>NW_026600243.1:300000-600000 GCF_029448725.1 Salvelinus fontinalis
AGGACTAGGTAGGGTTAGTAGTCAGTAGTTACTGGGACCAGGTTAGGACTAGGTAGGGTTAGTAGTTACTGGGACCAGGTTAGGACTTGGTAGGGTTAGTATTTACTGGGACCAGGTTAGGACTAGGTAGGGTTAGTAGTCAGTAGTTACTGGGACCAGGTTAGGACTAGGTAGGGTTAGTAGTTACTGGGACCAGGTTAGGACTAGATAGGGTTAGTAGTTACTGGGACCAGGTTAGGACTAGATAGGGTTAGTAGTTACTGGGACCAGGTTAGGACTAGGTAGGGTTAGTAGTCAGTAGTTACTGGGACCAGGTTAGGACTAGGTAGGGTTAGTAGTCAGTAGTTACTGGGACCAGGTTAGGACTAGGTAGGGTTAGTAGTTACTGGGACCAGGTTAGGACTAGGTAGGGTTAATAGTTACAGGGACCAGGTTAGGACTAGGCAGCGACAGTAGTTACTGGGACCAGGTTAGAACTAGGTAGGGTCAGTAGTTACTGGGACCAGGTTAGGACTAGGGGTAGGGTTAGTAGTTACTGGGACCAGGTTAGGACTAGGTAGGGTTAGTAGTTACAGGGACCAGGTTTGGACTAGGTAGGGTTAGTAGTTACTGGGACCAGGTTAGGACTAGGTAGGGTTAGTAGTTACTGGGACCAGGTTTGGACTAGGTAGGGTTAGTAGTTACTGGGACCAGGTTAGGACTATGTAGGGTTAGCAGTCAGTAGTTACTGGGACCAGGTTAGGACACGGTAGGGTTAGTAGTTACTGGGACCAGGTTAGGACTAGGTAGGGTTAGCAGTCAGTAGTTACTGGGACCGGGTTAGGACTAGGTAGGGTTAGTAGTTACTGGGACCAGGTTAGGACTAGGTAGGGTTAGTAGTTACTCAGACCAGGTTAGGACTAGGTAGGGTTAGTAGTCAGTAGTTACTGGGACCAGGTTAGAACTAGGTAGGGTTAATAGTTCATGGGACTGGGTTAGGACTAGGTAGGGTTAGCAGTCAGGAGTTACTGGGACCAGGTTAGGACTAGGTAGGGTTAGTAGTTACTGGGACCAGTTTAGGACTAGGTAGGGTTAGTAGTTACTGGGACCAGGTTAGAACTAGGTAGAGTTAGAAGTTACTGGGACCAGGTTAGGACTAGGTAGGGTTAGTAGTTACTGGGACCAGGTTAGGACTAGGTAGGGTTAGTAGTTACTTCGACCAGGTTAGGACTAGGTAGGGTTAGTAGTCAGTAGTTACTGGGACCAGGTTAGGACTAGGTAGGGTTAGTAGTTACTGGGACCAGGTTAGGACTAGGTATGGTTAGTAGTTACTGGGACCAGGATAGGACTAGGTAGGGTTAGTAGTCAGTAGTTACTGGGACCAGGTTAGGACTAGGTAGGGTTAGTAGTTACTGGGACCAGGTTAGGACTAGATAGGGTTAGTAGTCAGTAGTTACTGGGACCAGGTTAGAACTAGGTAGGGTTAATAGTTACTGGGACCAGGTTAGGACTAGGTAGGGTTAGTAGTTACTGGGACCAGGTTAGGACTAGGTAGGGTTAATAGTTAGTAGTTACTGGGACCAGGTTAGGACTAGGTAGGGTTAGCAGTTAGTAGTTATTGGGACCAGGTTAGGACTAGGTAGGGTTAGTAGTCAGTAGTTACAAGGACCAGGTTAGGACTAGGTAGGGTTAGTAGTTTCTGGGACTAGGTTAGGACTAGGTAGAGTTAGTAGTTACTGGGACCAGGTTAGGACTAGGTAGGGTCAGTAGTTCCTGGGACCAGGTTAGGACTAGGTAGGGTTAGTAGTTACTGGGACCAGGTTAGGACTAGGTAGGGACAGTAGTTAATGGTAGCAGGTTAGGACTAGGTAGGGTTAGCAGTCAGTAGTTACTGGGACCAGGTTAGGACTAGGGGTAGGGTTAGTAGTTACTGGGACCAGGTTAGGACTAGGTAGGGTTAGTAGTTACAGGGACCAGGTTTGGACTAGGTAGGGTTAGTAGTTACTGGGACCAGGTTAGGACTAGGTAGGGTTAGTGGTTACTGGGACCAGGTTTGGACTAGGTAGGGTTAGTAGTTACTGGGACCAGGTTGGGACTATGTAGGGTTAGCAGTCAGTAGTTACTGGGACCAGGTTAGGACACGGTAGGGTTAGTAGTTACTGGGACCAGGTTAGGACTAGGTAGGGTTAGCAGTCAGTAGTTACTGGGACCGGGTTAGGACTAGGTAGGGTTAGTAGTTACTGGGACCAGGTTAGGACTAGGTAGGGTTAGTAGTTACTCATACCAGGTTAGGACTAGGTAGGGTTAGTAGTCAGTAGTTACTGGGACCAGGTTAGAACTAGGTAGGGTTAATAGTTCATGGGACCAGGTTAGGACTAGGTAGGGTTAGCAGTCAGGAGTTACTGGGACCAGGTTAGGAATAGGTAGGGTTAGTAGTTACTGGGACCAGTTTAGGACTAGGTAGGGTTAGTAGTTACTGGGACCAGGTTAGAACTAGGTAGAGTTAGAAGTTACTGGGACCAGGTTAGGACTAGGTAGGGTTAGTAGTTACTGGGACCAGGTTAGGACTAGGTAGGGTTAGTAGTTACTGGGACCAGGTTAGGACTAGGTAGGGTTAGTAGTTACTGGGACCAGGTTAGGACTAGATAGGGTTAGTAGTCAGTAGTTACTGGGACCAGGTTAGAACTAGGTAGGGTTAATAGTTACTGGGACCAGGTTAGGACCAGGTAGGGTTAGTAGTTACTGGGACCAGGTTAGAACTAGGTAGGGTTAATAGTTAGTAGTTACTGGGACCAGGTTAGGACTAGGTAGGGTTAGTAGTTAGTAGTTATTAAGACCAGGTTAGGACTAGGTAGGGTTAGTAGTCAGTAGTTACAAGGACCAGGTTAGGACTAGGTAGGGTTAGTAGTTTCTGGGACTAGGTTAGGACTAGGTAGAGTTAGTAGTTACTGGGACCAGGTTAGGACTAGGTAGGGTCAGTAGTTCCTGGGACCAGGTTAGGACTAGGTAGGGTTAGTAGTTACTGGGACCAGGTTAGGAATAGGTAGGGTCAGTAGTTACTGGGACCAGGTTAGGACTAGGTAGAGTTAGTAGTTCCTGGGACCAGGTTAGGACTAGGTAGGGTTAGTAGTTACTGGGACCAGGTTAGGACTAGGTAGGGTTAGTAGTTACTCAGACCAGGTTAGGACTAGGTAGGGTTAGTAGTCAGTAGTTACTGGGACCAGGTTAGAACTAGGTAGGGTTAGTAGTTACAGGGACCAGGTTTGGTCTAGGTAGGGTTAGTAGTTACTGGGACCAGGTTAGGACTAGGTAGGGTTAGTAGTTACTGGGACCAGGTTTGGACTAGGTAGGGTTAGTAGTTACTGGGACCAGGTTAGGACTATGTAGGGTTAGCAGTCAGTAGTTACTGGGACCAGGTTAGGACACGGTAGGGTTAGTAGTTACTGGGACCAGGTTAGGACTAGGTAGGGTTAGCAGTCAGTAGTTACTGGGACCGGGTTAGGACTAGGTAGGGTTAGTAGTTACTGGGACCAGGTTAGGACTAGGTAGGGTTAGTAGTTACTCAGACCAGGTTAGGACTAGGTAGGGTTAGTAGTCAGTAGTTACTGGGACCAGGTTAGAACTAGGTAGGGTTAATAGTTCATGGGACCAGGTTAGGACTAGGTAGGGTTAGCAGTCAGGAGTTACTGGGACCAGGTTAGGACTAGGTAGGGTTAGTAGTTACTGGGACCAGTTTAGGACTAGGTAGGGTTAGTAGTTACTGGGACCAGGTTAGAACTAGGTAGAGTTAGAAGTTACTGGGACCAGGTTAGGACTAGGTAGGGTTAGTAGTTACTGGGACCAGGTTAGGACTAGGTAGGGTTAGTAGTTACTTCGACCAGGTTAGGACTAGGTAGGGTTAGTAGTCAGTAGTTACTGGGACCAGGTTAGGACTAGGTAGGGTTAGTAGTTACTGGGACCAGGTTAGGACTAGGTATGGTTAGTAGTTACTGGGACCAGGTTAGGACTAGGTAGGGTTAGTAGTCAGTAGTTACTGGGACCAGGTTAGGACTAGGTAGGGTTAGTAGTTACTGGGACCAGGTTAGGACTAGGTAGGGTTAGTAGTTACTGGGAACAGGTTAGGACTAGGTAGGGTTAGTAGTCAGTAGTTACTGGGACCAGGTTAGAACTAGGTAGGGTTAATAGTTACTGGGACCAGGTTAGGACTAGGTAGGGTTAGTAGTTACTGGGACCAGGTTAGGACTAGGTAGGGTTAGTAGTTACTGGGACCAGGTTAGGACTAGATAGGGTTAGTAGTTAGTAGTTATTGGGACCAGGTTAGGACTAGATAGGGTTAGTAGTTACTGGGACCAGGTTAGGACTAGGTAGGGTTAGTAGTCAGTAGTTACTGGGACCAGGTTAGGACTAGGTAGGGTTAGTAGTCAGTAGTTACTGGGACCAGGTTAGGACTAGGTAGGGTTAGTAGTTACTGGGACCAGGTTAGGACTAGGTAGGGTTAATAGTTACAGGGACCAGGTTAGGACTAGGCAGCGACAGTAGTTACTGGGACCAGGTTAGAACTAGGTAGGGTCAGTAGTTACTGGGACCAGGTTAGGACTAGGGGTAGGGTTAGTAGTTACTGGGACCAGGTTAGGACTAGGTAGGGTTAGTAGTTACAGGGACCAGGTTTGGACTAGGTAGGGTTAGTAGTTACTGGGACCAGGTTAGGACTAGGTAGGGTTAGTAGTTACTGGGACCAGGTTTGGACTAGGTAGGGTTAGTAGTTACTGGGACCAGGTTAGGACTATGTAGGGTTAGCAGTCAGTAGTTACTGGGACCAGGTTAGGACACGGTAGGGTTAGTAGTTACTGGGACCAGGTTAGGACTAGGTAGGGTTAGCAGTCAGTAGTTACTGGGACCGGGTTAGGACTAGGTAGGGTTAGTAGTTACTGGGACCAGGTTAGGACTAGGTAGGGTTAGTAGTTACTCAGACCAGGTTAGGACTAGGTAGGGTTAGTAGTCAGTAGTTACTGGGACCAGGTTAGAACTAGGTAGGGTTAATAGTTCATGGGACTGGGTTAGGACTAGGTAGGGTTAGCAGTCAGGAGTTACTGGGACCAGGTTAGGACTAGGTAGGGTTAGTAGTTACTGGGACCAGTTTAGGACTAGGTAGGGTTAGTAGTTACTGGGACCAGGTTAGAACTAGGTAGAGTTAGAAGTTACTGGGACCAGGTTAGGACTAGGTAGGGTTAGTAGTTACTGGGACCAGGTTAGGACTAGGTAGGGTTAGTAGTTACTTCGACCAGGTTAGGACTAGGTAGGGTTAGTAGTCAGTAGTTACTGGGACCAGGTTAGGACTAGGTAGGGTTAGTAGTTACTGGGACCAGGTTAGGACTAGGTATGGTTAGTAGTTACTGGGACCAGGATAGGACTAGGTAGGGTTAGTAGTCAGTAGTTACTGGGACCAGGTTAGGACTAGGTAGGGTTAGTAGTTACTGGGACCAGGTTAGGACTAGATAGGGTTAGTAGTCAGTAGTTACTGGGACCAGGTTAGAACTAGGTAGGGTTAATAGTTACTGGGACCAGGTTAGGACTAGGTAGGGTTAGTAGTTACTGGGACCAGGTTAGGACTAGGTAGGGTTAATAGTTAGTAGTTACTGGGACCAGGTTAGGACTAGGTAGGGTTAGCAGTTAGTAGTTATTGGGACCAGGTTAGGACTAGGTAGGGTTAGTAGTCAGTAGTTACAAGGACCAGGTTAGGACTAGGTAGGGTTAGTAGTTTCTGGGACTAGGTTAGGACTAGGTAGAGTTAGTATTTACTGGGACCAGGTTAGGACTAGGTAGGGTCAGTAGTTCCTGGGACCAGGTTAGGACTAGGTAGGGTTAGTAGTTACTGGGACCAGGTTAGGACTAGGTAGGGACAGTAGTTAATGGTAGCAGGTTAGGACTAGGTAGGGTTAGCAGTCAGTAGTTACTGGGACCAGGTTAGGACTAGGGGTAGGGTTAGTAGTTACTGGGACCAGGTTAGGACTAGGTAGGGTTAGTAGTTACAGGGACCAGGTTTGGACTAGGTAGGGTTAGTAGTTACTGGGACCAGGTTAGGACTAGGTAGGGTTAGTGGTTACTGGGACCAGGTTTGGACTAGGTAGGGTTAGTAGTTACTGGGACCAGGTTGGGACTATGTAGGGTTAGCAGTCAGTAGTTACTGGGACCAGGTTAGGACACGGTAGGGTTAGTAGTTACTGGGACCAGGTTAGGACTAGGTAGGGTTAGCAGTCAGTAGTTACTGGGACCGGGTTAGGACTAGGTAGGGTTAGTAGTTACTGGGACCAGGTTAGGACTAGGTAGGGTTAGTAGTTACTCATACCAGGTTAGGACCATGTAGGGTTAGTAGTCAGTAGTTACTGGGACCAGGTTAGAACTAGGTAGGGTTAATAGTTCATGGGACCAGGTTAGGACTAGGTAGGGTTAGCAGTCAGGAGTTACTGGGACCAGGTTAGGAATAGGTAGGGTTAGTAGTTACTGGGACCAGTTTAGGACTAGGTAGGGTTAGTAGTTACTGGGACCAGGTTAGAACTAGGTAGAGTTAGAAGTTACTGGGACCAGGTTAGGACTAGGTAGGGTTAGTAGTTACTGGGACCAGGTTAGGACTAGGTAGGGTTAGTAGTTACTGGGACCAGGTTAGGACTAGGTAGGGTTAGTAGTTACTGGGACCAGGTTAGGACTAGATAGGGTTAGTAGTCAGTAGTTACTGGGACCAGGTTAGAACTAGGTAGGGTTAATAGTTACTGGGACCAGGTTAGGACTAGGTAGGGTTAGTAGTTACTGGGACCAGGTTAGAACTAGGTAGGGTTAATAGTTAGTAGTTACTGGGACCAGGTTAGGACTAGGTAGGGTTAGTAGTTAGTAGTTATTAAGACCAGGTTAGGACTAGGTAGGGTTAGTAGTCAGTAGTTACAAGGACCAGGTTAGGACTAGGTAGGGTTAGTAGTTTCTGGGACTAGGTTAGGACTAGGTAGAGTTAGTAGTTACTGGGACCAGGTTAGGACTAGGTAGGGTCAGTAGTTCCTGGGACCAGGTTAGGACTAGGTAGGGTTAGTAGTTACTGGGACCAGGTTAGGAATAGGTAGGGTCAGTAGTTACTGGGACCAGGTTAGGACTAGGTAGAGTTAGTAGTTCCTGGGACCAGGTTAGGACTAGGTAGGGTTAGTAGTTACTGGGACCAGGTTAGGACTAGGTAGGGTTAGTAGTTACTCAGACCAGGTTAGGACTAGGTAGGGTTAGTAGTCAGTAGTTACTGGGACCAGGTTAGAACTAGGTAGGGTTAGTAGTTACAGGGACCAGGTTTGGTCTAGGTAGGGTTAGTAGTTACTGGGACCAGGTTAGGACTAGGTAGGGTTAGTAGTTACTGGGACCAGGTTTGGACTAGGTAGGGTTAGTAGTTACTGGGACCAGGTTAGGACTATGTAGGGTTAGCAGTCAGTAGTTACTGGGACCAGGTTAGGACACGGTAGGGTTAGTAGTTACTGGGACCAGGTTAGGACTAGGTAGGGTTAGCAGTCAGTAGTTACTGGGACCGGGTTAGGACTAGGTAGGGTTAGTAGTTACTGGGACCAGGTTAGGACTAGGTAGGGTTAGTAGTTACTCAGACCAGGTTAGGACTAGGTAGGGTTAGTAGTCAGTAGTTACTGGGACCAGGTTAGAACTAGGTAGGGTTAATAGTTCATGGGACCAGGTTAGGACTAGGTAGGGTTAGCAGTCAGGAGTTACTGGGACCAGGTTAGGACTAGGTAGGGTTAGTAGTTACTGGGACCAGTTTAGGACTAGGTAGGGTTAGTAGTTACTGGGACCAGGTTAGAACTAGGTAGAGTTAGAAGTTACTGGGACCAGGTTAGGACTAGGTAGGGTTAGTAGTTACTGGGACCAGGTTAGGACTAGGTAGGGTTAGTAGTTACTTCGACCAGGTTAGGACTAGGTAGGGTTAGTAGTCAGTAGTTACTGGGACCAGGTTAGGACTAGGTAGGGTTAGTAGTTACTGGGACCAGGTTAGGACTAGGTATGGTTAGTAGTTACTGGGACCAGGTTAGGACTAGGTAGGGTTAGTAGTCAGTAGTTACTGGGACCAGGTTAGGACTAGGTAGGGTTAGTAGTTACTGGGACCAGGTTAGGACTAGGTAGGGTTAGTAGTTACTGGGAACAGGTTAGGACTAGATAGGGTTAGTAGTCAGTAGTTACTGGGACCAGGTTAGAACTAGGTAGGGTTAATAGTTACTGGGACCAGGTTAGGACTAGGTAGGGTTAGTAGTTACTGGGACCAGGTTAGGACTAGGTAGGGTTAGTAGTTACTGGGACCAGGTTAGGACTAGATAGGGTTAGTAGTTAGTAGTTATTGGGACCAGGTTAGGACTAGGTAGGGTTAGTAGTCAGTAGTTACAAGGACCAGGTTAGGACTAGGTAGGGTTAGTAGTTTCTGGGACTAGGTTAGGACTAGGTAGAGTTAGTAGTTACTGGGACCAGGTTAGGACTAGGTAGGGTCAGTAGTTCCTGGGTCCAGGTTAGGACTAGGTAGGGTTAGTAGTTACTGGGACCAGGTTAGGACTAGGTAGGGTCAGTAGTTACTTGGACCAGGTTAGGACTAGGTAGAGTTAGTAGTTCCTGGGACCAGGTTAGGACTAGGTAGGGTTAGTAGTTACTGGGACCAGGTTAGGACTAGGTAGGGTTAGTAGTTACTGGGACCAGGTTAAAACTAGGTAGGGTTAGTAGTCAGTAGTTACTGGGACCAGGTTAGGACTTGGTAGGGTTAGTAGTTACTGGGACCAGGTTAGGACTTGGTAGGGTTAGTAGTTACTGGGACCAGGTTAGGACTAGGTAGGGTTAGTTGTCAGTAGTTACTGGGACCAGGTTAGGACTAGGTAGGGTTAGTAGTTACTGGGACCAGGTTAGGACTAGATAGGGTTAGTAGTTACTGGGAACAGGTTAGGACTAGGTAGGGTTAGTAGTCAGTAGTTACTGGGACCAGGTTAGGACTAGGTAGGGTTAGTAGTTACTGGGACCAGGTTAGGACTAGATAGGGTTAGTAGTCAGTAGTTACTGGGACCAGGTTAGGACTAGGTAGGGTTAGTAGTTACTGGGACCAGGTTAGGACTAGGTAGGGTTAGTAGTCAGTAGTTACTGGGACCAGGTTAGGTCTAGGTAGGGTTAGTAGTTACTGGGACCAGGTTAGGACTTGGTAGGGTTAGTATTTACTGGGACCAGGTGAGGACTAGGTAGGGTTAGTATTCAGTAGTTACTGGGACCAGGTTATGACTAGGTAGGGTTAGTAGTTACTGGGACCAGGTTAGGACTAGATAGGGTTAGTAGTTACTGGGACCAGGTTGGGACTAGATAGGGTTAGTAGTTACTGGGACCAGGTTAGGACTAGGTAGGGTTAGTAGTCAGTAGTTACTGGGACCAGATTAGGACTAGGTAGGGTTAGTAGTTACTGGGACCAGGTTAGGACCAGATAGGGTTAGTAGTCAGTAGTTACTGGGACCAGGTTAGGACTAGGTAGGGTTAGTAGTTACTGGGACCAGGTTAGGACTAGGTAGGGTTAACAGTCAGTAGTTACTGGGACCAGGTTAGAACTAGGTAGGGTCAGTAGTTACTGGGACCAGGTTAGGACTTGGTAGGGTTAGTAGTTACTGGGACCAGGTTAGGACTTGGTAGGGTTAGTAGTTACAGGGACCAGGTTTGGACTAGGTAGGGTTAGTAGTTACTGGGACCAGGTTAGGACTAGGTAGGGTTAGTAGTTACTGGGACCAGGTTTGGACTAGGTAGGGTTAGTAGTTACTGGGACCAGGTTAGGACTATGTAGGGTTAGCAGTCAGTAGTTACTGGGACCAGGTTAGGACACGGTAGGGTTAGTAGTTACTGGGACCAGGTTAGGACTAGGTAGGGTTAGCAGTCAGTAGTTACTGGGACCGGGTTAGGACTAGGTAGGGTTAGTAGTTACTGGGACCAGGTTAGGACTAGGTAGGGTTAGTAGTTACTCAGACCAGGTTAGGACTAGGTAGGGTTAGTAGTCAGTAGTTACTGGGACCAGGTTAGAACTAGGTAGGGTTAATAGTTCATGGGACCAGGTTAGGACTAGGTAGGGTTAGCAGTCAGGAGTTACTGGGACCAGGTTAGGACTAGGTAGGGTTAGTAGTTACTGGGACCAGTTTAGGACTAGGTAGGGTTAGTAGTTACTGGGACCAGGTTAGAACTAGGTAGAGTTAGAAGTTACTGGGACCAGGTTAGGACTAGGTAGGGTTAGTAGTTACTGGGACCAGGTTAGGACTAGGTAGGGTTAGTAGTTACTTCGACCAGGTTAGGACTAGGTAGGGTTAGTAGTCAGTAGTTACTGGGACCAGGTTAGGACTAGGTAGGGTTAGTAGTTACTGGGACCAGGTTAGGACTAGGTATGGTTAGTAGTTACTGGGACCAGGTTAGGACTAGGTAGGGTTAGTAGTCAGTAGTTACTGGGACCAGGTTAGGACTAGGTAGGGTTAGTAGTTACTGGGACCAGGTTAGGACTAGGTAGGGTTAGTAGTTACTGGGACCAGGTTAGGACTAGATAGGGTTAGTAGTCAGTAGTTACTGGGACCAGGTTAGAACTAGGTAGGGTTAATAGTTACTGGGACCAGGTTAGGACTAGGTAGGGTTAGTAGTTACTGGGACCAGGTTAGGACTAGGTAGGGTTAATAGTTAGTAGTTACTGGGACCAGGTTAGGACTAGGTAGGGTTAGCAGTTAGTAGTTATTGGGACCAGGTTAGGACTAGGTAGGGTTAGTAGTCAGTAGTTACAAGGACCAGATTAGGACTAGGTAGGGTTAGTAGTTTCTGGGACTAGGTTAGGACTAGGTAGAGTTAGTAGTTACTGGGACCAGGTTAGGACTAGGTAGGGTCAGTAGTTCCTGGGACCAGGTTAGGACTAGGTAGGGTTAGTAGTTACTGGGACCAGGTTAGGACTAGGTAGGGACAGTAGTTAATGGTACCAGGTTAGGACTAGGTAGGGTTAGCAGTCAGTAGTTACTGGGACCAGGTTAGGACTAGGGGTAGGGTTAGTAGTTACTGGGACCAGGTTAGGACTAGGTAGGGTTAGTAGTTACAGGGACCAGGTTTGGACTAGGTAGGGTTAGTAGTTACTGGGACCAGGTTAGGACTAGGTAGGGTTAGTGGTTACTGGGACCAGGTTTGGACTAAGTAGGGTTAGTAGTTACTGGGACCAGGTTGGGACTATGTAGGGTTAGCAGTCAGTAGTTACTGGGACCAGGTTAGGACACGGTAGGGTTAGTAGTTACTGGGACCAGGTTAGGACTAGGTAGGGTTAGCAGTCAGTAGTTACTGGGACCGGGTTAGGACTAGGTAGGGTTAGTAGTTACTGGGACCAGGTTAGGACTAGGTAGGGTTAGTAGTTACTCAGACCAGGTTAGGACTAGGTAGGGTTAGTAGTCAGTAGTTACTGGGACCAGGTTAGAACTAGGTAGGGTTAATAGTTCATGGGACCAGGTTAGGACTAGGTAGGGTTAGCAGTCAGGAGTTACTGGGACCAGGTTAGGAATAGGTAGGGTTAGTAGTTACTGGGACCAGTTTAGGACTAGGTAGGGTTAGTAGTTACTGGGACCAGGTTAGAACTAGGTAGAGTTAGAAGTTACTGGGACCAGGTTAGGACTAGGTAGGGTTAGTAGTTACTGGGACCAGGTTAGGACTAGGTAGGGTTAGTAGTTACTGGGACCAGGTTAGGACTAGGTAGGGTTAGTAGTTACTGGGGCCAGGTTAGGACTAGATAGGGTTAGTAGTCAGTAGTTACTGGGACCAGGTTAGAACTAGGTAGGGTTAATAGTTACTGGGACCAGGTTAGGACTAGGTAGGGTTAGTAGTTACTGGGACCAGGTTAGAACTAGGTAGGGTTAATAGTTAGTAGTTACTGGGACCAGGTTAGGACTAGGTAGGGTTAGTAGTTAGTAGTTATTAAGACCAGGTTAGGACTAGGTAGGGGTTAGTAGTCAGTAGTTACAAGGACCAGGTTAGGACTAGGTAGGGTTAGTAGTTTCTGGGACTAGGTTAGGACTAGGTAGAGTTAGTAGTTACTGGGACCAGGTTAGGACTAGGTAGGGTCAGTAGTTCCTGGGACCAGGTTAGGACTAGGTAGGGATAGTAGTTACTGGGACCAGGTTAGGACTAGGTAGGGTCAGTAGTTACTGGGACCAGGTTAGGACTAGGTAGAGTTAGTAGTTCCTGGGACCAGGTTAGGACTAGGTAGGGTTAGTAGTTACTGGGACCAGGTTAAAACTAGGTAGGGTTAGTAGTCAGTAGTTACTGGGACCAGGTTAGGACTTGGTAGGGTTAGTAGTTACTGGGACCAGGTTAGGACTTCGTAGGGTTAGTAGTTACTGGGACCAGGTTAGGACTAGGTAGGGTTAGTAGTCAGTAGTTACTGGGACCAGGTTAGGACTAGGTAGGGTTAGTAGTTACTGGGACCAGGTTAGGACTAGATAGGGTTAGTAGTTACTGGGAACAGGTTAGGACTAGGTAGGGTTAGTAGTCAGTAGTTACTGGGACCAGGTTAGGACTAGGTAGGGTTAGTAGTTACTGGGACCAGGTTAGGACTAGATAGGGTTAGTAGTCAGTAGTTACTGGGACCAGGTTAGGACTAGGTAGGGTTAGTAGTTACTGGGACCAGGTTAGGACTAGGTAGGGTTAGTAGTCAGTAGTTACTGGGACCAGGTTAGGACTAGGTAGGGTTAGTAGTTACTGGGACCAGGTTAGGACTTGGTAGGGTTAGTATTTACTGGGACCAGGTTAGGACTAGGTAGGGTTAGTAGTCAGTAGTTACTGGGACCAGGTTAGGACTAGGTAGGGTTAGTAGTTACTGGGACCAGGTTAGGACTAGATAGGGTTAGTAGTTACTGGGACCAGGTTAGGACTAGATAGGGTTAGTAGTTACTGGGACCAGGTTAGGACTAGGTAGGGTTAGTAGTCAGTAGTTACTGGGACCAGGTTAGGACTAGGTAGGGTTAGTAGTCAGTAGTTACTGGGACCAGGTTAGGACTAGGTAGGGTTAGTAGTTACTGGGACCAGGTTAGGACTAGGTAGGGTTAATAGTTACAGGGACCAGGTTAGGACTAGGCAGCGACAGTAGTTACTGGGACCAGGTTAGAACTAGGTAGGGTCAGTAGTTACTGGGACCAGGTTAGGACTAGGGGTAGGGTTAGTAGTTACTGGGACCAGGTTAGGACTAGGTAGGGTTAGTAGTTACAGGGACCAGGTTTGGACTAGGTAGGGTTAGTAGTTACTGGGACCAGGTTAGGACTAGGTAGGGTTAGTAGTTACTGGGACCAGGTTTGGACTAGGTAGGGTTAGTAGTTACTGGGACCAGGTTAGGACTATGTAGGGTTAGCAGTCAGTAGTTACTGGGACCAGGTTAGGACACGGTAGGGTTAGTAGTTACTGGGACCAGGTTAGGACTAGGTAGGGTTAGCAGTCAGTAGTTACTGGGACCGGGTTAGGACTAGGTAGGGTTAGTAGTTACTGGGACCAGGTTAGGACTAGGTAGGGTTAGTAGTTACTCAGACCAGGTTAGGACTAGGTAGGGTTAGTAGTCAGTAGTTACTGGGACCAGGTTAGAACTAGGTAGGGATAATAGTTCATGGGACTGGGTTAGGACTAGGTAGGGTTAGCAGTCAGGAGTTACTGGGACCAGGTTAGGACTAGGTAGGGTTAGTAGTTACTGGGACCAGTTTAGGACTAGGTAGGGTTAGTAGTTACTGGGACCAGGTTAGAACTAGGTAGAGTTAGAAGTTACTGGGACCAGGTTAGGACTAGGTAGGGTTAGTAGTTACTGGGACCAGGTTAGGACTAGGTAGGGTTAGTAGTTACTTCGACCAGGTTAGGACTAGGTAGGGTTAGTAGTCAGTAGTTACTGGGACCAGGTTAGGACTAGGTAGGGTTAGTAGTTACTGGGACCAGGTTAGGACTAGGTATGGTTAGTAGTTACTGGGACCAGGATAGGACTAGGTAGGGTTAGTAGTCAGTAGTTACTGGGACCAGGTTAGGACTAGGTAGGGTTAGTAGTTACTGGGACCAGGTTAGGACTAGATAGGGTTAGTAGTCAGTAGTTACTGGGACCAGGTTAGAACTAGGTAGGGTTAATAGTTACTGGGACCAGGTTAGGACTAGGTAGGGTTAGTAGTTACTGGGACCAGGTTAGGACTAGGTAGGGTTAATAGTTAGTAGTTACTGGGACCAGGTTAGGACTAGGTAGGGTTAGCAGTTAGTAGTTATTGGGACCAGGTTAGGACTAGGTAGGGTTAGTAGTCAGTAGTTACAAGGACCAGGTTAGGACTAGGTAGGGTTAGTAGTTTCTGGGACTAGGTTAGGACTAGGTAGAGTTAGTAGTTACTGGGACCAGGTTAGGACTAGGTAGGGTCAGTAGTTCCTGGGACCAGGTTAGGACTAGGTAGGGTTAGTAGTTACTGGGACCAGGTTAGGACTAGGTAGGGACAGTAGTTAATGGTAGCAGGTTAGGACTAGGTAGGGTTAGCAGTCAGTAGTTACTGGGACCAGGTTAGGACTAGGGGTAGGGTTAGTAGTTACTGGGACCAGGTTAGGACTAGGTAGGGTTAGTAGTTACAGGGACCAGGTTTGGACTAGGTAGGGTTAGTAGTTACTGGGACCAGGTTAGGACTAGGTAGGGTTAGTGGTTACTGGGACCAGGTTTGGACTAGGTAGGGTTAGTAGTTACTGGGACCAGGTTGGGACTATGTAGGGTTAGCAGTCAGTAGTTACTGGGACCAGGTTAGGACACGGTAGGGTTAGTAGTTACTGGGACCAGGTTAGGACTAGGTAGGGTTAGCAGTCAGTAGTTACTGGGACCGGGTTAGGACTAGGTAGGGTTAGTAGTTACTGGGACCAGGTTAGGACTAGGTAGGGTTAGTAGTTACTCATACCAGGTTAGGACTAGGTAGGGTTAGTAGTCAGTAGTTACTGGGACCAGGTTAGAACTAGGTAGGGTTAATAGTTCATGGGACCAGGTTAGGACTAGGTAGGGTTAGCAGTCAGGAGTTACTGGGACCAGGTTAGGAATAGGTAGGGTTAGTAGTTACTGGGACCAGTTTAGGACTAGGTAGGGTTAGTAGTTACTGGGACCAGGTTAGAACTAGGTAGAGTTAGAAGTTACTGGGACCAGGTTAGGACTAGGTAGGGTTAGTAGTTACTGGGACCAGGTTAGGACTAGGTAGGGTTAGTAGTTACTGGGACCAGGTTAGGACTAGGTAGGGTTAGTAGTTACTGGGACCAGGTTAGGACTAGATAGGGTTAGTAGTCAGTAGTTACTGGGACCAGGTTAGAACTAGGTAGGGTTAATAGTTACTGGGACCAGGTTAGGACTAGGTAGGGTTAGTAGTTACTGGGACCAGGTTAGAACTAGGTAGGGTTAATAGTTAGTAGTTACTGGGACCAGGTTAGGACTAGGTAGGGTTAGTAGTTAGTAGTTATTAAGACCAGGTTAGGACTAGGTAGGGTTAGTAGTCAGTAGTTACAAGGACCAGGTTAGGACTAGGTAGGGTTAGTAGTTTCTGGGACTAGGTTAGGACTAGGTAGAGTTAGTAGTTACTGGGACCAGGTTAGGACTAGGTAGGGTCAGTAGTTCCTGGGACCAGGTTAGGACTAGGTAGGGTTAGTAGTTACTGGGACCAGGTTAGGAATAGGTAGGGTCAGTAGTTACTGGGACCAGGTTAGGACTAGGTAGAGTTAGTAGTTCCTGGGACCAGGTTAGGACTAGGTAGGGTTAGTAGTTACTGGGACCAGGTTAGGACTAGGTAGGGTTAGTAGTTACTGGGACCAGGTTAAAACTAGGTAGGGTTAGTAGTCAGTAGTTACTGGGACCAGGTTAGGACTTGGTAGGGTTAGTAGTTACTGGGACCAGGTTAGGACTTCGTAGGGTTAGTAGTTACTGGGACCAGGTTAGGACTAGATAGGGTTAGTAGTCAGTAGTTACTGGGACCAGGTTAGGACTAGGTAGGGTTAGTAGTTACTGGGACCAGGTTAGGACTAGATAGGGTTAGTAGTTACTGGGAACAGGTTAGGACTAGGTAGGGTTAGTAGTCAGTAGTTACTGGGACCAGGTTAGGACTAGGTAGGGTTAGTAGTTACTGGGACCAGGTTAGGACTAGATAGGGTTAGTAGTCAGTAGTTACTGGGACCAGGTTAGGACTAGGTAGGGTTAGTAGTTACTGGGACCAGGTTAGGACTAGGTAGGGTTAGTAGTCAGTAGTTACTGGGACCAGGTTAGGACTAGGTAGGGTTAGTAGTTACTGGGACCAGGTTAGGACTTGGTAGGGTTAGTATTTACTGGGACCAGGTTAGGACTAGGTAGGGTTAGTAGTCAGTAGTTACTGGGACCAGGTTAGGACTAGGTAGGGTTAGTAGTTACTGGGACCAGGTTAGGACTAGGTATGGTTAGTAGTTACTGGGACCAGGTTAGGACTAGGTAGGGTTAGTAGTCAGTAGTTACTGGGACCAGGTTAGGACTAGGTAGGGTTAGTAGTTACTGGGACCAGGTTAGGACTAGGTAGGGTTAGTAGTTACTGGGACCAGGTTAGGACTAGATAGGGTTAGTAGTCAGTAGTTACTGGGACCAGGTTAGAACTAGGTAGGGTTAGCAGTTAGTAGTTATTGGGACCAGGTTAGGACTAGGTAGGGTTAGTAGTCAGTAGTTACAAGGACCAGATTAGGACTAGGTAGGGTTAGTAGTTTCTGGGACTAGGTTAGGACTAGGTAGAGTTAGTAGTTACTGGGACCAGGTTAGGACTAGGTAGGGTCAGTAGTTCCTGGGACCAGGTTAGGACTAGGTAGGGTTAGTAGTTACTGGGACCAGGTTAGGACTAGGTAGGGACAGTAGTTAATGGTACCAGGTTAGGACTAGGTAGGGTTAGCAGTCAGTAGTTACTGGGACCAGGTTAGGACTAGGGGTAGGGTTAGTAGTTACTGGGACCAGGTTAGGACTAGGTAGGGTTAGTAGTTACAGGGACCAGGTTTGGACTAGGTAGGGTTAGTAGTTACTGGGACCAGGTTAGGACTAGGTAGGGTTAGTGGTTACTGGGACCAGGTTTGGACTAGGTAAGGTTAGTAGTTACTGGGACCAGGTTGGGACTATGTAGGGTTAGCAGTCAGTAGTTACTGGGACCAGGTTAGGACACGGTAGGGTTAGTAGTTACTGGGACCAGGTTAGGACTAGGTAGGGTTAGCAGTCAGTAGTTACTGGGACCGGGTTAGGACTAGGTAGGGTTAGTAGTTACTGGGACCAGGTTAGGACTAGGTAGGGTTAGTAGTTACTCAGACCAGGTTAGGACTAGGTAGGGTTAGTAGTCAGTAGTTACTGGGACCAGGTTAGAACTAGGTAGGGTTAATAGTTCATGGGACCAGGTTAGGACTAGGTAGGGTTAGCAGTCAGGAGTTACTGGGACCAGGTTAGGAATAGGTAGGGTTAGTAGTTACTGGGACCAGTTTAGGACTAGGTAGGGTTAGTAGTTACTGGGACCAGGTTAGAACTAGGTAGAGTTAGAAGTTACTGGGACCAGGTTAGGACTAGGTAGGGTTAGTAGTTACTGGGACCAGGTTAGGACTAGGTAGGGTTAGTAGTTACTGGGACCAGGTTAGGACTAGGTAGGGTTAGTAGTTACTGGGACCAGGTTAGGACTAGATAGGGTTAGTAGTCAGTAGTTACTGGGACCAGGTTAGAACTAGGTAGGGTTAATAGTTACTGGGACCAGGTTAGGACTAGGTAGGGTTAGTAGTTACTGGGACCAGGTTAGAACTAGGTAGGGTTAATAGTTAGTAGTTACTGGGACCAGGTTAGGACTAGGTAGGGTTAGTAGTTAGTAGTTATTAAGACCAGGTTAGGACTAGGTAGGGGTTAGTAGTCAGTAGTTACAAGGACCAGGTTAGGACTAGGTAGGGTTAGTAGTTTCTGGGACTAGGTTAGGACTAGGTAGAGTTAGTAGTTACTGGGACCAGGTTAGGACTAGGTAGGGTCAGTAGTTCCTGGGACCAGGTTAGGACTAGGTAGGGTTAGTAGTTACTGGGACCAGGTTAGGACTAGGTAGGGTCAGTAGTTACTGGGACCAGGTTAGGACTAGGTAGAGTTAGTAGTTCCTGGGACCAGGTTAGGACTAGGTAGGGTTAGTAGTTACTGGGACCAGGTTAAAACTAGGTAGGGTTAGTAGTCAGTAGTTACTGGGACCAGGTTAGGACTTGGTAGGGTTAGTAGTTACTGGGACCAGGTTAGGACTTCGTAGGGTTAGTAGTTACTGGGACCAGGTTAGGACTAGGTAGGGTTAGTAGTCAGTAGTTACTGGGACCAGGTTAGGACTAGGTAGGGTTAGTAGTTACTGGGACCAGGTTAGGACTAGGTAGGGTTAATAGTTACAGGGACCAGGTTGGGACTATGTAGGGTTAGCAGTCAGTAGTTACTGGGACCAGGTTAGGACACGGTAGGGTTAGTAGTTACTGGGACCAGGTTAGGACTAGGTAGGGTTAGCAGTCAGTAGTTACTGGGACCGGGTTAGGACTAGGTAGGGTTAGTAGTTACTGGGACCAGGTTAGGACTAGGTAGGGTTAGTAGTTACTCAGACCAGGTTAGGACTAGGTAGGGTTAGTAGTTACTGGGACCAGGTTAGGACTAGGTAGGGTTAGTAGTTACTCAGACCAGGTTAGAACTAGGTAGGGTTAATAGTTCATGGGACCAGGTTAGGACTAGGTAGGGTTAGCAGTCAGGAGTTACTGGGACCAGGTTAGGAATAGGTAGGGTTAGTAGTTACTGGGACCAGTTTAGGACTAGGTAGGGTTAGTAGTTACTGGGACCAGGTTAGAACTAGGTAGAGTTAGAAGTTACTGGGACCAGGTTAGGACTAGGTAGGGTTAGTAGTTACTGGGACCAGGTTAGGACTAGGTAGGGTTAGTAGTTACTGGGACCAGGTTAGGACTAGGTAGGGTTAGTAGTTACTGGGACCAGGTTAGGACTAGATAGGGTTAGTAGTCAGTAGTTACTGGGACCAGGTTAGAACTAGGTAGGGTTAATAGTTACTGGGACCAGGTTAGGACTAGGTAGGGTTAGTAGTTACTGGGACCAGGTTAGAACTAGGTAGGGTTAATAGTTAGTAGTTACTGGGACCAGGTTAGGACTAGGTAGGGTTAGTAGTTAGTAGTTATTAAGACCAGGTTAGGACTAGGTAGGGGTTAGTAGTCAGTAGTTACAAGGACCAGGTTAGGACTAGGTAGGGTTAGTAGTTTCTGGGACTAGGTTAGGACTAGGTAGAGTTAGTAGTTACTGGGACCAGGTTAGGACTAGGTAGGGTCAGTAGTTCCTGGGACCAGGTTAGGACTAGGTAGGGTTAGTAGTTACTGGGACCAGGTTAGGACTAGGTAGGGTCAGTAGTTACTGGGACCAGGTTAGGCCTAGGTAGAGTTAGTAGTTCCTGGGACCAGGTTAGGACTAGGTAGGGTTAGTAGTTACTGGGACCAGGTTAAAACTAGGTAGGGTTAGTAGTCAGTAGTTACTGGGACCAGGTTAGGACTTGGTAGGGTTAGTAGTTACTGGGACCAGGTTAGGACTTCGTAGGGTTAGTAGTTACTGGGACCAGGTTAGGACTAGGTAGGGTTAGTAGTCAGTAGTTACTGGGACCAGGTTAGGACTAGGTAGGGTTAGTAGTTACTGGGACCAGGTTAGGACTAGATAGGGATAGTAGTTACTGGGAACAGGTTAGGACTAGGTAGGGTTAGTAGTCAGTAGTTACTGGGACCAGGTTAGGACTAGGTAGGGTTAGTAGTTACTGGGACCAGGTTAGGACTAGATAGGGTTAGTAGTCAGTAGTTACTGGGACCAGGTTAGGACTAGGTAGGGTTAGTAGTTACTGGGACCAGGTTAGGACTAGGTAGGGTTAGTAGTCAGTAGTTACTGGGACCAGGTTAGGACTAGGTAGGGTTAGTAGTTACTGGGACCAGGTTAGGACTTGGTAGGGTTAGTATTTACTGGGACCAGGTTAGGACTAGGTAGGGTTAGTAGTCAGTAGTTACTGGGACCAGGTTAGGACTAGGTAGGGTTAGTAGTTACTGGGACCAGGTTAGGACTAGATAGGGTTAGTAGTTACTGGGACCAGGTTAGGACTAGATAGGGTTAGTAGTTACTGGGACCAGGTTAGGACTAGGTAGGGTTAGTAGTCAGTAGTTACTGGGACCAGGTTAGGACTAGGTAGGGTTAGTAGTCAGTAGTTACTGGGACCAGGTTAGGACTAGGTAGGGTTAGTAGTTACTGGGACCAGGTTAGGACTAGGTAGGGTTAATAGTTACAGGGACCAGGTTAGGACTAGGCAGCGACAGTAGTTACTGGGACCAGGTTAGAACTAGGTAGGGTCAGTAGTTACTGGGACCAGGTTAGGACTAGGTAGGGTTAGTAGTTACAGGGACCAGGTTTGGACTAGGTAGGGTTAGTAGTTACTGGGACCAGGTTAGGACTAGGTAGGGTTAGTAGTTACTGGGACCAGGTTTGGACTAGGTAGGGTTAGTAGTTACTGGGACCAGGTTAGGACTATGTAGGGTTAGCAGTCAGTAGTTACTGGGACCAGGTTAGGACACGGTAGGGTTAGTAGTTACTGGGACCAGGTTAGGACTAGGTAGGGTTAGCAGTCAGTAGTTACTGGGACCGGGTTAGGACTAGGTAGGGTTAATAGTTCATGGGACCAGGTTAGGACTAGGTAGGGACAGTAGTTAATGGTACCAGGTTAGGACTAGGTAGGGTTAGTAGTTACTGGGACCAGGTTAGGACTAGGTAGGGACAGTAGTTAATGGTACCAGGTTAGGACTAGGTAGGGTTAGCAGTCAGTAGTTACTGGGACCAGGTTAGGACTAGGGGTAGGGTTAGTAGTTACTGGGACCAGGTTAGGACTAGGTAGGGTTAGTAGTTACAGGGACCAGGTTTGGACTAGGTAGGGTTAGTAGTTACTGGGACCAGGTTAGGACTAGGTAGGGTTAGTGGTTACTGGGACCAGGTTTGGACTAGGTAGGGTTAGTAGTTACTGGGACCAGGTTGGGACTATGTAGGGTTAGCAGTCAGTAGTTACTGGGACCAGGTTAGGACACGGTAGGGTTAGTAGTTACTGGGACCAGGTTAGGACTAGGTAGGGTTAGCAGTCAGTAGTTACTGGGACCGGGTTAGGACTAGGTAGGGTTAGTAGTTACTGGGACAAGGTTAGGACTAGGTAGGGTTAGTAGTTACTCAGACCAGGTTAGGACTAGGTAGGGTTAGTAGTCAGTAGTTACTGGGACCAGGTTAGAACTAGGTAGGGTTAATAGTTCATGGGACCAGGTTAGGACTAGGTAGGGTTAGCAGTCAGGAGTTACTGGGACCAGGTTAGGAATAGGTAGGGTTAGTAGTTACTGGGACCAGTTTAGGACTAGGTAGGGTTAGTAGTTACTGGGACCAGATTAGAACTAGGTAGAGTTAGAAGTTACTGGGACCAGGTTAGGACTAGGTAGGGTTAGTAGTTACTGGGACCAGGTTAGGACTAGGTAGGGTTAGTAGTTACTGGGACCAGGTTAGGACTAGGTAGGGTTAGTAGTTACTGGGACCAGGTTAGGACTAGATAGGGTTAGTAGTCAGTAGTTACTGGGACCAGGTTAGAACTAGGTAGGGTTAATAGTTACTGGGACCAGGTTAGGACTAGGTAGGGTTAGTAGTTACTGGGACCAGGTTAGAACTAGGTAGGGTTAATAGTTAGTAGTTACTGGGACCAGGTTAGGACTAGGTAGGGTTAGTAGTTAGTAGTTATTAAGACCAGGTTAGGACTAGGTAGGGTTAGTAGTCAGTAGTTACAAGGACCAGGTTAGGACTAGGTAGGGTTAGTAGTTTCTGGGACTAGGTTAGGACTAGGTAGAGTTAGTAGTTACTGGGACCAGGTTAGGACTAGGTAGGGTCAGTAGTTCCTGGGACCAGGTTAGGACTAGGTAGGGTTAGTAGTTACTGGGACCAGGTTAGGACTAGGTAGGGTCAGTAGTTACTGGGACCAGGTTAGGACTAGGTAGAGTTAGTAGTTCCTGGGACCAGGTTAGGACTAGGTAGGGTTAGTAGTTACTGGGACCAGGTTAGGACTAGGTAGGGTTAGTAGTTACTGGGACCAGGTTAAAACTAGGTAGGGTTAGTAGTCAGTAGTTACTGGGACCAGGTTAGGACTTGGTAGGGTTAGTAGTTACTGGGACCATGTTAGGACTTCGTAGGGTTAGTAGTTACTGGGACCAGGTTAGGACTAGATAGGGTTAGTAGTCAGTAGTTACTGGGACCAGGTTAGGACTAGGTAGGGTTAGTAGTTACTGGGACCAGGTTAGGACTAGATAGGGTTAGTAGTTACTGGGAACAGGTTAGGACTAGGTAGGGTTAGTAGTCAGTAGTTACTGGGACCAGGTTAGGACTAGGTAGGGTTAGTAGTTACTGGGACCAGGTTAGGACTAGATAGGGTTAGTAGTCAGTAGTTACTGGGACCAGGTTAGGACTAGGTAGGGTTAGTAGTTACTGGGACCAGGTTAGGACTAGGTAGGGTTAGTAGTCAGTAGTTACTGGGACCAGGTTAGGACTAGGTAGGGTTAGTAGTTACTGGGACCAGGTTAGGACTTGGTAGGGTTAGTATTTACTGGGACCAGGTTAGGACTAGGTAGGGTTAGTAGTCAGTAGTTACTGGGACCAGGTTAGGACTAGGTAGGGTTAGTAGTTACTGGGACCAGGTTAGGACTAGGTATGGTTAGTAGTTACTGGGACCAGGTTAGGACTAGGTAGGGTTAGTAGTCAGTAGTTACTGGGACCAGGTTAGGACTAGGTAGGGTTAGTAGTTACTGGGACCAGGTTAGGACTAGGTAGGGTTAGTAGTTACTGGGACCAGGTTAGGACTAGATAGGGTTAGTAGTCAGTAGTTACTGGGACCAGGTTAGAACTAGGTAGGGTTAATAGTTACTGGGACCAGGTTAGGACTAGGTAGGGTTAGTAGTTACTGGGACCAGGTTAGGACTAGGTAGGGTTAATAGTTAGTAGTTACTGGGACCAGGTTAGGACTAGGTAGGGTTAGCAGTTAGTAGTTATTGGGACCAGGTTAGGACTAGGTAGGGTTAGTAGTCAGTAGTTACAAGTACCAGATTAGGACTAGGTAGGGTTAGTAGTTTCTGGGACTAGGTTAGGACTAGGTAGAGTTAGTAGTTACTGGGACCAGGTTAGGACTAGGTAGGGTCAGTAGTTCCTGGGACCAGGTTAGGACTAGGTAGGGTTAGTAGTTACTGGGACCAGGTTAGGACTAGGTAGGGACAGTAGTTAATGGTACCAGGTTAGGACTAGGTAGGGTTAGCAGTCAGTAGTTACTGGGACCAGGTTAGGACTAGGGGTAGGGTTAGTAGTTACTGGGACCAGGTTAGGACTAGGTAGGGTTAGTAGTTACAGGGACCAGGTTTGGACTAGGTAGGGTTAGTAGTTACTGGGACCAGGTTAGGACTAGGTAGGGTTAGTGGTTACTGGGACCAGGTTTGGACTAGGTAGGGTTAGTAGTTACTGGGACCAGGTTGGGACTATGTAGGGTTAGCAGTCAGTAGTTACTGGGACCAGGTTAGGACACGGTAGGGTTAGTAGTTACTGGGACCAGGTTAGGACTAGGTAGGGTTAGCAGTCAGTAGTTACTGGGACCGGGTTAGGACTAGGTAGGGTTAGTAGTTACTGGGACCAGGTTAGGACTAGGTAGGGTTAGTAGTTACTCAGACCAGGTTAGGACTAGGTAGGGTTAGTAGTCAGTAGTTACTGGGACCAGGTTAGAACTAGGTAGGGTTAATAGTTCATGGGACCAGGTTAGGACTAGGTAGGGTTAGCAGTCAGGAGTTACTGGGACCAGGTTAGGAATAGGTAGGGTTAGTAGTTACTGGGACCAGTTTAGGACTAGGTAGGGTTAGTAGTTACTGGGACCAGGTTAGAACTAGGTAGAGTTAGAAGTTACTGGGACCAGGTTAGGACTAGGTAGGGTTAGTAGTTGCTGGGACCAGGTTAGGACTAGGTAGGGTTAGTAGTTACTGGGACCAGGTTAGGACTAGGTAGGGTTAGTAGTTACTGGGACCAGGTTAGGACTAGATAGGGTTAGTAGTCAGTAGTTACTGGGACCAGGTTAGAACTAGGTAGGGTTAATAGTTACTGGGACCAGGTTAGGACTAGGTAGGGTTAGTAGTTACTGGGACCAGGTTAGAACTAGGTAGGGTTAATAGTTAGTAGTTACTGGGACCAGGTTAGGACTAGGTAGGGTTAGTAGTTAGTAGTTATTAAGACCAGGTTAGGACTAGGTAGGGGTTAGTAGTCAGTAGTTACAAGGACCAGGTTAGGACTAGGTAGGGTTAGTAGTTTCTGGGACTAGGTTAGGACTAGGTAGAGTTAGTAGTTACTGGGACCAGGTTAGGACTAGGTAGGGTCAGTAGTTCCTGGGACCAGGTTAGGACTAGGTAGGGTTAGTAGTTACTGGGACCAGGTTAGGACTAGGTAGGGTCAGTAGTTACTGGGACCAGGTTAGGACTAGGTAGAGTTAGTAGTTCCTGGGACCAGGTTAGTACTAGGTAGGGTTAGTAGTTACTGGGACCAGGTTAAAACTAGGTAGGGTTAGTAGTCAGTAGTTACTGGGACCAGGTTAGGACTTGGTAGGGTTAGTAGTTACTGGGACCAGGTTAGGACTTCGTAGGGTTAGTAGTTACTGGGACCAGGTTAGGACTAGGTAGGGTTAGTAGTCAGTAGTTACTGGGACCAGGTTAGGACTAGATAGGGTTAGTAGTTACTGGGAACAGGTTAGGACTAGGTAGGGTTAGTAGTCAGTAGTTACTGGGACCAGGTTAGGACTAGGTAGGGTTAGTAGTTACTGGGACCAGGTTAGGACTAGATAGGGTTAGTAGTCAGTAGTTACTGGGACCAGGTTAGGACTAGGTAGGGTTAGTAGTTACTGGGACCAGGTTAGGACTAGGTAGGGTTAGTAGTCAGTAGTTACTGGGACCAGGTTAGGACTAGGTAGGGTTAGTAGTTACTGGGACCAGGTTAGGACTTGGTAGGGTTAGTATTTACTGGGACCAGGTTAGGACTAGGTAGGGTTAGTAGTCAGTAGTTACTGGGACCAGGTTAGGACTAGGTAGGGTTAGTAGTTACTGGGACCAGGTTAGGACTAGATAGGGTTAGTAGTTACTGGGACCAGGTTAGGACTAGATAGGGTTAGTAGTTACTGGGACCAGGTTAGGACTAGGTAGGGTTAGTAGTCAGTAGTTACTGGGACCAGGTTAGGACTAGGTAGGGTTAGTAGTCAGTAGTTACTGGGACCAGGTTATGACTAGGTAGGGTTAGTAGTTACTGGGACCAGGTTAGGACTAGGTAGGGTTAATAGTTACAGGGACCAGGTTAGGACTAGGCAGCGACAGTAGTTACTGGGACCAGGTTAGAACTAGGTAGGGTCAGTAGTTACTGGGACCAGGTTAGGACTAGGGGTAGGGTTAGTAGTTACTGGGACCAGGTTAGGACTAGGTAGGGTTAGTAGTTACAGGGACCAGGTTTGGACTAGGTAGGGTTAGTAGTTACTGGGACCAGGTTAGGACTAGGTAGGGTTAGTAGTTACTGGGACCAGGTTTGGACTAGGTAGGGTTAGTAGTTACTGGGACCAGGTTAGGACTATGTAGGGTTAGCAGTCAGTAGTTACTGGGACCAGGTTAGGACACGGTAGGGTTAGTAGTTACTGGGACCAGGTTAGGACTAGGTAGGGTTAGCAGTCAGTAGTTACTGGGACCGGGTTAGGACTAGGTAGGGTTAGTAGTTACTGGGACCAGGTTAGGACTAGGTAGGGTTAGTAGTTACTCAGACCAGGTTAGGACTAGGTAGGGTTAGTAGTCAGTAGTTACTGGGACCAGGTTAGAACTAGGTAGGGTTAATAGTTCATGGGACCAGGTTAGGACTAGGTAGGGTTAGCAGTCAGGAGTTACTGGGACCAGGTTAGGACTAGGTAGGGTTAGTAGTTACTGGGACCAGTTTAGGACTAGGTAGGGTTAGTAGTTACTGGGACCAGGTTAGAACTAGGTAGAGTTAGAAGTTACTGGGACCAGGTTAGGACTAGGCAGGGTTAGTAGTTACTGGGACCAGGTTAGGACTAGGTAGGGTTAGTAGTTACTTCGACCAGGTTAGGACTAGGTAGGGTTAGTAGTCAGTAGTTACTGGGACCAGGTTAGGACTAGGTAGGGTTAGTAGTTACTGGGACCAGGTTAGGACTAGGTATGGTTAGTAGTTACTGGGACCAGGATAGGACTAGGTAGGGTTAGTAGTCAGTAGTTACTGGGACCAGGTTAGGACTAGGTAGGGTTAGTAGTTACTGGGACCAGGTTAGGACTAGATAGGGTTAGTAGTCAGTAGTTACTGGGACCAGGTTAGAACTAGGTAGGGTTAATAGTTACTGGGACCAGGTTAGGACTAGGTAGGGTTAGTAGTTACTGGGACCAGGTTAGGACTAGGTAGGGTTAATAGTTAGTAGTTACTGGGACCAGGCTAGGACTAGGTAGGGTTAGCAGTTAGTAGTTATTGGGACCAGGTTAGGACTAGGTAGGGTTAGTAGTCAGTAGTTACAAGGACCAGGTTAGGACTAGGTAGGGTTAGTAGTTTCTGGGACTAGGTTAGGACTAGGTAGAGTTAGTAGTTACTGGGACCAGGTTAGGACTAGGTAGGGTCAGTAGTTCCTGGGACCAGGTTAGGACTAGGTAGGGTTAGTAGTTACTGGGACCAGGTTAGGACTAGGTAGGGTCAGTAGTTACTGGGACCAGGTTAGGACTAGGTAGAGTTAGTAGTTCCTGGGACCAGGTTAGGACTAGGTAGGGTTAGTAGTTACTGGGACCAGGTTAAAACTAGGTAGGGTTAGTAGTCAGTAGTTACTGGGACCAGGTTAGGACTTGGTAGGGTTAGTAGTTACTGGGACCAGGTTAGGACTTCGTAGGGTTAGTAGTTACTGGGACCAGGTTAGGACTAGGTAGGGTTAGTAGTCAGTAGTTACTGGGACCAGGTTAGGACTAGGTAGGGTTAGTAGTTACTGGGACCAGGTTAGGACTAGATAGGGTTAGTAGTTACTGGGAACAGGTTAGGACTAGGTAGGGTTAGTAGTCAGTAGTTACTGGGACCAGGTTAGGACTAGGTAGGGTTAGTAGTTACTGGGACCAGGTTAGGACTAGATAGGGTTAGTAGTCAGTAGTTACTGGGACCAGGTTAGGACTAGGTAGGGTTAGTAGTTACTGGGACCAGGTTAGGACTAGGTAGGGTTAGTAGTCAGTAGTTACTGGGACCAGGTTAGGACTAGGTAGGGTTAGTAGTTACTGGGACCAGGTTAGGACTTGGTAGGGTTAGTATTTACTGGGACCAGGTTAGGACTAGGTAGGGACTAGGTAGGGTTAGTAGTTACTGGGACCAGGTTAGGACTAGGTAGGGTTAGTAGTTATTGGGACCAGGTTAGGACTAGATAGGGTTAGTAGTTACTGGGACCAGGTTAGGACTAGATAGGGTTAGTAGTTACTGGGACCATGTTAGGACTAGGTAGGGTTAGTAGTCAGTAGTTACTGGGACCAGGTTAGGACTAGGTAGGGTTAGTAGTCAGTAGTTACTGGGACCAGGTTAGGACTAGGTAGGGTTAGTAGTTACTGGGACCAGGTTAGGACTAGGTAGGGTTAATAGTTACAGGGACCAGGTTAGGACTAGGCAGCGACAGTAGTTACTGGGACCAGGTTAGAACTAGGTAGGGTCAGTAGTTACTGGGACCAGGTTAGGACTAGGGGTAGGGTTAGTAGTTACTGGGACCAGGTTAGGACTAGGTAGGGTTAGTAGTTACAGGGACCAGGTTTGGACTAGGTAGGGTTAGTAGTTACTGGGACCAGGTTAGGACTAGGTAGGGTTAGTAGTTACTGGGACCAGGTTTGGACTAGGTAGGGTTAGTAGTTACTGGGACCAGGTTAGGACTATGTAGGGTTAGCAGTCAGTAGTTACTGGGACCAGGTTAGGACACGGTAGGGTTAGTAGTTACTGGGACCAGGTTAGGACTAGGTAGGGTTAGCAGTCAGTAGTTACTGGGACCGGGTTAGGACTAGGTAGGGTTAGTAGTTACTGGGACCAGGTTAGGACTAGGTAGGGTTAGTAGTTACTCAGACCAGGTTAGGACTAGGTAGGGTTAGTAGTCAGTAGTTACTGGGACCAGGTTAGAACTAGGTAGGGTTAATAGTTCATGGGACCAGGTTAGGACTAGGTAGGGTTAGCAGTCAGGAGTTACTGGGACCAGGTTAGGACTAGGTAGGGTTAGTAGTTACTGGGACCAGTTTAGGACTATGTAGGGTTAGTAGTTACTGGGACCAGGTTAGAACTAGGTAGAGTTAGAAGTTACTGGGACCAGGTTAGGACTAGGTAGGGTTAGTAGTTACTGGGACCAGGTTAGGACTAGGTAGGGTTAGTAGTCAGTAGTTACTGGGACCAGGTTAGGACTAGGTAGGGTTAGTAGTCAGTAGTTACTGGGACCAGGTTATGACTAGGTAGGGTTAGTAGTTACTGGGACCAGGTTAGGACTAGGTAGGGTTAATAGTTACAGGGACCAGGTTAGGACTAGGCAGCGACAGTAGTTACTGGGACCAGGTTAGAACTAGGTAGGGTCAGTAGTTACTGGGACCAGGTTAGGACTAGGGGTAGGGTTAGTAGTTACTGGGACCAGGTTAGGACTAGGTAGGGTTAGTAGTTACAGGGACCAGGTTTGGACTAGGTAGGGTTAGTAGTTACTGGGACCAGGTTAGGACTAGGTAGGGTTAGTAGTTACTGGGACCAGGTTTGGACTAGGTAGGGTTAGTAGTTACTGGGACCAGGTTAGGACTATGTAGGGTTAGCAGTCAGTAGTTACTGGGACCAGGTTAGGACACGGTAGGGTTAGTAGTTACTGGGACCAGGTTAGGACTAGGTAGGGTTAGCAGTCAGTAGTTACTGGGACCGGGTTAGGACTAGGTAGGGTTAGTAGTTACTGGGACCAGGTTAGGACTAGGTAGGGTTAGTAGTTACTCAGACCAGGTTAGGACTAGGTAGGGTTAGTAGTCAGTAGTTACTGGGACCAGGTTAGAACTAGGTAGGGTTAATAGTTCATGGGACCAGGTTAGGACTAGGTAGGGTTAGCAGTCAGGAGTTACTGGGACCAGGTTAGGACTAGGTAGGGTTAGTAGTTACTGGGACCAGTTTAGGACTAGGTAGGGTTAGTAGTTACTGGGACCAGGTTAGAACTAGGTAGAGTTAGAAGTTACTGGGACCAGGTTAGGACTAGGCAGGGTTAGTAGTTACTGGGACCAGGTTAGGACTAGGTAGGGTTAGTAGTTACTTCGACCAGGTTAGGACTAGGTAGGGTTAGTAGTCAGTAGTTACTGGGACCAGGTTAGGACTAGGTAGGGTTAGTAGTTACTGGGACCAGGTTAGGACTAGGTATGGTTAGTAGTTACTGGGACCAGGATAGGACTAGGTAGGGTTAGTAGTCAGTAGTTACTGGGACCAGGTTAGGACTAGGTAGGGTTAGTAGTTACTGGGACCAGGTTAGGACTAGATAGGGTTAGTAGTCAGTAGTTACTGGGACCAGGTTAGAACTAGGTAGGGTTAATAGTTACTGGGACCAGGTTAGGACTAGGTAGGGTTAGTAGTTACTGGGACCAGGTTAGGACTAGGTAGGGTTAATAGTTAGTAGTTACTGGGACCAGGCTAGGACTAGGTAGGGTTAGCAGTTAGTAGTTATTGGGACCAGGTTAGGACTAGGTAGGGTTAGTAGTCAGTAGTTACAAGGACCAGGTTAGGACTAGGTAGGGTTAGTAGTTTCTGGGACTAGGTTAGGACTAGGTAGAGTTAGTAGTTACTGGGACCAGGTTAGGACTAGGTAGGGTCAGTAGTTCCTGGGACCAGGTTAGGACTAGGTAGGGTTAGTAGTTACTGGGACCAGGTTAGGACTAGGTAGGGTCAGTAGTTACTGGGACCAGGTTAGGACTAGGTAGAGTTAGTAGTTCCTGGGACCAGGTTAGGACTAGGTAGGGTTAGTAGTTACTGGGACCAGGTTAAAACTAGGTAGGGTTAGTAGTCAGTAGTTACTGGGACCAGGTTAGGACTTGGTAGGGTTAGTAGTTACTGGGACCAGGTTAGGACTTCGTAGGGTTAGTAGTTACTGGGACCAGGTTAGGACTAGGTAGGGTTAGTAGTCAGTAGTTACTGGGACCAGGTTAGGACTAGGTAGGGTTAGTAGTTACTGGGACCAGGTTAGGACTAGATAGGGTTAGTAGTTACTGGGAACAGGTTAGGACTAGGTAGGGTTAGTAGTCAGTAGTTACTGGGACCAGGTTAGGACTAGGTAGGGTTAGTAGTTACTGGGACCAGGTTAGGACTAGATAGGGTTAGTAGTCAGTAGTTACTGGGACCAGGTTAGGACTAGGTAGGGTTAGTAGTTACTGGGACCAGGTTAGGACTAGGTAGGGTTAGTAGTCAGTAGTTACTGGGACCAGGTTAGGACTAGGTAGGGTTAGTAGTTACTGGGACCAGGTTAGGACTTGGTAGGGTTAGTATTTACTGGGACCAGGTTAGGACTAGGTAGGGACTAGGTAGGGTTAGTAGTTACTGGGACCAGGTTAGGACTAGGTAGGGTTAGTAGTTACTGGGACCAGGTTAGGACTAGATAGGGTTAGTAGTTACTGGGACCAGGTTAGGACTAGATAGGGTTAGTAGTTACTGGGACCATGTTAGGACTAGGTAGGGTTAGTAGTCAGTAGTTACTGGGACCAGGTTAGGACTAGGTAGGGTTAGTAGTCAGTAGTTACTGGGACCAGGTTAGGACTAGGTAGGGTTAGTAGTTACTGGGACCAGGTTAGGACTAGGTAGGGTTAATAGTTACAGGGACCAGGTTAGGACTAGGCAGCGACAGTAGTTACTGGGACCAGGTTAGAACTAGGTAGGGTCAGTAGTTACTGGGACCAGGTTAGGACTAGGGGTAGGGTTAGTAGTTACTGGGACCAGGTTAGGACTAGGTAGGGTTAGTAGTTACAGGGACCAGGTTTGGACTAGGTAGGGTTAGTAGTTACTGGGACCAGGTTAGGACTAGGTAGGGTTAGTAGTTACTGGGACCAGGTTTGGACTAGGTAGGGTTAGTAGTTACTGGGACCAGGTTAGGACTATGTAGGGTTAGCAGTCAGTAGTTACTGGGACCAGGTTAGGACACGGTAGGGTTAGTAGTTACTGGGACCAGGTTAGGACTAGGTAGGGTTAGCAGTCAGTAGTTACTGGGACCGGGTTAGGACTAGGTAGGGTTAGTAGTTACTGGGACCAGGTTAGGACTAGGTAGGGTTAGTAGTTACTCAGACCAGGTTAGGACTAGGTAGGGTTAGTAGTCAGTAGTTACTGGGACCAGGTTAGAACTAGGTAGGGTTAATAGTTCATGGGACCAGGTTAGGACTAGGTAGGGTTAGCAGTCAGGAGTTACTGGGACCAGGTTAGGACTAGGTAGGGTTAGTAGTTACTGGGACCAGTTTAGGACTATGTAGGGTTAGTAGTTACTGGGACCAGGTTAGAACTAGGTAGAGTTAGAAGTTACTGGGACCAGGTTAGGACTAGGTAGGGTTAGTAGTTACTGGGACCAGGTTAGGACTAGGTAGGGTTAGTAGTTACTTCGACCAGGTTAGGACTAGGTAGGGTTAGTAGTCAGTAGTTACTGGGACCAGGTTAGGACTAGGTAGGGTTAGTAGTTACTGGGACCAGGTTAGGACTAGGTATGGTTAGTAGTTACTGGGACCAGGATAGGACTAGGTAGGGTTAGTAGTCAGTAGTTACTGGGACCAGGTTAGGACTAGGTAGGGTTAGTAGTTACTGGGACCAGGTTAGGACTAGATAGGGTTAGTAGTCAGTAGTTACTGGGACCAGGTTAGAACTAGGTAGGGTTAATAGTTACTGGGACCAGGTTAGGACTAGGTAGGGTTAGTAGTTACTGGGACCAGGTTAGGACTAGGTAGGGTTAATAGTTAGTAGTTACTGGGACCAGGTTAGGACTAGGTAGGGTTAGCAGTTAGTAGTTATTGGGACCAGGTTAGGACTAGGTAGGGTTAGTAGTCAGTAGTTACAAGGACCAGGTTAGGACTAGGTAGGGTTAGTAGTTTCTGGGACTAGGTTAGGACTAGGTAGAGTTAGTAGTTACTGGGACCAGGTTAGGACTAGGTAGGGTCAGTAGTTCCTGGGACCAGGTTAGGACTAGGTAGGGTTAGTAGTTACTGGGACCAGGTTAGGACTAGGTAGGGACAGTAGTTAATGGTACCAGGTTAGGACTAGGTAGGGTTAGCAGTCAGTAGTTACTGGGACCAGGTTAGGACTAGGGGTAGGGTTAGTAGTTACTGGGACCAGGTTAGGACTAGGTAGGGTTAGTAGTTACAGGGACCAGGTTTGGACTAGGTAGGGTTAGTAGTTACTGGGACCAGGTTAGGACTAGGTAGGGTTAGTGGTTACTGGGACCAGGTTTGGACTAGGTAGGGTTAGTAGTTACTGGGACCAGGTTGGGACTATGTAGGGTTAGCAGTCAGTAGTTACTGGGACCAGGTTAGGACACGGTAGGGTTAGTAGTTACTGGGACCAGGTTAGGACTAGGTAGGGTTAGCAGTCAGTAGTTACTGGGACCGGGTTAGGACTAGGTAGGGTTAGTAGTTACTGGGACCAGGTTAGGACTAGGTAGGGTTAGTAGTTACTCAGACCAGGTTAGGACTAGGTAGGGTTAGTAGTCAGTAGTTACTGGGACCAGGTTAGAACTAGGTAGGGTTAATAGTTCATGGGACCAGGTTAGGACTAGGTAGGGTTAGCAGTCAGGAGTTACTGGGACCAGGTTAGGAATAGGTAGGGTTAGTAGTTACTGGGACCAGTTTAGGACTAGGTAGGGTTAGTAGTTACTGGGACCAGGTTAGAACTAGGTAGAGTTAGAAGTTACTGGGACCAGGTTAGGACTAGGTATGGTTAGTAGTTACTGGGACCAGGTTAGGACTAGGTAGGGTTAGTAGTTACTGGGACCAGGTTAGGACTAGGTAGGGTTAGTAGTTACTGGGACCAGGTTAGGACTAGATAGGGTTAGTAGTCAGTAGTTACTGGGACCAGGTTAGAACTAGGTAGGGTTAATAGTTACTGGGACCAGGTTAGGACTAGGTAGGGTTAGTAGTTACTGGGACCAGGTTAGAACTAGGTAGGGTTAATAGTTAGTAGTTACTGGGACCAGGTTAGGACTAGGTAGGGTTAGTAGTTAGTAGTTATTAAGACCAGGTTAGGACTAGGTAGGGTTAGTAGTCAGTAGTTACAAGGACCAGGTTAGGACTAGGTAGGGTTAGTAGTTTCTGGGACTAGGTTAGGACTAGGTAGAGTTAGTAGTTACTGGGACCAGGTTAGGACTAGGTAGGGTCAGTAGTTCCTGGGACCAGGTTAGGACTAGGTAGGGTTAGTAGTTACTGGGACCAGGTTAGGACTAGGTATGGTCAGTAGTTACTGGGACCAGGTTAGGACTAGGTAGAGTTAGTAGTTCCTGGGACCAGGTTAGGACTAGGTAGGGTTAGTAGTTACTGGGACCAGGTTAGGACTAGGTAGGGTTAGTAGTTACTGGGACCAGGTTAAAACTAGGTAGGGTTAGTAGTCAGTAGTTACTGGGACCAGGTTAGGACTTGGTAGGGTTAGTAGTTACTGGGACCAGGTTAGGACTTCGTAGGGTTAGTAGTTACTGGGACCAGGTTAGGACTAGATAGGGTTAGTAGTCAGTAGTTACTGGGACCAGGTTAGGACTAGGTAGGGTTAGTAGTTACTGGGACCAGGTTAGGACTAGATAGGGTTAGTAGTTACTGGGAACAGGTTAGGACTAGGTAGGGTTAGTAGTCAGTAGTTACTGGGACCAGGTTAGGACTAGGTAGGGTTAGTAGTTACTGGGACCAGGTTAGGACTAGATAGGGTTAGTAGTCAGTAGTTACTGGGACCAGGTTAGGACTAGGTAGGGTTAGTAGTTACTGGGACCAGGTTAGGACTAGGTAGGGTTAGTAGTCAGTAGTTACTGGGACCAGGTTAGGACTAGGTAGGGTTAGTAGTTACTGGGACCAGGTTAGGACTTGGTAGGGTTAGTATTTACTGGGACCAGGTTAGGACTAGGTAGGGTTAGTAGTCAGTAGTTACTGGGACCAGGTTAGGACTATGTAGGGTTAGTAGTTACTGGGACCAGGTTAGGACTAGATAGGGTTAGTAGTTACTGGGACCAGGTTAGGACTAGATAGGGTTAGTAGTTACTGGGAACAGGTTAGGACTAGGTAGGGTTAGTAGTCAGTAGTTACTGGGACCAGGTTAGGACTAGGTAGGGTTAGTAGTTACTGGGACCAGGTTAGGACTAGATAGGGTTAGTAGTCAGTAGTTACTGGGACCAGGTTAGGACTAGGTAGGGTTAGTAGTTACTGGGACCAGGTTAGGACTAGGTAGGGTTAACAGTCAGTAGTTACTGGGACCAGGTTAGGACTAGGTAGGGTTAGTAGTTACTGGGACCAGGTTAGGACTAGGTAGGGTTAATAGTTACAGGGACCAGGTTAGGACTAGGCAGCGACAGTAGTTACTGGGACCAGGTTAGAACTAGGTAGGGTAAGTAGTTACTGGGACCAGGTTAGAACTAGGTAGGGTTAATAGTTACTGGGACCAGGTTAGGACTTGGTAGGGTTAGTAGTTAATGGGACCAGGTTAGGACTAGGTAGGGTTAGTAGTTACTGGGACCAGGTTAGGACTAGGTAGGGTTAATAGTTACTGGGACCAGGTTAGGACTAGGTAGGGTTAGTAGTTACTGGGACCAGGTTAGGACTAGGTAGGGTTAGTAGTTACTGGGACCAGGTTAGGACTAGATAGGGTTAGTAGTTACTGGGACCAGGTTAGGACTAGGTAGGGTTAGTAGTTACTTGGACCAGGTTAGGACTAGATAGGGTTAGTAGTAACTGGGACCAGGTTAGGACTAGGTAGGGTTAGTAGTCAGTAGTTACTGGGACCAGGTTAGGACTAGGTAGGGTTAGTAGTTACTGGGACCAGGTTAGGACTAGATAGGGTTAGTAGTCAGTAGTTACTGGGACCAGGTTAGGACTATGTAGGGTTAGTAGTTACTGGGACCAGGTTAGGACTAGGTAGGGTTAACAGTCAGTAGTTACTGGGACCAGGTTAGGACTAGGTAGGGTTAGTAGTTACTGGGACCAGGTTAGGACTAGGTAGGGTTAATAGTTACAGGGACCAGGTTAGGACTAGGTAGCGACAGTAGTTACTGGGACCAGGTTAGAACTAGGTAGGGTCAGTAGTTACTGGGCTCAGGTTAGAACTAGGTAGGGTTAATAGTTACTGGGACCAGGTTAGGACTTGGTAGGGTTAGTAGTTACTGGGACCAGGTTAGGACTAGGTAGGGTTAGTAGTTACTGGGACCAGGTTAGGACTAGGTAGGGTTAATAGTTACTGGGACCAGGTTAGGACTAGGTAGGGTTAGTAGTTACTGGGACCAGGTTAGGACTAGGTAGGGTTAGTAGTTACTGGGACCAGGTTAGGACTAGATAGGGTTAGTAGTCAGTAGTTAATGGGACCAGGTTAGAACTAGGTAGGGTTAATAGTTACTGGGACCAGGTTAGGACTAGGTAGGGTTAGTAGTTACTGGGGCCAGGTTAGGACTAGGTAGGGTTAATAGTTAGTAGTTACTGGGACCAGGTTAGGACTAGGTAGGGTTAGTAGCTATTGGGACCAGGTTAGGACTAGGTAGGGTTAGTAGTCAGTAGTTACAAGGACCAGGTTAGGACTAGGTAGGGTTAGTAGTTTCTGGGACCAGGTTAAGAATAGGTAGGGTTAGTAGTTACTGGGACCAGGTTAGGACTAGGTAGGGTCAGTAGTTACTGGGACCAGGTTAGGACCAGGTAGAGTTAGTAGTTCCTGGGACCAGGTTAGGACTAGGTAGGGTTAGTAGTTACTGGGACCAGGTTGGGACTAGGTAGGGTTAGTAGTTACTGGGACCAGGTTAAGACTAGGTAGGGTTAGTGGTCAGTAATTACTGGGACCAGGTTAGGACTTGGTAGGGTTAGTAGTTACTGGGACCAGGTTAGGACTAGGTAGGGTTAGTAGTTTCTGGGACCAGGTTAGGACTAGGTAGGGTTAGTAGTTACTGGGACCAGGTTAGGACTAGGTAGGGTCAGTAGTTACTGGGACCAGGTTAGGACTAGGTAGAGTTAGTAGTTCCTGGGACCAGGTTAGGACTAGATAGGGTTAATAGTTACTGGGACCAGGTTAGGACTAGGTAGGGTTAGTAGTTACTGGGACCAGGTTAAGACTAGGTAGGGTTAGTAGTCAGTAGTTACTGGGACCAGGTTAGGACTTGGTAGGGTTAGTAGTTACTGGGACCAGGTTAGGACTTGGTAGGGTTAGTAGTTACTAGGACCAGGTTAGGACTAGGTAGGGTTAGTAGTCAGTAGTTACTGGGACCCGGTTAGGACTAGATAGGGTTAGTAGTCAGTAGTTACTGGGACCAGGTTAGGACTAGGTAGGGTTAGTAGTTACTGGGACCAGGTTAGGACTAGATAGGGTTAGTAGTCAGTAGTTACTGGGACCAGGTTAGGACTAGGTAGGGTTAGTAGTTACTGGGACCAGGTTAGGACTAGGTAGGGTTAACAGTCAGTAGTTACTGGGACCAGGTTAGGACTAGGTAGGGTTAGTAGTTACTGGGACCAGGTTAGGACTAGGTAGGGTTAATAGTTACAGGGACCAGGTTAGGACTAGGTAGCGACAGTAGTTACTGGGACCAGGTTAGAACTAGGTAGGGTCAGTAGTTACTGGGCTCAGGTTAGAACTAGGTAGGGTTAATAGTTACTGGGACCAGGTTAGAACTTGGAAGGGTTAGTAGTTACTGGGACCAGGTTAGGACTAGGTAGGGTTAGTAGTTACTGGGACCAGGTTAGGACTAGGTAGGGTTAATAGTTACTGGGACCAGGTTAGGACTAGGTAGGGTTAGTAGTTACTGGGACCAGGTTAGGACTAGGTAGGGTTAGTAGTTACTGGGACCAGGTTAGGACTAGATAGGGTTAGTAGTCAGTAGTTACTGGGACCAGGTTAGAACTAGGTAGGGTTAATAGTTACTGGGACCAGGTTAGGACTAGGTAGGGTTAGTAGTTACTGGGGCCAGGTTAGGACTAGGTAGGGTTAATAGTTAGTAGTTACTGGGACCAGGTTAGGACTAGGTAGGGTTAGTAGTTATTGGGACCAGGTTAGGACTAGGTAGGGTTAGTAGTCAGTAGTTACAAGGACCAGGTTAGGACTAGGTAGGGTTAGTAGTTTCTGGGACCAGGTTAAGACTAGGTAGGGTTAGTAGTTCCTGGGACCAGGTTAGGACTAGGTAGGGTTAGTAGTTACTGGGACCAGGTTGGGACTAGGTAGGGTTAGTAGTTACTGGGACCAAGTTAAGACTAGGTAGGGTTAGTAGTCAGTAATTACTGGGACCAGGTTAGGACTTGGTAGGGTTAGTAGTTACTGGGACCAGGTTAGGACTAGGTAGGGTTAGTAGTTTCTGGGACCAGGTTAGGACTAGGTAGGGTTAGTAGTTACTGGGACCAGGTTAGGACTAGGTAGGGTCAGTAGTTACTGGGACCAGGTTAGGACTAGGTAGAGTTAGTAGTTCCTGGGACCAGGTTAGGACTAGGTAGGGTTAATAGTTACTGGGACCAGGTTAGGACTAGGTAGGGTTAGTAGTTACTGGGACCAGGTTAAGACTAGGTAGGGTTAGTAGTCAGTAGTTACTGGGACCAGGTTAGGACTTGGTAGGGTTAGTAGTTACTGGGACCAGGTTAGGACTTGGTAGGGTTAGTAGTTACTGGGACCAGGTTAGGACTAGGTAGGGTTAATAGTTAGTAGTTACTGGGACCAGGTTAGGACTAGGTAGGGTTAGTAGTCAGTAGTTACTGGGACCAGGTTAGGACTAGGTAGGGTTAGTAGTTACTGGGACCAGGTTAGGACTAGATAGGGTTAGTAGTCAGTAGTTACTGGGACCAGGTTAGGACTAGGTAGGGTTAGTAGTTACTGGGACCAGGTTAGGACTAGGTAGGGTTAGTAGTCAGTAGATACTGGGACCAGGTTAGGACTAGGTAGGGTTAGTAGTTACTGGGACCAGGTTAGGACTTGGTAGGGTTAGTATTTACTGGGACCAGGTTAGGACTAGGTAGGGTTAGTAGTCAGTAGTTACTGGGACCAGGTTAGGACTAGGTAGGGTTAATAGTTACTGGGACCAGGTTAGGACTAGATAGGGTTAGTAGTTACTGGGACCAGGATAGGACTAGGTAGGGTTAGTAGTCAGTAGTTACTGGGACCAGGTTAGGACTAGGTAGGGTTAGTAGTTACTGGGACCAGGTTAGGACTAGATAGGGTTAGTAGTCAGTAGTTACTGGGACCAGGTTAGGACTAGGTAGGGTTAGTAGTTACTGGGACCAGGTTAGGACTAGGTAGGGTTAACAGTCAGTAGTTACTGGGACCAGGTTAGGACTAGGTAGGGTTAGTAGTTACTGGGACCAGGTTAGGACTAGGTAGGGTTAATAGTTACAGGGACCAGGTTAGGACTAGTTAGCGACAGTAGTTACTGGGAACAGGTTAGAACTAGGTAGGGTCAATAGTTACTGGGACCAGGTTAGAACTAGGTAGGGTTAATAGTTACTGGGACCAGGTTAGGACTAGGTAGGGTTAGTAGTTACTGGGACCAGGTTAGGACTAGGTAGGGTTAATAGTTACTGGGACCAGGTTAGGACTAGGTAGGGTTAGTAGTTACTGGGACCAGGTTAGGACTATATAGGGTTAGTAGTCAGTAGTTACTGGGACCAGGTTAGAACTAGGTAGGGTTAATAGTTACTGGGACCAGGTTAGGACTAGGTAGGGTTAGTAGTTACTGGGGCCAGGTTAGGACTAGGTAGGGTTAATAGTTAGTAGTTACTGGGACCAGGTTAGGACTAGGTAGGGTTAGTAGTTTCTGGGACCAGGTTAAGACTAGGTAGGGTTAGTAGTTACTGGGACCAGGTTAGGACTAGGTAGGGTCAGTAGTTACTGGGACCAGGTTAGGACTAGGTAGAGTTAGTAGTTCCTGGGACCAGGTTAGGACTAGGTAGGGTTAGTAGTTACTGGGACCAGGTTGGGACTAGGTAGGGTTAGTAGTTACTGGGACCAGGTTAAGACTAGGTAGGGTTAGTAGTCAGTAGTTACTGGGACCAGGTTAGGACTTGGTAGGGTTAATAGTTACTGGGACCAGGTTAGGACTAGGTAGGGTTAGTAGTTTCTGGGACCAGGTTAGGACTAGGTAGGGTTAGTAGTTACTGGGACCAGGTTAGGACTAGGTAGGGTCAGTAGTTACTGGGACCAGGTTAGGACTAGGTAGAGTTAGTAGTTCCTGGGACCAGGTTAGGACTAGGTAGGGTTAGTAGTTACTGGGACCAGGTTAGGACTAGGTAGGGTTAGTAGTTACTGGGACCAGGTTAAGACTAGGTAGGGTTAGTAGTCAGTAGTTACTGGGACCAGGTTAGGACTTGGTAGGGTTAGTAGTTACTTGGACCAGGTTAGGACTTGGTAGGGTTAGTAGTTACTGGGACCAGGTTAGGACTAGGTAGGGTTAGTAGTCAGTAGTTACTGGGACCCGGTTAGGACTAGGTAGGGTTAGTAGTTACTGGGACCAGGTTAGGACTAGGTAGGGTTAGTAGTTACTGGGACCAGGTTAGGACTAGGTAGGGTTAATAGTTAGTAGTTACTGGGACCAGGTTAGGACTAGGTAGGGTTAGTAGTTAGTAGTTACTGGGACCAGGTTAGGACTAGGTAGGGTTAGTAGTCAGTAGTTACAAGGACCAGGTTAGGACTAGGTGGGGTTAGTAGTTACTGGGACCAGGTTAGGACTAGATAGGGTTAGTAGTCAGTAGTTACTGGGACCAGGTTAGGACTAGGTAGGGTTAGTTGTTACTGGGACCATGTTAGGACTAGGTAGGGTTAACAGTCAGTAGTTACTGGGACCAGGTTAGGACTAGGTAGGGTTAGTAGTTACTGGGACCAGGTTAGGACTAGGTAGGGTTAATAGTTACAGGGACCAGGTTAGGACTAGGTAGCGACAGTAGTTACTGGGACCAGGTTAGAACTAGGTAGGGTCAGTAGTTACTGGGACCTGGTTAGAACTAGGTAGGGTTAATAGTTACTGGGACCAGGTTAGGACTTGGTAGGGTTAGTAGTTAATGGGACCAGGTTAGGACTAGGTAGGGTTAGTAGTTACTGGGACCAGGTTAGGACTAGGTAGGGTTAATAGTTACTGGGACCAGGTTAGGACTAGGTAGGGTTAGTAGTTACTGGGACCAGGTTAGGACTAGGTAGGGTTAGTAGTTACTGGGACCAGGTTAGGACTAGGTAGAGTTAGTAGTTCCTGGGACCAGGTTAGGACTAGGTATGGTTAGTAGTTACTGGGACCAGGTTGGGACTAGGTAGGGTTAGTAGTTACTGGGACCAGGTTAAGATTAGGTAGGGTTAGTAGTCAGTAGTTACTGGGACCAGGTTAGGACTTTGTAGGGTTAGTAGTTACCGGGGCCAGGTTAGGACTAGGTAGGGTTAGTAGTTTCTGGGACCAGGTTAGGACTAGGTAGGGTTAGTAGTTACTGGGACCAGGTTAGGACTAGGTAGGGTCAGTAGTTACTGGGACCAGGTTAGGACTAGGTAGAGTTAGTAGTTCCTGGGACCAGGTTAGGACTAGGTAGGGTTAGTAGTTACTGGGACCAGGTTAGGACTAGGTAGGGTTAGTAGTTACTGGGACCAAGTTAAGACTAGGTAGGGTTAGTAGTCAGTAGTTACTGGGACCAGGTTAGGACTTGGTAGGGTTAGTAGTTACTGGGACCAGGTTAGGACTTGGTAGGGTTAGTAGTTACTGGGACCAGGTTAGGACTAGGTAGGGTTAGTAGTCAGTAGTTACTGGGACCCGGTTAGGACTAGGTAGGGTTAGTAGTTACTGGGACCAGGTTAGGACTAGGTAGGGTTAGTAGTTACTGGGACCAGGTTAGGACTAGGTAGGGTTAATAGTTAGTAGTTACTGGGACCAGGTTAGGACTAGGTAGGGTTAGTAGTTAGTAGTTACTGGGACCAGGTTAGGACTAGGTAGGGTTAGTAGTCAGTAGTTACAAGGACCAGGTTAGGACTAGGTGGGGTTAGTAGTTACTGGGACCAGGTTAGGACTAGATAGGGTTAGTAGTCAGTAGTTACTGGGACCAGGTTAGGACTAGGTAGGGTTAGTTGTTACTGGGACCAGGTTAGGACTAGGTAGGGTTAGTAGTTACTGGGACCAGGTTAGGACTAGGTAGGGTTAATAGTTACTGGGACCAGGTTAGGACTAGGTAGGGTTAGTAGTTACTGGGACCAGGTTAGGACTATATAGGGTTAGTAGTCAGTAGTTACTGGGACCAGGTTAGAACTAGGTAGGGTTAATAGTTACTGGGACCAGGTTAGGACTAGGTAGGGTTAGTAGTTACTGGGGCCAGGTTAGGACTAGGTAGGGTTAATAGTTAGTAGTTACTGGGACCAGGTTAGGACTAGGTAGGGTTAGTAGTTATTGGGACCAGGTTAGGACTAGGTAGGGTTAGTAGTCAGTAGTTACAAGGACCAGGTTAGGACTAGGTAGGGTTAGTAGTTTCTGGGACCAGGTTAAGACTAGGTAGGGTTAGTAGTTACTGGGACCAGGTTAGGACTAGGTAGGGTCAGTAGTTACTGGGACCAGGTTAGGACTAGGTAGAGTTAGTAGTTCCTGGGACCAGGTTAGGACTAGGTAGGGTTAGTAGTTACTGGGACCAGGTTGGGACTAGGTAGGGTTAGTAGTTACTGGGACCAGGTTAAGACTAGGTAGGGTTAGTAGTCAGTAGTTACTGGGACCAGGTTAGGACTTGGTAGGGTTAGTAGTTACTGGGACCAGGTTAGGACTAGGTAGGGTTAGTAGTTTCTGGGACCAGGTTAGGACTAGGTAGGGTTAGTAGTTACTGGGACCAGGTTAGGACTAGGTAGGGTTAGTAGTTACTGGGACCAGGTTAAGACTAGGTAGGGTTAGTAGTCAGTAGTTACTGGGACCAGGTTAGGACTTGGTAGGGTTAGTAGTTACTGGGACCAGGTTAGGACTTGGTAGGGTTAGTAGTTACTGGGACCAGGTTAGGACTAGGTAGGGTTAGTAGTCAGTAGTTACTGGGACCCGGTTAGGACTAGGTAGGGTTAGTAGTTACTGGGACCAGGTTAGGACTAGGTAGGGTTAGTAGTTACTGGGACCAGGTTAGGACTAGGTAGGGTTAATAGTTAGTAGTTACTGGGACCAGGTTAGGACTAGGTAGGGTTAGTAGTTAGTAGTTACTGGGACCAGGTTAGGACTAGGTAGGGTTAGTAGTTACTGGGACCAGGTTAGGACTAGGTAGGGTTAATAGTTACAGGGACCAGGTTAGGACTAGGTAGCGACAGTAGTTACTGGGACCAGGTTAGAACTAGGTTGGGTCAGTAGTTACTGGGACCAGGTTAGAACTAGGTAGGGTTAATAGTTACTGGGACCAGGTTAGGACTTGGTAGGGTTAGTAGTTAATGGGACCAGGTTAGGACTAGGTAGGGTTAGTAGTTACTGGGACCAGGTTAGGACTAGGTAGGGTTAATAGTTACTGGGACCAGGTTAGGACTAGGTAGGGTTAGTAGTTACTGGGACCAGGTTAGGACTATATAGGGTTAGTAGTCAGTAGTTACTGGGACCAGGTTAGAACTAGGTAGGGTTAATAGTTACTGGGACCAGGTTAGGACTAGGTAGGGTTAGTAGTTACTGGGGCCAGGTTAGGACTAGGTAGGGTTAATAGTTAGTAGTTACTGGGACCAGGTTAGGACTAGGTAGGGTTAGTAGTTATTGGGACCAGGTTAGGACTAGGTAGGGTTAGTAGTCAGTAGTTACAAGGACCAGGTTAGGACTAGGTAGGGTTAGTAGTTTCTGGGACCAGGTTAAGACTAGGTAGGGTTAGTAGTTACTGGGACCAGGTTAGGACTAGGTAGGGTCAGTAGTTACTGGGACCAGGTTAGGACTAGGTAGAGTTAGTAGTTCCTGGGACCAGGTTAGGACTAGGTAGGGTTAGTAGTTACTGGGACCAGGTTGGGACTAGGTAGGGTTAGTAGTTACTGGGACCAGGTTAAGACTAGGTAGGGTTAGTAGTCAGTAGTTACTGGGACCAGGTTAGGACTTGGTAGGGTTAGTAGTTACTGGGACCAGGTTAGGACTAGGTAGGGTTAGTAGTTTCTGGGACCAGGTTAGGACTAGGTAGGGTTAGTAGTTACTGGGACCAGGTTAGGACTAGGTAGGGTTAGTAGTTACTGGGACCAGGTTAAGACTAGGTAGGGTTAGTAGTCAGTAGTTACTGGGACCAGGTTAGGACTTGGTAGGGTTAGTAGTTACTGGGACCAGGTTAGGACTTGGTAGGGTTAGTAGTTACTGGGACCAGGTTAGGACTAGGTAGGGTTAGTAGTCAGTAGTTACTGGGACCCGGTTAGGACTAGGTAGGGTTAGTAGTTACTGGGACCAGGTTAGGACTAGGTAGGGTTAGTAGTTACTGGGACCAGGTTAGGACTAGGTAGGGTTAATAGTTAGTAGTTACTGGGACCAGGTTAGGACTAGGTAGGGTTAGTAGTTAGTAGTTACTGGGACCAGGTTAGGACTAGGTAGGGTTAGTAGTTACTGGGACCAGGTTAGGACTAGGTAGGGTTAATAGTTACAGGGACCAGGTTAGGACTAGGTAGCGACAGTAGTTACTGGGACCAGGTTAGAACTAGGTTGGGTCAGTAGTTACTGGGACCAGGTTAGAACTAGGTAGGGTTAATAGTTACTGGGACCAGGTTAGGACTTGGTAGGGTTAGTAGTTAATGGGACCAGGTTAGGACTAGGTAGGGTTAGTAGTTACTGGGACCAGGTTAGGACTAGGTAGGGTTAATAGTTACTGGGACCAGGTTAGGACTAGGTAGGGTTAGTAGTTACTGGGACCAGGTTAGGACTAGGTAGGGTTAGTAGTTACTGGGACCAGGTTAGGACTAGATAGGGTTAGTAGTTACTGGGACCAGGTTAGGACTAGGTAGGGTTAATAGTTACTGGGACCAGGTTAGGACTAGGTAGGGTTAGTAGTTACTGGGACCAGGTTAGGACTAGGTAGGGTTAGTAGTTACTGGGACCAGGTTAGGACTAGGTAGGGTTAGTAGTCAGTAGTTACTGGGACCAGGTTAGGACTTGGTAGGGTTAATAGTTACTGGGACCAGGTTAGGACTAGGTAGGGTTAGTAGTTTCTGGGACCAGGTTAGGACTAGGTAGGGTTAGTAGTTACTGGGACCAGGTTAGGACTAGGTAGGGTTAGTAGTTACTGGGACCAGGTTAGGACTAGGTAGGGTCAGTAGTTACTGGGACCAGGTTAGGACTAGGTAGAGTTAGTAGTTCCTGGGACCAGGTTAGGACTAGGTAGGGTTAGTAGTTACTGGGACCAGGTTAGGACTAGGTAGGGTTAGTAGTTACTGGGACCAGGTTAAGACTAGGTAGGGTTAGTAGTCAGTAGTTACTGGGACCAGGTTAGGACTTGGTAGGGTTAGTAGTTACTTGGACCAGGTTAGGACTTGGTAGGGTTAGTAGTTACTGGGACCAGGTTAGGACTAGGTAGGGTTAGTAGTCAGTAGTTACTGGGACCCGGTTAGGACTAGGTAGGGTTAGTAGTTACTGGGACCAGGTTAGGACTAGGTAGGGTTAGTAGTTACTGGGACCAGGTTAGGACTAGGTAGGGTTAATAGTTAGTAGTTACTGGGACCAGGTTAGGACTAGGTAGGGTTAGTAGTTAGTAGTTACTGGGACCAGGTTAGGACTAGGTAGGGTTAGTAGTCAGTAGTTACAAGGACCAGGTTAGGACTAGGTGGGGTTAGTAGTTACTGGGACCAGGTTAGGACTAGATAGGGTTAGTAGTCAGTAGTTACTGGGACCAGGTTAGGACTAGGTAGGGTTAGTTGTTACTGGGACCATGTTAGGACTAGGTAGGGTTAACAGTCAGTAGTTACTGGGACCAGGTTAGGACTAGGTAGGGTTAGTAGTTACTGGGACCAGGTTAGGACTAGGTAGGGTTAATAGTTACAGGGACCAGGTTAGGACTAGGTAGCGACAGTAGTTACTGGGACCAGGTTAGAACTAGGTAGGGTCAGTAGTTACTGGGACCTGGTTAGAACTAGGTAGGGTTAATAGTTACTGGGACCAGGTTAGGACTTGGTAGGGTTAGTAGTTAATGGGACCAGGTTAGGACTAGGTAGGGTTAGTAGTTACTGGGACCAGGTTAGGACTAGGTAGGGTTAATAGTTACTGGGACCAGGTTAGGACTAGGTAGGGTTAGTAGTTACTGGGACCAGGTTAGGACTAGGTAGGGTTAGTAGTTACTGGGACCAGGTTAGGACTAGGTAGAGTTAGTAGTTCCTGGGACCAGGTTAGGACTAGGTATGGTTAGTAGTTACTGGGACCAGGTTGGGACTAGGTAGGGTTAGTAGTTACTGGGACCAGGTTAAGATTAGGTAGGGTTAGTAGTCAGTAGTTACTGGGACCAGGTTAGGACTTTGTAGGGTTAGTAGTTACCGGGACCAGGTTAGGACTAGGTAGGGTTAGTAGTTTCTGGGACCAGGTTAGGACTAGGTAGGGTTAGTAGTTACTGGGACCAGGTTAGGACTAGGTAGGGTCAGTAGTTACTGGGACCAGGTTAGGACTAGGTAGAGTTAGTAGTTCCTGGGACCAGGTTAGGACTAGGTAGGGTTAGTAGTTACTGGGACCAGGTTAGGACTAGGTAGGGTTAGTAGTTACTGGGACCAAGTTAAGACTAGGTAGGGTTAGTAGTCAGTAGTTACTGGGACCAGGTTAGGACTTGGTAGGGTTAGTAGTTACTGGGACCAGGTTAGGACTTGGTAGGGTTAGTAGTTACTGGGACCAGGTTAGGACTAGGTAGGGTTAGTAGTCAGTAGTTACTGGGACCCGGTTAGGACTAGGTAGGGTTAGTAGTTACTGGGACCAGGTTAGGACTAGGTAGGGTTAGTAGTTACTGGGACCAGGTTAGGACTAGGTAGGGTTAATAGTTAGTAGTTACTGGGACCAGGTTAGGACTAGGTAGGGTTAGTAGTTAGTAGTTACTGGGACCAGGTTAGGACTAGGTAGGGTTAGTAGTCAGTAGTTACAAGGACCAGGTTAGGACTAGGTGGGGTTAGTAGTTACTGGGACCAGGTTAGGACTAGATAGGGTTAGTAGTCAGTAGTTACTGGGACCAGGTTAGGACTAGGTAGGGTTAGTTGTTACTGGGACCAGGTTAGGACTAGGTAGGGTTAACAGTCAGTAGTTACTGGGACCAGGTTAGGACTAGGTAGGGTTAGTAGTTACTGGGACCAGGTTAGGACTAGGTAGGGTTAATAGTTACATGGACCAGGTTAGGACTAGGTAGCGACAGTAGTTACTGGGACCAGGTTAGAACAAGGTAGGGTCAGTAGTTACTGGGACCAGGTTAGAACTAGGTAGGGTTAATAGTTACTGGGACCAGGTTAGGACTTGGTAGGGTTAGTAGTTAATGGGACCAGGTTAGGACTAGGTAGGGTTAGTAGTTACTGGGACCAGGTTAGGACTAGGTAGGGTTAATAGTTACTGGGACCAGGTTAGGACTAGGTAGGGTTAGTAGTTACTGGGACCAGGTTAGGACTAGGTAGGGTTAGTAGTTACTGGGACCAGGTTAGGACTAGATAGGGTTAGTAGTTACTGGGACCAGGTTAGGACTAGGTAGGGTTAATAGTTACTGGGACCAGGTTAGGACTAGGTAGGGTTAGTATTTACTGGGACCAGGTTAGGACTAGGTAGGGTTAGTAGTCAGTAGTTACTGGGACCAGGTTAGGACTAGGTAGGGTTAGTAGTTACTGGGACCAGGTTAGGACTAGATAGGGTTAGTAGTTACTGGGACCAGGATAGGATTAGGTAGGGTTAGTAGTCAGTAGTTACTGGGACCAGGTTAGGACTAGGTAGGGTTAGTAGTTACTGGGACCAGGTTAGGACTAGATAGGGTTAGTAGTCAGTAGTTACTGGGACCAGGTTAGGACTAGGTAGGGTTAGTAGTTACTGGGACCAGGTTAGGACTAGGTAGGGTTAACAGTCAGTAGTTACTGGGACCAGGTTAGGACTAGGTAGGGTTAGTAGTTACTGGGACCAGGTTAGGACTAGGTAGGGTTAATAGTTACAGGGACCAGGTTAGGACTAGGTAGCGACAGTAGTTACTGGGACCAGGTTAGAACTAGGTAGGGTCAGTAGTTACTGGGACCAGGTTAGAACTAGGTAGGGTTAATAGTTACTGGGACCAGGTTAGGACTTGGTAGGGTTAGTAGTTACTGGGACCAGGTTAGGACTAGGTAGGGTTAGTAGTTACTGGGACCAGGTTAGGACTAGGTAGGGTTAATAGTTACTGGGACCAGGTTAGGACTAGGTAGGGTTAGTAGTTACTGGGACCAGGTTAGGACTATATAGGGTTAGTAGTCAGTAGTTACTGGGACCAGGTTAGAACTAGGTAGGGTTAATAGTTACTGGGACCAGGTTAGGACTAGGTAGGGTTAGTAGTTACTGGGGCCAGGTTAGGACTAGGTAGGGTTAATAGTTAGTAGTTACTGGGACCAGGTTAGGACTAGGTAGGGTTAGTAGTTATTGGGACCAGGTTAGGACTAGGTAGGGTTAGTAGTCAGTAGTTACAAGGACCAGGTTAGGACTAGGTAGGGTTAGTAGTTTCTGGGACCAGGTTAAGACTAGGTAGGGTTAGTAGTTACTGGGACCAGGTTAGGACTAGGTAGGGTCAGTAGTTACTGGGACCAGGTTAGGACTAGGTAGAGTTAGTAGTTCCTGGGACCAGGTTAGGACTAGGTAGGGTTAGTAGTTACTGGGACCAGGTTGGGACTAGGTAGGGTTAGTAGTTACTGGGACCAGGTTAAGACTAGGTAGGGTTAGTAGTCAGTAGTTACTGGGACCAGGTTAGGACTTGGTAGGGTTAGTAGTTACTGGGACCAGGTTAGGACTAGGTAGGGTTAGTAGTTTCTGGGACCAGGTTAGGACTAGGTAGGGTTAGTAGTTACTGGGACCAGGTTAGGACTAGGTAGGGTTAGTAGTTACTGGGACCAGGTTAAGACTAGGTAGGGTTAGTAGTCAGTAGTTACTGGGACCAGGTTAGGACTTGGTAGGGTTAGTAGTTACTGGGACCAGGTTAGGACTTGGTAGGGTTAGTAGTTACTGGGACCAGGTTAGGACTAGGTAGGGTTAGTAGTCAGTAGTTACTGGGACCCGGTTAGGACTAGGTAGGGTTAGTAGTTACTGGGACCAGGTTAGGACTAGGTAGGGTTAGTAGTTACTGGGACCAGGTTAGGACTAGGTAGGGTTAATAGTTAGTAGTTACTGGGACCAGGTTAGGACTAGGTAGGGTTAGTAGTTAGTAGTTACTGGGACCAGGTTAGGACTAGGTAGGGTTAGTAGTCAGTAGTTACAAGGACCAGGTTAGGACTAGGTGGGGTTAGTAGTTACTGGGACCAGGTTAGGACTAGATAGGGTTAGTAGTCAGTAGTTACTGGGACCAGGTTAGGACTAGGTAGGGTTAGTTGTTACTGGGACCAGGTTAGGACTAGGTAGGGTTAACAGTCAGTAGTTACTGGGACCAGGTTAGGACTAGGTAGGGTTAGTAGTTACTGGGACCAGGTTAGGACTAGGTAGGGTTAATAGTTACATGGACCAGGTTAGGACTAGGTAGCGACAGTAGTTACTGGGACCAGGTTAGAACTAGGTAGGGTCAGTAGTTACTGGGACCAGGTTAGAACTAGGTAGGGTTAATAGTTACTGGGACCAGGTTAGGACTTGGTAGGGTTAGTAGTTAATGGGACCAGGTTAGGACTAGGTAGGGTTAGTAGTTACTGGGACCAGGTTAGGACTAGGTAGGGTTAATAGTTACTGGGACCAGGTTAGGACTAGGTAGGGTTAGTAGTTACTGGGACCAGGTTAGGACTAGGTAGGGTTAGTAGTTACTGGGACCAGGTTAGGACTAGATAGGGTTAGTAGTTACTGGGACCAGGTTAGGACTAGGTAGGGTTAATAGTTACTGGGACCAGGTTAGGACTAGGTAGGGTTAGTATTTACTGGGACCAGGTTAGGACTAGGTAGGGTTAGTAGTCAGTAGTTACTGGGACCAGGTTAGGACTAGGTAGGGTTAGTAGTTACTGGGACCAGGTTAGGACTAGATAGGGTTAGTAGTTACTGGGACCAGGATAGGATTAGGTAGGGTTAGTAGTCAGTAGTTACTGGGACCAGGTTAGGACTAGGTAGGGTTAGTAGTTACTGGGACCAGGTTAGGACTAGATAGGGTTAGTAGTCAGTAGTTACTGGGACCAGGTTAGGACTAGGTAGGGTTAGTAGTTACTGGGACCAGGTTAGGACTAGGTAGGGTTAACAGTCAGTAGTTACTGGGACCAGGTTAGGACTAGGTAGGGTTAGTAGTTACTGGGACCAGGTTAGGACTAGGTAGGGTTAATAGTTACAGGGACCAGGTTAGGACTAGGTAGCGACAGTAGTTACTGGGACCAGGTTAGAACTAGGTAGGGTCAGTAGTTACTGGGACCAGGTTAGAACTAGGTAGGGTTAATAGTTACTGGGACCAGGTTAGGACTTGGTAGGGTTAGTAGTTACTGGGACCAGGTTAGGACTAGGTAGGGTTAGTAGTTACTGGGACCAGGTTAGGACTAGGTAGGGTTAATAGTTACTGGGACCAGGTTAGGACTAGGTAGGGTTAGTAGTTACTGGGACCAGGTTAGGACTATATAGGGTTAGTAGTCAGTAGTTACTGGGACCAGGTTAGAACTAGGTAGGGTTAATAGTTACTGGGACCAGGTTAGGACTAGGTAGGGTTAGTAGTTACTGGGGCCAGGTTAGGACTAGGTAGGGTTAATAGTTAGTAGTTACTGGGACCAGGTTAGGACTAGGTAGGGTTAGTAGTTATTGGGACCAGGTTAGGACTAGGTAGGGTTAGTAGTCAGTAGTTACAAGGACCAGGTTAGGACTAGGTAGGGTTAGTAGTTTCTGGGACCAGGTTAAGACTAGGTAGGGTTAGTAGTTACTGGGACCAGGTTAGGACTAGGTAGGGTCAGTAGTTACTGGGACCAGGTTAGGACTAGGTAGAGTTAGTAGTTCCTGGGACCAGGTTAGGACTAGGTAGGGTTAGTAGTTACTGGGACCAGGTTGGGACTAGGTAGGGTTAGTAGTTACTGGGACCAGGTTAAGACTAGGTAGGGTTAGTAGTCAGTAGTTACTGGGACCAGGTTAGGACTTGGTAGGGTTAGTAGTTACTGGGACCAGGTTAGGACTAGGTAGGGTTAGTAGTTTCTGGGACCAGGTTAGGACTAGGTAGGGTTAGTAGTTACTGGGACCAGGTTAGGACTAGGTAGGGTTAGTAGTTACTGGGACCAGGTTAAGACTAGGTAGGGTTAGTAGTCAGTAGTTACTGGGACCAGGTTAGGACTTGGTAGGGTTAGTAGTTACTGGGACCAGGTTAGGACTTGGTAGGGTTAGTAGTTACTGGGACCAGGTTAGGACTAGGTAGGGTTAGTAGTCAGTAGTTACTGGGACCCGGTTAGGACTAGGTAGGGTTAGTAGTTACTGGGACCAGGTTAGGACTAGGTAGGGTTAGTACTTACTGGGACCAGGTTAGGACTAGGTAGGGTTAATAGTTAGTAGTTACTGGGACCAGGTTAGGACTAGGTAGGGTTAGTAGTTAGTAGTTACTGGGACCAGGTTAGGACTAGGTAGGGTTAATAGTTAGTAGTTACTGGGACCAGGTTAGGACTAGGTAGGGTTAGTAGTTAGTAGTTACTGGGACCAGGTTAGGACTAGGTAGGGTTAGTAGTCAGTAGTTACAAGGACCAGGTTAGGACTAGGTGGGGTTAGTAGTTACTGGGACCAGGTTAGGACTAGATAGGGTTAGTAGTCAGTAGTTACTGGGACCAGGTTAGGACTAGGTAGGGTTAGTTGTTACTGGGACCAGGTTAGGACTAGGTAGGGTTAACAGTCAGTAGTTACTGGGACCAGGTTAGGACTAGGTAGGGTTAGTAGTTACTGGGACCAGGTTAGGACTAGGTAGGGTTAATAGTTACAGGGACCAGGTTAGGACTAGGTAGCGACAGTAGTTACTGGGACCAGGTTAGAACTAGGTTGGGTCAGTAGTTACTGGGACCAGGTTAGAACTAGGTAGGGTTAATAGTTACTGGGACCAGGTTAGGACTTGGTAGGGTTAGTAGTTAATGGGACCAGGTTAGGACTAGGTAGGGTTAGTAGTTACTGGGACCAGGTTAGGACTAGGTAGGGTTAATAGTTACTGGGACCAGGTTAGGACTAGGTAGGGTTAGTAGTTACTGGGACCAGGTTAGGACTAGGTAGGGTTAGTAGTTACTGGGACCAGGTTAGGACTAGATAGGGTTAGTAGTTACTGGGACCAGGTTAGGACTAGGTAGGGTTAATAGTTACTGGGACCAGGTTAGGACTAGGTAGGGTTAGTAGTTACTGGGACCAGGTTAGGACTAGGTAGGGTTAGTAGTTACTGGGACCAGGTTAGGACTAGATAGGGTTAGTAGTCAGTAGTTACTGGGACCAGGTTAGAACTAGGTAGGGTTAATAGTTACTGGGACCAGGTTAGGACTAGGTAGGGTTAGTAGTTACTGGGGCCAGGTTAGGACTAGGTAGGGTTAATAGTCAGTAGTTACTGGGACCAGGTTAGGACTAGGTAGGGTTAGTAGTTATTGGGACCAGGTTAGGACTAGGTAGGGTTAGTAGTCAGTAGTTACAAGGACCAGGTTAGGACTAGGTAGGGTTAGTAGTTTCTGGGACCAGGTTAAGACTAGGTAGGGTTAGTAGTTACTGGGACCAGGTTATGACTAGGTAGGGTCAGTAGTTACTGGGACCAGGTTAGGACTAGGTAGGGTTAGTAGTTACTGGGACCAGGTTAGGACTTGGTAGGGTTAGAATTTACTGGGACCAGGTTAGGACTAGGTAGGGTTAGTAGTCAGTAGTTACTGGGACCAGGTTAGGACTAGGTAGGGTTAGTAGTTACTGGGACCAGGTTAGGACTAGATAGGGTTAGTAGTTACTGGGACCAGGTTAGGACTAGGTAGGGTTAGTAGTCAGTAGTTACTGGGACCAGGTTAGGACTAGGTAGGGTTAGTAGTTACTGGGACCAGGTTAGGACTAGATAGGGTTAGTAGTCAGTAGTTACTGGGACCAGGTTAGGACTAGGTAGGGTCAGTAGTTACTGGGACCAGGTTAGGACTAGGTAGGGTTAGTAGTTACTGGGACCAGGTTAGGACTAGGTAGGGTTAATAGTTACAGGGACCAGGTTAGGACTAGGTAGCGACAGTAGTTACTGGGACCAGGTTAGAACTAGGTAGGGTCAGTAGTTACTGGGACCAGGTTAGAACTAGGTAGGGTTAATAGTTACTGGGACCAGGTTAGGACTTGGTAGGGTTAGTAGTTACTGGGACCAGGTTAGGACTAGGTAGGGTTAGTAGTTACTGGGACCAGGTTAGGACTAGGTAGGGTTAATAGTTACTGGGACCAGGTTAGGACTAGGTAGGGTTAGTAGTTACTGGGACCAGGTTAGGACTAGGTAGGGTTAGTAGTTACTGGGACCAGGTTAGGACTAGGTAGGGTTAGTAGTTACTGGGACCAGGTTAGGACTAGATAGGGTTAGTAGTTACTGGGACCAGGTTAGGACTAGGTAGGGTTAGTAGTCAGTAGTTACTGGGACCAGGTTAGGACTAGGTAGGGTTAGTAGTTACTGGGACCAGGTTAGGACTAGATAGGGTTAGTAGTCAGTAGTTACTGGGACCAGGTTAGGACTAAGTAGGGTTAATAGTTACTGGGACCAGGTTAGGACTAGGTAGGGTTAACAGTCAGTAGTTACTGGGACCAGGTTAGGACTAGGTAGGGTTAGTAGTTACTGGGACCAGGTTAGGACTAGGTAGGGTTAATAGTTACAGGGACCAGGTTAGGACTAGGTAGCGACAGTAGTTACTGGGACCAGGTTAGAACTAGGTAGGGTCAGTAGTTACTGGGACCAGGTTAGAACTAGGTAGGGTTAATAGTTACTGGGACCAGGTTAGGACTTGGTAGGGTTAGTAGTTACTGGGACCAGGTTAGGACTAGGTAGGGTTAGTAGTTACTGGGACCAGGTTAGGACTAGGTAGGGTTAATAGTTACTGGGACCAGGTTAGGACTAGGTAGGGTTAGTAGTTACTGGGACCAGGTTAGGACTAGGTAGGGTTAGTAGTTACTGGGACCAGGTTAGGACTAGGTAGGGTTAGTAGTTACTGGGACCAGGTTAGGACTAGATAGGGTTAGTAGTTACTGGGAGCAGGTTAGGACTAGGTAGGGTTAGTAGTCAGTAGTTACTGGGACCAGGTTAGGACTAGGTAGGGTTAGTAGTTACTGGGACCAGGTTAGGACTAGATAGGGTTAGTAGTCAGTAGTTACTGGGACCAGGTTAGGACTAGGTAGGGTTAGTAGTTACTGGGACCAGGTTAGGACTAGGTAGGGTTAACAGTCAGTAGTTACTGGGACCAGGTTAGGACTAGGTAGGGTTAGTAGTTACTGGGACCAGGTTAGGACTAGGTAGGGTTAATAGTTACAGGGACCAGGTTAGGACTAGGTAGCGACTTTAGTTACTGGGACCAGGTTAGAACTAGGTAGGGTCAGTAGTTACTGGGACCAGGTTAGAACTAGGTAGGGTTAATAGTTACTGGGACCAGGTTAGGACTTGGTAGGGTTAGTAGTTACTGGGACCAGGTTAGGACTTGGTAGGGTTAGTAGTTACTGGGACCAGGTTAGGACTAGGTAGGGTTAGTAGTTACTGGGACCAGGTTAGGACTAGGTAGGGTTAATAGTTACTGGGACCAGGTTAGGACTAGGTAGGGTTAGTAGTTACTGGGACCAGGTTAGGACTAGGTAGGGTTAGTAGTTACTGGGACCAGGTTAGGACTAGGTAGGGTTAGTAGTTACTGGGACCAGGTTAGGACTAGATAGGGTTAGTAGTTACTGGGAGCAGGTTAGGACTAGGTAGGGTTAGTAGTCAGTAGTTACTGGGACCAGGTTAGGACTAGGTAGGGTTAGTAGTTACTGGGACCAGGTTAGGACTAGATAGGGTTAGTAGTCAGTAGTTACTGGGACCAGGTTAGGACTAGGTAGGGTTAGTAGTTACTGGGACCAGGTTAGGACTAGGTAGGGTAACAGTCAGTAGTTACTGGGACCAGGTTAGGACTAGGTAGGGTTAGTAGTTACTGGGACCAGGTTAGGACTAGGTAGGGTTAATAATTACAGGGACCAGGTTAGGACTAGGTAGCGACAGTAGTTACTGGGACCAGGTTAGAACTAGGTAGGGTCAGTAGTTACTGGGACCAGGTTAGAACTAGGTAGGGTTAATAGTTACTGGGACCAGGTTAGGACTTGGTAGGGTTAGTAGTTACTGGGACCAGGTTAGGACTAGGTAGGGTTAGTAGTTACTGGGACCAGGTTAGGACTAGGTAGGGTTAATAGTTACTGGGACCAGGTTAGGACTAGGTAGGGTTAGTAGTTACTGGGACCAGGTTAGGACTAGGTAGGGTTAGTAGTTACTGGGACCAGGTTAGGACTATATAGGGTTAGTAGTCAGTAGTTACTGGGACCAGGTTAGAACTAGGTAGGGTTAATAGTTACTGGGACCAGGTTAGGACTAGGTAGGGTTAGTAGTTACTGGGGCCAGGTTAGGACTAGGTAGGGTTAATAGTTAGTAGTTACTGGGACCAGGTTAGGACTAGGTAGGGTTAGTAGTTATTGGGACCAGGTTAGGACTAGGTAGGGTTAGTAGTCAGTAGTTACAAGGACCAGGTTAGGACTAGGTAGGGTTAGTAGTTTCTGGGACCAGGTTAAGACTAGGTAGGGTTAGTAGTTACTGGGACCAGGTTAGGACTAGGTAGGGTCAGTAGTTACTGGGACCAGGTTAGGACTTGGTAGGGTTAGTAGTTACTGGGACCAGGTTAGGACTAGGTAGGGTTAGTGGTTTCTGGGACCAGGTTAGGACTAGGTAGGGTTAGTAGTTACCGGGACCAGGTTAGGACTTGGTAGGGTTAGTATTTACTGGGACCAGGTTAGGACTAGGTAGGGTTAGTAGTCAGTAGTTACTGGGACCCGGTTAGGACTAGGTAGGGTTAGTAGTTACTGGGACCAGGTTAGGACTAGGTAGGGTTAGTAGTTACTGGGACCAGGTTAGGACTAGGTAGGGTTAATAGTTAGTAGTTACTGGGACCAGGTTAGGACTAGGTAGGGTTAGTAGTTAGTAGTTATTGGGACCAGGTTAGGACTAGGTAGGGTTAGTAGTCAGTAGTTACAAGGACCAGGTTAGGACTAGGTAGGGTTAGTAGTTTCTGGGACCAGGTTAGGACTAGGTAGAGTTAGTAGTTACTGGGACCAGGTTAGGAATAGGTAGGGTCAGTAGTTACTGGGACCAGGTTAGGACTAGGTAGAGTTAGTAGTTCCTGGGACCAGGTTAGGACTAGGTAGGGTTAGTAGTTACTGGGACCAGGTTAGGACTAGGTAGGGTTAGTAGTTACTGGGACCAGGTTAAGACTAGGTAGGGTTAGTAGTCAGTAGTTACTGGGACCAGGTTAGGACTTGGTAGGGTTAGTAGTTACTGGGACCAGGTTAGGACTAAGTAGGGTTAGTAGTTTCTGGGACCAGGTTAGGACTAGGTAGGGTTAGTAGTTACTGGGACCAGGTTAGAACTAGGTAGGGTCAGTAGTTACTGGGACCAGGTTAGGACTAGGTAGAGTTAGTAGTTACTGGGACCAGGTTAGGACTAGGTAGGGTTAGCAGTTACTGGGACCAGGTTAGGACTAGGTAGGGTTAACAGTCAGTAGTTACTGGGACCAGGTTAGGACTAGGTAGGGTTAGTAGTTACTGGGACCAGGTTAGGACTAGGTAGGGTTAATAGTTACAGGGACCAGGTTAGGACTAGGTAGCGACAGTAGTTACTGGGACCAGGTTAGAACTAGGTAGGGTTAGTAGTTACTGGGACCAGGTTAGAACTAGGTAGGGTTAATAGTTACTGGGACCAGGTTAGGACTTGGTAGGGTTAGTAGTTACTGGGACCAGGTTAGGACTAGGTAGGGTTAGTAGTTACTGGGACCAGGTTAGGACTAGGTAGGGTTAATAGTTACTGGGACCAGGTTAGGACTATGTAGGGTTAGTAGTTACTGGGACCAGGTTAGGACTAGGTAGGGTTAGTAGTTACTGGGACCAGGTTAGGACTAGATAGGGTTAGTAGTCAGTAGTTACTGGGACCAGGTTAGAACTAGGTAGGGTTAATAGTTACTGGGACCAGGTTAGGACTAGGTAGGGTTAGTAGTTACTGGGGCCAGGTTAGGACTAGGTAGGGTTAATAGTTAGTAGTTACTGGGACCAGGTTAGGACTAGGTAGGGTTAGTAGTTATTGGGACCAGGTTAGGACTAGGTAGGGTTAGTAGTCAGTAGTTACAAGGACCAGGTTAGGACTAGGTAGGGTTAGTAGTTTCTGGGACCAGGTTAAGACTAGGTAGGGTTAGTAGTTACTGGGACCAGGTTAGGACTAGGTAGGGTCAGTAGTTACTGGGACCAGGTTAGGACTAGGTAGAGTTAGTAGTTCCTGGGACCAGGTTAGGACTAGGTAGGGTTAGTAGTTACTGGGACCAGGTTGGGACTAGGTAGGGTTAGTAGTTACTGGGACCAGGTTAAGACTAGGTAGGGTTAGTAGTCAGTAGTTACTGGGACCAGGTTAGGACTTGGTAGGGTTAGTAGTTACTGGGACCAGGTTAGGACTAGGTAGGGTTAGTAGTTTCTGGGACCAGGTTAGGACTAGGTAGGGTTAGGAGTTACTGGGACCAGGTTAGGACTAGGTAGGGTCAGTAGTTACTGGGACCAGGTTAGGACTAGGTAGAGTTAGTAGTTCCTGGGACCAGGTTAGGACTAGGTAGGGTTAGTAGTTACTGGGACCAGGTTAGGACTAGGTAGGGTTAGTAGTTACTGGGACCAGGTTAGGACTAGGTAGGGTTAGTAGTTACTGGGACCAGGTTAGGACTAGGTAGGGTTAGTAGTTACTGGGACCAGGTTAGGACTAGATAGGGTTAGTAGTTACTGGGACCAGGTTAGGACTAGGTAGGGTTAGTAGTCAGTAGTTACTGGGACCAGGTTAGGACTAGGTAGGGTTAGTAGTTACTGGGACCAGGTTAGGACTAGATAGGGTTAGTAGTCAGTAGTTACTGGGACCAGGTTAGGACTAGGTAGGGTTAGTAGTTACTGGGACCAGGTTAGGACTAGGTAGGGTTAGTAGTCAGTAGTTACTGGGACCAGGTTAGGACTAGGTAGGGTTAGTAGTTACTGGGACCAGGTTAGGACTTGGTAGGGTTAGTATTTACTGGGACCAGGTTAGGACTAGGTAGGGTAATTAGTCAGTAGTTACTGGGACCAGGTTAGGACTAGGTAGGGTTAGTAGTTACTAGGACCAGGTTAGGACTAGATAGGGTTAGTAATTACTGGGACCAGGTTAGGACTAGGTAGGGTTAGTAGTCAGTAGTTAATTGGACCAGGTTAGGACTAGGTAGGGTTAGTAGTTACTGGGACCAGGTTAGGACTAGATAGGGTTAGTAGTCAGTAGTTACTGGGACCAGGTTAGGACTAGGTAGGGTTAGTAGTTACTGGGACCAGGTTAGGACTAGGTAGGGTTAACAGTCAGTAGTTACTGGGACCAGGTTAGGACTAGGTAGGGTTAGTAGTTACTGGGACCAGGTTAGGACTAGGTAGGGTTAATAGTTACAGGGACCAGGTTAGGACTAGGTAGCGACAGTAGTTACTGGGACCAGGTTAGAACTAGGTAGGGTCAGTATTTACTGGGACCAGGTTAGAACTAGGTAGGGTTAATAGTTACTGGGACCAGGTTAGGACATGGTAGGGTTAGTAGTTACTTGGACCAGGTTAGGACTAGGTAGGGTTAGTAGTTACTGGGACCAGGTTAGGACTAGGTAGGGTTAATAGTTACTGGGACCAGGTTAGGACTAGGTAGGGTTAGTAGTTACTGGGACCAGGTTAGGACTAGGAAGGGTTAGTAGTTACTGGGACCAGGTTAGGACTAGATAGGGTTAGTAGTCAGTAGTTACTGGGACCAGGTTAGAACTAGGTAGGGTTAATAGTTACTGGGACCAGGTTAGGACTAGGTAGGGTTAGTAGTTACTGGGGCCAGGTTAGGACTAGGTAGGGTTAATAGTTAGTAGTTACTGGGACCAGGTTAGGACTAGGTAGGGTTAGTAGTTATTGGGACCAGGTTAGGACTAGGTAGGGTTAGTAGTCAGTAGTTACAAGGACCAGGTTAGGACTAGGTGGGGTTAGTAGTTTCTGGGACCAGGTTAAGACTAGGTAGGGTTAGTAGTTACTGGGACCAGGTTAGGACTAGGTAGGATCAGTAGTTACTGGGACCAGGTTAGGACTAGGTAGAGTTAGTAGTTCCTGGGACCAGGTTAGGACTAGGTAGGGTTAGTAGTTACTGGGACCAGGTTGGGACTAGGTAGGGTTAGTAGTTACTGGGACCAGGTTAAGACTAGGTAGGGTTAGTAGTCAGTAGTTACTGGGACCAGGTTAGGACTTGGTAGGGTTAGTAGTTACTGGGACCAGGTTAGGACTTGGTAGGGTTAGTAGTTACTGGGACCAGGTTAGGACTAGGTAGGGTTAGTAGTCAGTAGTTACTGGGACCCGGTTAGGACTAGGTAGGGTTAGTAGTTACTGGGACCAGGTTAGGACTAGGTAGGGTTAGTAGTTACTGGGACCAGGTTAGGACTAGGTAGGGTTAATAGTTAGTAGTTACTGGGACCAGGTTAGGACTAGGTAGGGTTAGTAGTTACTAGTTATTGGGACCAGGTTAGGACTAGGTAGGGTTAGTAGTCAGTAGTTACAAGGACCAGGTTAGGACTAGGTAGGGTTAGTAGTTTCTGGGACCAGGTTAGGACTAGGTAGGGTTAGTAGTTACTGGGACCAGGTTAGGAATAGGTAGGGTCAGTAGTTACTGGGACCAGGTTAGGACTAGGTAGAGTTAGTAGTTCCTGGGACCAGGTTAGGACTAGGTAGGGTTAGTAGTTACTGGGACCAGGTTAAGACTAGGTAGGGTTAGTAGTCAGTAGTTACTGGGACCAGGTTAGGACTTGGTAGGGTTAGTAGTTACTGGGACCAGGTTAGGACTAGGTAGGGTTAGTAGTTTCTGGGACCAGGTTAGGACTAGGTAGGGTTAGTAGTCAGTAGTTACTGGGCCCAGGTTAGGACTAGGTAGGGTTAGTAGTTACTGGGACCAGGTTAGGACTAGGTAGAGTTAGTAGTTCCTGGGACCAGTTTAGGACTAGGTAGGGTTAGTAGTCAGTAGTTACTGGGCCCAGGTTAGGACTAGGTAGGGTTAGTAGTTACTGGGACCAGGTTAGGACTAGGTAGGGTTAGTAGTTACTGTGACCAGGTTAGGACTAGGTAGGGTTAGTAGTCAGTAGTTACTGGGACCAGGTTAGGACTTGGTAGGGTTAGTAGTCACTGGGACCAGTTTAGGACTAGGTAGGGTTAGTAGTCAGTAGTTACTGGGCCCAGTTTAGGACTAGGAAATGTTAGTAGTTACTGGGACCAGGTTAGGACTAGGTAGGGTTAGTAGTCAGTAGTTACTGGGACCAGTTTAGGACTAGGTAGGGTTAGTAGTTACTATGACCAGGTTAGGACTAGGTAGGGTTAGTAGTCAGCAGCTACTGGGACCAGGTTAGGACTTGGTAGGGTTAGTAGTTACTGGGACCAGGTTAGGACTAGGTAGGGTTAGTAGTCACTGGGACCAGTTTAGGACTAGGTAGGGTTAGTAGTCAGTAGTTACTGGGCCCAGTTTAGGTCTAGGTAGGGTTAGTAGTTACTGTGACCAGGTTAGGACTAGGTAGGGTTAGTAGTCAGTAGTTACTGGGACCAGTTTAGGACTAGGTAGGGTTAGTAGTTAATGGGACCAGGTTAGGACTAGGTAGGGTTAGTTAGTAGTCAGTAGTTACTGGGACCAGTTTAGGACTAGGTAGGGTTATTAGTTACTGGGACCAGGTTAGGACTAGGTAGGGTCAGTAGTTACTGGGCCCAGGTTAGGACTGGGTAGGGTTAGTAGTTACTGGGACCAGAATAGGACTAGATAGGGTTAGTAGTCAGTAGTTAAAGGGACCAGGTTAGGACTTGGTAGGGTTGTTAGTTACTGGGACCGGGTTAGGACTAGATAGGGTTAGCAGTCAGTAGTTACTGGGACCAGGTTAGAACTAGGTAGGGTTAATAGTTACTGGGACCAGGTTAGGACTAAGTAGGGTTAGTAGTTTCTGGGACCAGGTTAGGACTAGGTAGGGTTAGTAGTTACTGGGACCAGGTTAGAACTAGGTAGGGTCAGTAGTTACTGGGACCAGGTTAGGACTAGGTAGAGTTAGTAGTTCCTGGGACCAGTTTAGGACTAGGTAGGGTGAGTAGTTACTGGGACCAGGTTAGGACTAGGTAGGGTTAGTAGTCAGTAGTTACAGGGCCCATGTTAGGACTAGGTAGGGTTAGTAGTTACTGGGACCAGGTTAGGACTAGGTAGGGTTAGTAGTTTTCTGGGACCAGGTTAGGACTAGGTAGGGTTAGTAGTCAGTAGTTACTGGGACCAGGTTAGGACTTGGTAGGGTTAATAGTTACTGGGACCAGGTTAGGACTAGGTAGCGACAGTAGTTACTGGGACCAGGTTAGAACTAGGTAGGGTCAGTATTTACTGGGACCAGGTTAGATCTAGGTAGGGTTAATAGTTACTGGGACCAGGTTAGGACATGGTAGGGTTAGTAGTTACTGGGACCAGGTTAGGACTAGGTAGGGTTAGTAGTTACTGGGACCAGGTTAGGACTAGGTAGGGTTAATAGTTACTGGGACCAGGTTAGGACTAGGTAGGGTTAGTAGTTACTGGGACCAGGTTAGGACTAGGAAGGGTTAGTAGTTACTGGGACCAGGTTAGGACTAGATAGGGTTAGTAGTCAGTAGTTACTGGGACCAGGTTAGAACTAGGTAGGGTTAATAGTTACTGGGACCAGGTTAGGACTAGGTAGGGTTAGTAGTTACTGGGGCCAGGTTAGGACTAGGTAGGGTTAATAGTTAGTAGTTACTGGGACCAGGTTAGGACTAGGTAGGGTTAGTAGTTATTGGGACCAGGTTAGGACTAGGTAGGGTTAGTAGTCAGTAGTTACAAGGACCAGGTTAGGACTAGGTAGGGTTAGTAGTTTCTGGGACCAGGTTAAGACTAGGTAGGGTTAGTAGTTACTGGGACCAGGTTAGGACTAGGTAGGGTCAGTAGTTACTGGGACCAGGTTAGGACTAGGTAGAGTTAGTAGTTCCTGGGACCAGGTTAGGACTAGGTAGGGTTAGTAGTTACTGGGACCAGGTTGGGACTAGGTAGGGTTAGTAGTTACTGGGACCAGGTTAAGACTAGGTAGGGTTAGTAGTCAGTAGTTACTGGGACCAGGTTAGGACTTGGTAGGGTTAGTAGTTACTGGGACCAGGTTAGGACTTGGTAGGGTTAGTAGTTACTGGGACCAGGTTAGGACTAGGTAGGGTTAGTAGTCAGTAGTTACTGGGACCCGGTTAGGACTAGGTAGGGTTAGTAGTTACTGGGACCAGGTTAGGACTAGGTAGGGTTAGTAGTTACTGGGACCAGGTTAGGACTAGGTAGGGTTAATAGTTAGTAGTTACTGGGACCAGGTTAGGACTAGGTAGGGTTAGTAGTTACTAGTTATTGGGACCAGGTTAGGACTAGGTAGGGTTAGTAGTCAGTAGTTACAAGGACCAGGTTAGGACTAGGTAGGGTTAGTAGTTTCTGGGACCAGGTTAGGACTAGGTAGGGTTAGTAGTTACTGGGACCAGGTTAGGAATAGGTAGGGTCAGTAGTTACTGGGACCAGGTTAGGACTAGGTAGAGTTAGTAGTTCCTGGGACCAGGTTAGGACTAGGTAGGGTTAGTAGTTACTGGGACCAGGTTAAGACTAGGTAGGGTTAGTAGTCAGTAGTTACTGGGACCAGGTTAGGACTTGGTAGGGTTAGTAGTTACTGGGACCAGGTTAGGACTAGGTAGGGTTAGTAGTTTCTGGGACCAGGTTAGGACTAGGTAGGGTTAGTAGTCAGTAGTTACTGGGCCCAGGTTAGGACTAGGTAGGGTTAGTAGTTACTGGGACCAGGTTAGGACTAGGTAGAGTTAGTAGTTCCTGGGACCAGTTTAGGACAGGGTAGGGTTAGTAGTCAGTAGTTACTGGGACCAGGTTAGGACTAGGTAGAGTTAGTAGTTCCTGGGACCAGGTTAGGACTAGGTAGGGTTAGTAGTTACTGGGACCAGGTTGGGACTAGGTAGGGTTAGTAGTTACTGGGACCAGGTTAAGACTAGGTAGGGTTAGTAGTCAGTAGTTACTGGGACCAGGTTAGGACTTGGTAGGGTTAGTAGTTACTGGGACCAGGTTAGGACTAGGTAGGGTTAGTAGTTTCTGGGACCAGGTTAGGACTAGGTAGGGTTAGTAGTTACTGGGACCAGGTTAGGACTAGGTAGGGTCAGTAGTTACTGGGACCAGGTTAGGACTAGGTAGAGTTAGTAGTTCTTGGGACCAGGTTAGGACTAAGTAGGGTTAGTAGTTACTGGGACCAGGTTAGGACTAGGTAGGGTTAGTAGTTACTGGGACCAGGTTAAGACTAGGTAGGGTTAGTAGTCAGTAGTTACTGGGACCAGGTTAGGACTTGGTAGGGTTAGTAGTTACTGGGACCAGGTTAGGACTTGGTAGGGTTAGTAGTTACTGGGACCAGGTTAGGACTAGGTAGGGTTAGTAGTCAGTAGTTACTGGGACCCGGTTAGGACTAGGTAGGGTTAGTAGTTACTGGGACCAGGTTAGGACTAGGTAGGGTTAGTAGTTACTGGGACCAGGTTAGGACTAGGTAGGGTTAATAGTTAGTAGTTACTGGGACCAGGTTAGGACTAGGTAGGGTTAGTAGTTAGTAGTTATTGGGACCAGGTTAGGACTAGGTAGGGTTAGTAGTCAGTAGTTACAAGGACCAGGTTAGGACTAGGTAGGGTTAGTAGTTTCTGGGACCAGGTTAGGACTAGGTAGGGTTAGTAGTTACTGGGACCAGGTTAGGAATAGGTAGGGTCAGTAGTTACTGGGACCAGGTTAGGACTAGGTAGAGTTAGTAGTTCCTGGGACCAGGTTAGGACTAGGTAGGGTTAGTAGTTACTGGGACCAGGTTAAGACTAGGTAGGGTTAGTAGTCAGTAGTTACTGGGACCAGGTTAGGACTTGGTAGGGTTAGTAGTTACTGGGACCAGGTTAGGACTAGGTAGGGTTAGTAGTTTCTGGGACCAGGTTAGGACTAGGTAGGGTTAGTAGTCAGTAGTTACTGGGCCCAGGTTAGGACTAGGTAGGGTTAGTAGTTACTGGGACCAGGTTAGGACTAGGTAGAGTTAGTAGTTCCTGGGACCAGTTTAGGACTAGGTAGGGTTAGTAGTCAGTAGTTACTGGGCCCAGGTTAGGACTAGGTAGGGTTAGTAGTTACTGGGACCAGGTTAGGACTAGGTAGGGTTAGTAGTTACTGTGACCAGGTTAGGACTAGGTAGGGTTAGTAGTCAGTAGTTACTGGGACCAGGTTAGGACTTGGTAGGGTTAGTAGTCACTAGGACCAGTTTAGGACTAGGTAGGGTTAGTAGTCAGTAGTTACTGGGCCCAGTTTAGGACTAGGTAGGGTTAGTAGTTACTGGGACCAGGTTAGGACTAGGTAGGGTTAGTAGTCAGTAGTTACTGGGACCAGTTTAGGACTAGGTAGGGTTAGTAGTTACTGGGACCAGGTTAGGACTAGGTAGGGTTAGTAGTCAGCAGCTACTGGGACCAGGTTAGGACTTGGTAGGGTTAGTAGTTACTGGGACCAGGTTAGGACTAGGTAGGGTTAGTAGTCACTGGGACCAGTTTAGGACTAGGTAGGGTTAGTAGTCAGTAGTTACTGGGCCCAGTTTAGGTCTAGGTAGGGTTAGTAGTTACTGTGACCAGGTTAGGACTAGGTAGGGTTAGTAGTCAGTAGTTACTGGGACCAGTTTAGGACTAGGTAGGGTTAGTAGTTAATGGGACCAGGTTAGGACTAGGTAGGGTTAGTTAGTAGTCAGTAGTTACTGGGACCAGTTTAGGACTAGGTAGGGTTATTAGTTACTGGGACCAGGTTAGGACTAGGTAGGGTTAGTAGTCAGTAGTTACTGGGCCCAGGTTAGGACTGGGTAGGGTTAGTAGTTACTGGGACCAGAATAGGACTAGATAGGGTTAGTAGTCAGTAGTTACTGGGACCAGGTTAGGACTTGGTAGGGTTGTTAGTTACTGGGACCGGGTTAGGACTAGATAGGGTTAGCAGTCAGTAGTTACTGGGACCAGGTTAGAACTAGGTAGGGTTAATAGTTACTGGGACCAGGTTAGGACTAAGTAGGGTTAGTAGTTTCTGGGACCAGGTTAGGACTAGGTAGGGTTAGTAGTTACTGGGACCAGGTTAGAACTAGGTAGGGTCAGTAGTTACTGGGACCAGGTTAGGACTAGGTAGAGTTAGTAGTTCCTGGGACCAGTTTAGGACTAGGTAGGGTTAGTAGTTACTGGGACCAGGTTAGGACTATGTAGGGTTAGTAGTCAGTAGTTACAGGGCCCATGTTAGGACTAGGTAGGGTTAGTAGTTACTGGGACCAGGTTAGGACTAGGTAGGGTTAGTAGTTACTGGGACCAGGTTAGGACTAGGTAGGGTTAGTAGTCAGTAGTTACTGGGACCAGGTTAGGACTTGGTAGGGTTAGTAGTTACTGGGACCAGTTTAGGACTAGGTAGGGTTAGTAGTCACTGGGACCAGTTTAGGACTAAGTAGGGTTAGTAGTTACTGGGACCAGGTTAGGACTAGGTAGGGTTAATAGTTAGTAGTTACTGGGACGAGGTTAGGACTAGGTAGGGTTAGTAGTTAGTAGTTATTGGGACCAGGTTAGGACTAGGTAGGGTTAGTAGTCAGTAGTTACAAGGACCAGGTTAGGACTAGGTAGGGTTAGTAGTTTCTGGGACCAGGTTAGGACTAGGTAGGGTTAGTAGTTAGTGGGACCAGGTTAGGACTAGGTAGAGTTAGTAGTTCCTGGGACCAGGTTAGGACTAGGTAGGGTTAGTAGTTACTGGGACCAGGTTAGGACTAGGTAGGGTTAGTAGTTACTGGGACCAGGTTAAGACTAGGTAGGGTTAGTAGTCAGTAGTTACTGGGACCAGGTTAGGACTTGGTAGGGTTAGTAGTTACTGGGACCAGGTTAGGACTAAGTAGGGTTAGTAGTTTCTGGGACCAGGTTAGGACTAGGTAGGGTTAGTAGTCAGTAGTTACTGGGCCCAGGTTAGGACTAGGTAGGGTTAGTAGTTACTGGGACCAGGTTAGGACTAGGTAGAGTTAGTAGTTCCTGGGACCAGTTTAGGACTAGGTAGGGTTAGTAGTCAGTAGTTACTGGGCCCAGGTTAGGACTAGGTAGGGTTAGTAGTTACTGGGACCAGGTTAGGACTAGGTAGGGTTAGTAGTTACTGTGACCAGGTTAGGACTAGGTAGGGTTAGTAGTCAGTAGTTACTGGGACCAGGTTAGGACTTGGTAGGGTTAGTAGTCACTGGGACCAGTTTAGGACTAGGTATGGTTAGTAGTCAGTAGTTACTGGGCCTAGTTTAGGACTAGGTAGGGTTAGTAGTTACTGGGACCAGGTTAGGACTAGGTAGGGTTAGTAGTCAGTAGTTACTGGGACCAGTTTAGGACTAGGTAGGGTTAGTAGTCAGCAGCTACTGGGACCAGGTTAGGACTTGGTAGGGTTAGTAGTTACTGGGACCAGGTTAGGACTAGGTAGGGTTAGTAGTCACTGGGACCAGTTTAGGACTAGGTAGGGTTAGTAGTCAGTAGTTACTGGGCCCAGTTTAGGTCTAGGTAGGGTTAGTAGTTACTGGGACCAGGTTAGGACTAGGTAGGGTTAGTAGTCAGTAGTTACTGGGACCAGTTTAGGACTAGGTGGGGTTAGTAGTTAATGGGACCAGGTTAGGACTAGGTAGGGTTAGTTAGTAGTCAGTAGTTACTGGGACCAGTTTAGGACTAGGTAGGGTTAGTAGTTACTGGGACCAGGTTAGGACTAGGTAGGGTTAGTAGTCAGTAGTTACTGGGCCCAGGTTAGGACTGGGTAGGGTTAGTAGTTACTGGGACCAGAATAGGACTAGATAGGGTTAGTAGTCAGTAGTTACTGGGACCAGGTTAGGACTTGGTAGGGTTGTTAGTTACTGGGACCGGGTTAGGACTAGATAGGGTTAGCAGTCAGTAGTTACTGGGACCAGGTTAGAACTAGGTAGGGTTAATAGTTACTGGGACCAGGTTAGGACTAAGTAGGGTTAGTAGTTTCTGGGACCAGGTTAGGACTAGGTAGGGTTAGTAGTTACTGGGACCAGGTTAGAACTAGGTAGGGTCAGTAGTTACTGGGACCAGGTTAGGACTAGGTAGAGTTAGTAGTTCCTGGGACCAGTTTAGGACTAGGTAGGGTTAGTAGTTACTGGGACCAGGTTAGGACTAGGTAGGGTTTGTAGTTACTGGGACCAGGTTAGGACTAGGTAGGGTTAGTAGTCAGTAGTTACTGGGACCAGGTTAGGACTTGGTAGGGTTAGTAGTTACTGGGACCAGGTTAGGACTAGGTAGGGTTAGTAGTTACTGGGACCAGGTTAGGACTAGGTAGGGTTAGTAGTTACTGGGACCAGGTTAGGACTAGGTAGGGTTAGTAGTCAGTAGTTACGGGGACCAGATTAGGACTTGGTAGGGTTAGTAGTTACTGGGACCAGGTTAGGAATAGGTAGGGTTAGTAGTCAGTAGTTACTGGGACCAGGTTAGGACTTGGTAGGGTTAGTAGTTACTGGGACCAGGTTAGGACTAGGTAGGGTTAGTAGTCAGTAGTTACTGGGACCAGGTTAGGACTAGGTAGGGTTAGTAGTCAGTAGTTACTGGGACCAGGTTAGGACTTTGCTAGAGTCAGTAGTTACTGGGACCAGGTTAGGACTTGGTAGGGTTAGTAGTTACTGGGACCATGTTAGGACTAGGTAGGGTTAGTAGTTACTGGGACCAGGTTAGGACTAGGTAGGGTTAGTAGTTACTTGGACCAGGTTAGGACTAGGTAGGGTTAGTAGTTACTGGGACCAGGTTAGGACTAGGTAGGGTTAATAGTTACTGGGACCAGGTTAGGACTAGGTAGGGTTTGTAGTTACTGGGACCAGGTTAGGACTAGGTAGGGTTAGTAGTTCCTGGGACCAGGTTAGGACTAGGTCGGGTTAGTAGTTCCTGGGACCAGGTTAGGACTAGGTAGGGTTAGTAGCTACTGGGACCAGGTTAGGACTAGGTAGGGTTAGTAGTCAGTAGTTACTGGGACCAGGTTAGGACTTGGTAGGGTTAGTGGTTACTGGGTCCAGGTTAGGACTAGGTAGGGTTAGTAGTCAGTAGTTACTGGGACCAGGTTAGGACTTGGTAGGGTTAGTAGTTACTGGGACCATGTTAGGACTAGGTAGGGTTAGTAGTTACTGGGAACAGGTTAGGACTAGGTAGGGTTAGTAGTTACCATGACCAGGTTAGGACTAGGTAGGGATAGTAGTCAGTAGTTACTGGGACCAGTTTAGGACTTGGTAGGGTTAGTAGTCAGTAGTTACAGGGACCAGGTTAGGACTAGGTAGGGTTAGTAGTCAGTAGTTACTGGGACCAGGTTAAGACTAGGTAGGGTTAGTAGTTACTGGGACCAGGTTAGGACTAGGTAGGGTTAGCAGTCAATAGTTACTGGGACCAGGTTAGAACTAGGTAGGGTCAGTAGTTACTGGGACCAGGTTAGGACTAGGTAGGGTTAGTAGTTACTGGGACCAGGTTAGGACTAGGTAGGGTTAGTAGTTATTGGGACCAGGTTAGGACTAGGTAGGGTTAGTAGTCAGTAGTTACAAGGACCAGGTTAGGACTAGGTAGGGTTAGTAGTTTCTGGGACCAGGTTAAGACTAGGTAGGGTTAGTAGTTACTGGGACCAGGTTAGGACTAGGTAGGGTCAGTAGTTACTGGGACCAGGTTAGGACTAGGTAGAGTTAGTAGTTCCTGGGACCAGGTTAGGACTAGGTAGGGTTAGTAGTTACTGGGACCAGGTTTGGACTAGGTAGGGTTAGTAGTTACTGGGACCAGGTTAAGACTAGGTAGGGTTAGTAGTCAGTAGTTACTGGGACCAGGTTAGGACTTGGTAGGGTTAGTAGTTACTGGGACCAGGTTAGGACTAGGTAGGGTTAGTAGTTTCTGGGACCAGGTTAGGACTAGGTAGGGTTAGTAGTTACTGGGACCAGGTTAGGACTAGGTAGGGTCAGTAGTTACTGGGACCAGGTTAGGACTAGGTAGAGTTAGTAGTTCCTGGGACCAGGTTAGGACTAGGTAGGGTTAGTAGTTACTGGGACCAGGTTAGGACTAGGTAGGGTTAGTAGTTACTGGGACCAGGTTAAGACTAGGTAGGGTTAGTAGTCAGTAGTTACTGGGACCAGGTTAGGACTTGGTAGGGTTAGTAGTTACTGGGACCAGGTTAGGACTTGGTAGGGTCAGTAGTTACTGGGACCAGGTTAGGACTAGGTAGGGTTAGTAGTCAGTAGTTACTGGGACCCGGTTAGGACTAGGTAGGGTTAGTAGTTACTGGGACCAGGTTAGGACTAGGTAGGGTTAGTAGTTACTGGGACCAGGTTAGGACTAGGTAGGGTTAATAGTTAGTAGTTACTGGGACCAGGTTAGGACTAGGTAGGGTTAGTAGTTAGTAGTTACTGGGACCAGGTTAGGACTAGGTAGGGTTAATAGTTAGTAGTTGCTGGGACCAGGTTAGGACTAGGTAGGGTTAGTAGTTAGTATTTACTGGGACCAGGTTAGGACTAGGTAGGGTTAATAGTTAGTAGTTACTGGGACCAGGTTAGGACTAGGTAGGGTTAGTAGTTAGTAGTTACTGGGACCAGGTTAGGACTAGGTAGGGTTAGTAGTCAGTAGTTACAAGGACCAGGTTAGGACTAGGTAGGGTTAGTAGTTACTGGGACCAGGTTAGGACTAGATAGGGTTAGTAGTCAGTAGTTACTGGGACCAGGTTAGGACTAGGTAGGGTTAGTTGTTACTGGGACCAGGTTAGGACTAGGTAGGGTTAACAGTCAGTAGTTACTGGGTCCAGGTTAGGACTAGGTAGGGTTAGTAGTTACTGGGACCAGGTTAGGACTAGGTATGGTTAATAGTTACAGGGACCAGGTTAGGACTAGGTAGCGACAGTAGTTACTGGGACCAGGTTAGAACTAGGTAGGGTCAGTAGTTACTGGAACCAGGTTAGAACTAGGTAGGGTTAATAGTTACTGGGACCAGGTTAGGACTTGGTAGGGTTAGTAGTTAATGGGACCAGGTTAGGACTAGGTAGGGTTAGTAGTTACTAGGACCAGGTTAGGACTAGGTAGGGTTAATAGTTACCGGGACCAGGTTAGGACTAGGTAGGGTTAGTAGTTACTGGGACCAGGTTAGGACTAGGTAGGGTTAGTAGTTACTGGGACCAGGTTAGGACTAGATAGGGTTAGTAGTTACTGGGACCAGGTTAGGACTAGGTAGGGTTAGTAGTCAGTAGTTACTGGGACCAGGTTAGGACTAGGTAGGGTTAGTAGTTACTGGGACCAGGTTAGGACTAGATAGGGTTAGTAGTCAGTAGTTACTGGGACCAGGTTAGGACTAGGTAGGGTTAGTAGTTACTGGGACCAGGTTAGGACTAGGTAGGGTTAGTAGTCAGTAGTTACTGGGACCAGGTTAGGACTAGGTAGGGTTAGTAGTTACTGGGACCAGGTTAGGACTTGGTAGGGTTAGTATTTACTGGGACCAGGTTAGGACTAGGTAGGGTAATTAGTCAGTAGTTACTGGGATCAGGTTAGGACTAGGTAGGGTTAGTAGTTACTGGGACCAGGTTAGGACTAGATAGGGTTAGTAATTACTGGGACCAGGTTAGGACTAGGTAGGGTTAGTAGTCAGTAGTTAATGGGACCAGGTTAGGACTAGATAGGGTTAGTAATTACTGGGACCAGGTTAGGACTAGGTAGGGTTAGTAGTCAGTAGTTAATGGGACCAGGTTAGGACTAGGTAGGGTTAGTAGTTACTGGGACCAGGTTAGGACTAGATAGGGTAAGTAGTCAGTAGTTACTGGGACCAGGTTAGGACTAGGTAGGGTTAGTAGTTACTGGGACCAGGTTAGGACTAGGTAGGGTTAACAGTCAGTAGTTACTGGGACCAGGTTAGGACTAGGTAGGGTTAGTAGTTACTGGGACCAGGTTAGGACTAGGTAGGGTTAACAGTTACAGGGACCAGGTTAGGACTAGGTAGCGACAGTAGTTACTGGGACCAGGTTAGAACTAGGTAGGGTCAGTATTTACTGGGACCAGGTTAGAACTAGGTAGGGTTAATAGTTACTGGGACCAGGTTAGGACATGGTAGGGTTAGTAGTTACTGGGACCAGGTTAGGACTAGGTAGGGTTAGTAGTTACTGGGACCAGGTTAGGACTAGGTAGGGTTAATAGTTACAGGGACCAGGTTAGGACTAGGTAGCGACAGTAGTTACTGGGACCAGGTTAGAACTAGGTAGGGTCAGTAGTTACTGGGACCAGGTTAGAACTAGGTAGGGTTAATAGTTACTGGGACCAGGTTAGGACTTGGTAGGGTTAGTAGTTAATGGGACCAGGTTAGGACTAGGTAGGGTTAGTAGTTACTGGGACCAGGTTAGGACTAGGTAGGGTTAATAGTTACTGGGACCAGGTTAGGACTAGGTAGGGTTAGTAGTTACTGGGACCAGGTTAGGACTAGGTAGGGTTAGTAGTTACTGGGACCAGGTTAGGACTAGATAGGGTTAGTAGTCAGTAGTTACTGGGACCAGGTTAGAACTAGGTAGGGTTAATAGTTACTGGGACCAGGTTAGGACTAGGTAGGGTTAGTAGTTACTGGGGCCAGGTTAGGACTAGGTAGGGTTAATAGTTAGTAGTTACTGGGACCAGGTTAGGACTAGGTAGGGTTAGTAGTTATTGGGACCAGGTTAGGACTAGGTAGGGTTAGTAGTCAGTAGTTACAAGGACCAGGTTAGGACTAGGTAGGGTTAGTAGTTTCTGGGACCAGGTTAAGACTAGATAGGGTTAGTAGTTACTGGGACCAGGTTAGGACTAGGTAGGGTCAGTAGTTACTGGGACCAGGTTAGGACTAGGTAGAGTTAGTAGTTCCTGGGACCAGGTTAGGACTAGGTAGGGTTAGTAGTTACTGGGACCAGGTTGGGACTAGGTAGGGTTAGTAGTTACTGGGACCAGGTTAAGACTAGGTAGGGTTAGTAGTCAGTAGTTACTGGGACCAGGTTAGGACTTGGTAGGGTTAGTAGTTACTGGGACCAGGTTAGGACTAGGTAGGGTTAGTAGTTTCTGGGACCAGGTTAGGACTAGGTAGGGTTAGTAGTTACTGGGACCAGGTTAGGACTAGGTAGGGTCAGTAGTTACTGGGACCAGGTTAGGACTAGGTAGAGTTAGTAGTTCTTGGGACCAGGTTAGGACTAAGTAGGGTTAGTAGTTACTGGGACCGGGTTAGGACTAGGTAGGGTTAGTAGTTACTGGGACCAGGTTAAGACTAGGTAGGGTTAGTAGTCAGTAGTTACTGGGACCAGGTTAGGACTTGGTAGGGTTAGTAGTTACTGGGACCAGGTTAGGACTTGGTAGGGTTAGTAGTTACTGGGACCAGGTTAGGACTAGGTAGGGTTAGTAGTCAGTAGTTACTGGGACCCGGTTAGGACTAGGTAGGGTTAGTAGTTACTGGGACCAGGTTAGGACTAGGTAGGGTTAGTAGTTACTGGGACCAGGTTAGGACTAGGTAGGGTTAATAGTTAGTAGTTACTGGGACCAGGTTAGGACTAGGTAGGGTTAGTAGTTAGTAGTTATTGGGACCAGGTTAGGACTAGGTAGGGTTAGTAGTCAGTAGTTACAAGGACCAGGTTAGGACTAGGTAGGGTTAGTAGTTTCTGGGACCAGGTTCGGACTAGGTAGGGTTAGTAGTTACTGGGACCAGGTTAGGAATAGGTAGGGTCAGTAGTTACTGGGACCAGGTTAGGACTAGGTAGAGTTAGTAGTTCCTGGGACCAGGTTAGGACTAGGTAGTGTTAGTAGTTACTGGGACCAGGTTAAGACTAGGTAGGGTTAGTAGTCAGTAGTTACTGGGACCAGGTTAGGACTTGGTAGGGTTAGTAGTTACTGGGACCAGGTTAGGACTAGGTAGAGTTAGTAGTTCCTGGGACCAGTTTAGGACTAGGTAGGGTTAGTAGTCAGTAGTTACTGGGCCCAGGTTAGGTCTAGGTAGGGTTAGTAGTTACTGGGACCAGGTTAGGACTAGGTAGGGTTAGTAGTTACTGTGACCAGGTTAGGACTAGGTAGGGTTAGTAGTCAGTAGTTAAGGGACCAGGTAAGGACTTGGTAGGGTTAGTAGTCACTGGGACCAGTTTAGGACTAGGTAGGGTTAGTAGTCAGTAGTTACTGGGCCCAGTTTAGGACTAGGTAGGGTTAGTAGTTACTGGGACCAGGTTAGGACTAGGTAGGGTTAGTAGTCAGTAGTTACTGGGACCAGTTTAGGACTAGGTAGGGTTAGTAGTTACTGGGACCAGGTTAGGACTAGGTAGGGTTAGTAGTCAGCAGCTACTGGGACCAGGTTAGGACTTGGTAGGGTTAGTAGTTACTGGGACCAGGTTAGGACTAGGTAGGGTTAGTAGTCACTGGGACCAGTTCAGGACTAGGTAGGGTTAGTAGTCAGTAGTTACTGGGACCAGTTTAGGACTAGGTAGGGTTAGTAGTTAATGGGACCAGGTTAGGACTAGGTAGGGTTAGTTAGTAGTCAGTAGTTACTGGGACCAGTTTAGGACTAGGTAGGGTTAGTAGTTACTGGGACCAGGTTAGGACTAGGTAGGGTTAGTAGTCAGTAGTTACTGGGCCCAGGTTAGGACTGGGTAGGGTTAGTAGTTACTGGGACCAGAATAGGACTAGATAGGGTTAGTAGTCAGTAGTTACTGGGACCAGGTTAGGACTTGGTAGGGTTGTTAGTTACTGGGACCGGGTTAGGACTAGATAGGGTTAGCAGTCAGTAGTTACTGGGACCAGGTTAGAACTAGGTAGGGTTAATAGTTACTGGGACCAGGTTAGGACTAAGTAGGGTTAGTAGTTTCTGGGACCAGGTTAGGACTAGGTAGGGTTAGTAGTTACTGGGACCAGGTTAGAACTAGGTAGGGTCAGTAGTTACTGGGACCAGGTTAGGACTAGGTAGAGTTAGTAGTTCCTGGGACCAGTTTAGGACTAGGTAGGGTTAGTAGTTACTGGGACCAGGTTAGGACTAGGTAGGGTTAGTAGTCAGTAGTTACAGGGCCCATGTTAGGACTAGGTAGGGTTAGTAGTTACTGGGACCAGGTTAGGACTAGGTAGGGTTAGTAGTTACTGGGACCAGGTTAGGACTAGGTAGGGTTAGTAGTCAGTAGTTACTGGGACCAGGTTAGGACTTGGTAGGGTTAGTAGTTACTGGGACCAGTTTAGGACTAGGTAGGGTTAGTAGTCACTGGGACCAGTTTAGGACTAGGTAGGGTTAGTAGTTACTGGGACCAGGTTAGGACTAGGTAGGGTTAATAGTTAGTAGTTACTGGGACCAGGTTAGGACTAGGTAGGGTTAGTAGTTAGTAGTTATTGGGACCAGGTTAGGACTAGGTAGGGTTAGTAGTCAGTAGTTACAAGGACCAGGTTAGGACTAGGTAGGGTTAGTAGTTTCTGGGACCAGGTTAGGACTAGGTAGGGTTAGTAGTTAGTGGGACCAGGTTAGGACTAGGTAGAGTTAGTAGTTCCTGGGACCAGGTTAGGACTAGGTAGGGTTAGTAGTTACTGGGACCAGGTTAGGACTAGGTAGGGTTAGTAGTTACCGGGACCAGGTTAAGACTAGGTAGGGTTAGTAGTCAGTAGTTACTGGGACCAGGTTAGGACTTGGTAGGGTTAGTAGTTAATGGGACCAGGTTAGGACTAAGTAGGGTTAGTAGTTTCTGGGACCAGGTTAGGACTAGGTAGGGTTAGTAGTCAGTAGTTACTGGGCCCAGGTTAGGACTAGGTAGGGTTAGTAGTTACTGGGACCAGGTTAGGACTAGGTAGAGTTAGTAGTTCCTGGGACCAGTTAAGGACTAGGTAGGGTTAGTAGTCAGTAGTTACTGGGCCCAGGTTAGGACTAGGTAGGGTTAGTAGTTACTGGGACCAGGTTAGGGCTAGGTAGGGTTAGTAGTTACTGTGACCAGGTTAGGACTAGGTAGGGTTAGTAGTCAGTAGTTACTGGGACCAGGTTAGGACTTGGTAGGGTTAGTAGTCACTGGGACCAGTTTAGGACTAGGTAGGGTTAGTAGTCAGTAGTTACTGGGCCCAGTTTAGGACTAGGTAGGGTTAGTAGTTACTGGGACCAGGTTAGGACTAGGTAGGGTTAGTAGTCAGTAGTTACTGGGACCAGTTTAGGACTAGGTAGGGTTAGTAGTTACTGGGACCAGGTTAGGACTAGGTAGGGTTAGTAGTCAGCAGCTACTGGGACCAGGTTAGGACTTGGTAGGGTTAGTAGTTACTGGGACCAGGTTAGGACTAGGTAGGGTTAGTAGTCACTGGGACCAGTTTAGGACTAGGTAGGGTTAGTAGTCAGTAGTTACTGGGCCCAGTTTAGGTCTAGGTAGGGTTAGTAGTTACTGGGACCAGGTTAGGACTAGGTAGGGTTAGTAGTCAGTAGTTACTGGGACCAGTTTAGGACTAGGTAGGGTTAGTAGTTAATGGGACCAGGTTAGGACTAGGTAGGGTTAGTTAGTAGTCAGTAGTTACTGGGACCAGTTTAGGACTAGGTAGGGTTGGTAGTTACTGGGACCAGGTTAGGAATAGGTAGGGTTAGTAGTCAGTAGTTACTGGGCCCAGGTTAGGACTGGGTAGGGTTAGTAGTTACTGGGACCAGAATAGGACTAGATAGGGTTAGTAGTCAGTAGTTACTGGGACCAGGTTAGGACTTGGTAGGGTTGTTAGTTACTGGGACCGGGTTAGGACTAGATAGGGTTAGCAGTCAGTAGTTACTGGGACCAGGTTAGAACTAGGTAGGGTTAATAGTTACTGGGACCAGGTTAGGACTAAGTAGGGTTAGTAGTTTCTGGGACCAGGTTAGGACTAGGTAGGGTTAGTAGTTACTGGGACCAGGTTAGAACTAGGTAGGGTCAGTAGTTACTGGGACCAGGTTAGGACTAGGTAGAGTTAGTAGTTCCTGGGACCAGTTTAGGACTAGGTAGGGTTAGTAGTTACTGGGACCAGGTTAGGACTAGGTAGGGTTAGTAGTTACTGGGACCAGGTTAGGACTAGGTAGGGTTAGTAGTCAGTAGTTACTGGGACCAGGTTAGGACTAGGTAGGGTTAGTAGTTACTGGGACCAGGTTAGGACTAGGTAGGGTTAGTAGTTACTGGGACCAGGTTAGGACTAGGTAGGGTTAGTAGTTACTGGGACCAGGTTAGGACTAGGTAGGGTTAGTAGTCAGTAGTTACGGGGACCAGATTAGGACTTGGTAGGGTTAGTAGTTACTGGGACCAGGTTAGGAATAGGTAGGGTTAGTAGTCAGTAGTTACTGGGACCAGGTTAGGACTTGGTAGGGTTAGTAGTTACTGGGACCAGGTTAGGACTAGGTAGGGTTAGTAGTCAGTAGTTACTGGGACCAGGTTAGGACTAGGTAGGGTTAGTAGTCAGTAGTTACTGGGACCAGGTTAGGACTTTGCTAGAGTCAGTAGTTACTGGGACCAGGTTAGGACTAGGTAGGGTTAGTAGTTACTGGGACCATGTTAGGACTAGGTAGGGTTAGTAGTTACTGGGACCAGGTTAGGACTAGGTAGGGTTAGTAGTTACTGGGACCAGGTTAGGACTAGGTAGGGTTAATAGTTACTGGGACCAGGTTAGGACTAGGTAGGGTTTGTAGTTACTGGGACCAGGTTAGGACTAGGTAGGGTTAGTAGTTCCTGGGACCAGGTTAGGACTAGGTCGGGTTAGTAGTTCCTGGGACCAGGTTAGGACTAGGTAGGGTTAGTAGCTACTGGGACCAGGTTAGGACTAGGTAGGGTTAGTAGTCAGTAGTTACTGGGACCAGGTTAGGACTTGGTAGGGTTAGTGGTTACTGGGTCCAGGTTAGGACTAGGTAGGGTTAGTAGTCAGTAGTTACTGGGACCAGGTTAGGACTTGGTAGGGTTAGTAGTTACTGGGACCAGGTTAGGACTAGGTAGGGTTAGTAGTTACTGGGAACAGGTTAGGACTAGGTAGGGTTAGTAGTTACCATGACCAGGTTAGGACTAGGTAGGGATAGTAGTCAGTAGTTACTGGGACCAGTTTAGGACTTGGTAGGGTTAGTAGTCAGTAGTTACAGGGACCAGGTTAGGACTAGGTAGGGTTAGTAGTCAGTAGTTACTGGGACCAGGTTAAGACTAGGTAGGGTTAGTAGTTACTGGGACCAGGTTAGGACTAGGTAGGGTTAGCAGTCAGTAGTTACTGGGACCAGGTTAGAACTAGGTAGGGTTAATAGTTACTGGGACCAGGTTAGGACTAGGTAGGGTTAGAAGTTACTGGGACTAGGTTAGGAATAGGTAGGGTTAGTAGTTACTGGGACCAGGTTAGGACTAGATAGGGTTAGTAGTTAGTAGTTACTGGGACCAGGTTAGAACTAGGTAGGGTTAATAGTTACTGGGACCAGGTTAGGACAAGGTAGGGTTAGCAGTCAGTTGTTACTGGGACCAGGTTAAGACTATGTAGGGCAGTAGTTAATGGTACCAGGTTAGGACTGGGTAGGGTTAGCAGTCAGTAGTTACTGGGACCAGGTTAGGACTAGAAGTAGGGTTAGTAGTTACTGGGACCAGGTTAGGACTAGGTAGGGTAAGTAGTTACAGGGACCAGGTTTGGACTAGGTATGGTTAGTAGTTACTGGGACCAGGTTAGGACTAGGTAGGGTTAGTAGTTACTGGGACCAGGTTAGGACAAGGTAGGGTTAATAGTTACTGGGACCAGGTTAGGACTAGGTAGGGTTAGTAGTTACTGGGACCAGGTTAGGACTTGGTAGGGTTAGTAGTTCCTGGGACCAGGTTAGGACTAGGTCGGGTTAGTAGTTCCTGGGACCAGGTTAGGACTAGGAAGGGTTAGTAGTTACTGGGACCAGGTTAGGACTAGGTAGGGTTAGTAGTCAGTAGTAACTGGGACCAGGTTAGGACTTGGTAGGGTTAGTAGTTACTGGGTCCAGGTTAGGACTAGGTAGGGTTAGTAGTCAGTAGTTACTGGGACCAGGTTAGGACTTGGTAGGGTTAGTAGTTACTTGGACCAGGTTAGGACTAGGTAGGGTTAGTAGTTACTGGGAACAGGTTAGGAGTAGGTAGGGTTAGTAGTTACCGGGACCAGGTTAGGACTAGGTAGGGTTAGTATTCCCTGGGACCAGGTTAGGACTAGGTAGGGTTAGTAGTTACTGGGACCAGGTTAGGACTAGGTAGGGTTAGTAGTCAGTAGTTACTGGGACCAGGTTAGGACTTGGTAGGGTTAGTAGTTACTGGGACCAGGTTAGGACTAGGTAGGGATAGTAGTCAGTAGTTACTGGGACCAGTTTAGGACTTGGTAGGGTTAGTAGTCAGTAGTTACTGGGACCAGGTTAGGACTAGGTAGGGTTAGTAGTCAGTAGTTACTGGGACCAGGTTAGGACTAGGTAGGGTTAGTAGTTACTGGGACCAGGTTAGGACTAGGTAGGGTTAGCAGTCAGTAGTTACTGGGACCAGGTTAGAACTAGGTAGGGTTAATAGTTACTGGGACCAGGTTAGGACTAGGTAGGGTTAGTAGTTACTGGGACTAGGTTAGGAATAGGTAGGGTTAGTAGTTACTGGGACCAGGTTAGGACTAGATAGGGTTAGTAGTCAGTAGTTACTGGGACCAGGTTAGAACTAGGTAGGGTTAATAGTTACTTTGACCAGGTTAGGACAAGGTAGGGTTAGCAGTCAGTAGTTACTGGGACCAGGTTAAGACTATGTAGGGACAGTAGTTAATGGTACCAGGTTAGGACTAGGTAGGATTAGCAGTCAGTAGTTACTGGGACCAGGTTAAGACTATGTAGGGACAGTAGTTAATGGTACCAGGTTAGGACTAGGTAGGGTTAGCAGTCAGTAGTTACTTGGACCAGGTTAGGACTAGAAGTAGGGTTAGTAGTTACTGGGACCAGGTTAGGACTAGGTAGGGTAAGTAGTTACAGGGACCAGGTTTGGACTAGGTATGGTTAGTAGTTACTGGGACCAGGTTAGGACTAGGTAGGGTTAGTAGTTACTGGGACCAGGTTAGGACAAGGTAGGGTTAATAGTTACTGGGACCAGGTTAGGACTAGGTAGGGTTAGTAGTTACTGGGACCAGGTTAGGACTTGGTAGGGTTAGTAGTTCCTGGGACCAGGTTAGGACTAGGGTGGGTTAGTAGTTCCTGGGACCAGGTTAGGACTAGGAAGGGTTAGTAGTTACTGGGACCAGGTTAGGACTAGGTAGGGTTAGTAGTCAGTAGTTACTGGGACCAGGTTAGGACATGGTAGGGTTAGTAGTTACTGGGTCCAGGTTAGGACTAGGTAGGGTTAGTAGTCAGTAGTTACTGGGACCAGGTTAGGACTTGGTAGGGTTAGTAGTTACTTGGACCAGGTTAGGACTAGGTAGGGTTAGTAGTTACTGGGAACAGGTTAGGAGTAGGTAGGGTTAGTAGTTACCGGGACCAGGTTAGGACTAGGTAGGGTTAGTATTCCCTGGGACCAGGTTAGGACTAGGTAGGGTTAGTAGTTACTGGGACCAGGTTAGGACTAGGTAGGGTTAGTAGTCAGTAGTTACTGGGACCAGGTTAGGACTTGGTAGGGTTAGTAGTTACTGGGACCAGGTTAGGACTAGGTAGGGATAGTAGTCAGTAGTTACTGGGACCAGTTTAGGACTTGGTAGGGTTAGTATTCAGTAGTTACTGGGACCAGGTTAGGACTAGGTAGGGTTAGTAGTCAGTAGTTACTGGGACCAGGTTAGGACTAGGTAGGGTTAGTAGTTACTGGGACCAGGTTAGGACTAGGTAGGGTTAGCAGTCAGTAGTTACTGGGACCAGGTTAGAACTAGGTAGGGTTAATAGTTACTGGGACCAGGTTAGGACAAGGTAGGGTTAGCAGTCAGTAGTTACTGGGACCAGGTTAAGACTATGTAGGGACAGTAGTTAATGGTACCAGGTTAGGACTAGGTAGGGTTAGCAGTCAGTAGTTACTGGGACCAGGTTAGGACTAGGGGTAGGGTTAGTAGTTACTGGGACCAGTTTAGGACTAGGTAGGGTTAGTAGTCACTGGGACCAGTTTAGGACTAGGTAGGGTTAGTAGTCAGTAGTTACTGTGCCCAGTTTAGGTCTAGGTAGGGTTAGTAGTTACTGGGACCAGGTTAGGACTAGGTAGGGTTAGTAGTCAGTAGTTACTGGGCCCAGTTTAGGACTAGGTAGGGTTAGTAGTTAATGGGACCAGGTTAGGACTAGGTAGGGTTAGTTAGTAGTCAGTAGTTACTGGGACCAGTTTAGGACTAGGTAGGGTTAGTAGTTACTGGGACCAGGTTAGGACTAGGTAGGGTTAGTAGTCAGTAGTTACTGGGCCCAGGTTAGGACTGGGTAGGGTTAGTAGTTACTGGGACCAGAATAGGACTAGATAGGGTTAGTAGTCAGTAGTTACTGGGACCAGGTTAGGACTTGGTAGGGTTGTCAGTTACTGGGACCGGGTTAGGACTAGATAGGGTTAGCAGTCAGTAGTTACTGGGACCAGGTTAGAACTAGGTAGGGTTAATAGTTACTGGGACCAGGTTAGGACTAGGTAGGGATAGTAGTTACTGGGACCAGGTTAGGACTAGGTAGGGTTAGTAGTTACTGGGACCAGGTTAGGACTAGGTAGGGTTAGTAGTCAGTAGTTACTGAGACCAGGTTAGGACTTGGTAGGGTTAGTAGTTACTGGGACCAGGTTAGGACTAGGTAGGGTTAGTAGTTACTGGGACCAGGTTAGGACTAGGTAGGGTTAGTAGTTACTGGGACCAGGTTAGGACTAGGTAGGGTTAGTAGTCAGTAGTTACGGGGACCAGATTAGGACTTGGTAGGGTTAGTAGTTACTGGGACCAGGTTAGGAATAGGTAGGGATAGAAGTCAGTAGTTACTGGGACCAGTTTAGGACTTGGTAGGGTTAGTAGTCAGTAGTTACTGGGACCAGGTTAGGACTAGGTAGGGTTAGTAGTCAGTAGTTACTGGGACCAGGTTAGGACTAGGTAGGGTTAGTAGTTACTGGGACCAGGTTAGGAATAGGTAGGGTTAGCAGTCAGTAGTTACTGGGACCAGATTAGACCTAGGTAGGGTTAATAGTTACTGGGACCAGGTTAGAACTAGGTAGGGTTAATAGTTACTGGGACCAGGTTAGGACAAGGTAGGGTTAGCAGTCAGTAGTTACTGGGACCAGGTTAAGACTATGTAGGGACAGTAGTTAATGGTACCAGGTTAGGACTAGGTAGGGTTAGCAGTCAGTAGTTACTGGGACCAGGTTAGGACTAGGGGTAGGGTTAGTAGTTACTGGGACCAGGTTAGGACTAGGTAGGGTTAGTAGTTACAGGGACCAGGTTTGGACTAGGTATGGTTAGTAGTTACTGGGACCAGGTTAGGACTAGGTAGGGTTAGTAGTTACTGGGACCAGGTTAGGACTAGGTAGGGTTAATAGTTACTGGGACCAGGTTAGGACTAGGTAGGGTTAGTAGTTACTGGGACCAGGTTAGGACTAGGTAGGGTTAGTAGTTCCTGGGACCAGGTTAGGACTAGGTCGGGTTAGTAGTTCCTGGGACCAGGTTAGGACTAGGTAGGGTTAGTAGTTACTGGGACCAGGTTAGGACTAGGTAGGGTTAGTAGTCAGTAGTTACTGGGACCAGGTTAGGACTTGGTAGGGTTAGTAGTTACTGGGTCCAGGTTAGGACTAGGTAGGGTAAGTAGTCAGTAGTTACTGGGACCAGGTTAGGACTTGGTAGGGTTAGTAGTTACTGGGACCAGGTTAGGACTAGGTAGGGTTAGTAGTTACTGGGAACAGGTTAGGAGTAGGTAGGGTTAGTAGTTACCGGGACCAGGTTAGGACTAGGTAGGGTTAGTATTCCCTGGGACCAGGTTAGGACTAGGTAGGGTTAGTAGTTACTGGGACCAGGTTAGGACTAGGTAGGGTTAGTAGTCAGTAGTTACTGGGACCAGGTTAGGACTTGGTAGGGTTAGTAGTTACTGGGACCAGGTTAGGACTAGGTAGGGATAGTAGTCAGTAGTTACTGGGACCAGTTTAGGACTTGGTAGGGTTAGTAGTCAGTAGTTATTGGGACCAGGTTAGGACTAGGTAGGGTTAGTAGTTACTGGGACCAGGTTAGGACTAGGTAGGGTTAGCAGTCAGTAGTTACTGGGACCAGGTTAGAACTAGGTAGGGTTAATAGTTACTGGGACCAGGTTAGGACTAGGTAGGGTTAGTAGTTACTGGGACTAGGTTAGGAATAGGTAGGGTTAGTAGTTACTGGGACCAGGTTAGGACTAGATAGGGTTAGTAGTCAGTAGTTACTGGGACCAGGTTAGAACTAGGTAGGGTTAATAGTTACAGGGACCAGGTTAGGACAAGGTAGGGTTAGCAGTCAGTAGTTACTGGGACCAGGTTAAGACTATGTAGGGACAGTAGTTAATGGTACCAGGTTAGGACTAGGTAGGGTTAGCAGTCAGTAGTTACTGGGACCAGGTTAGGACTAGGGGTAGGGTTAGTAGTTACTGTGACCAGGTTAGGACTAGGTAGGGTTAGTAGTTACTGGGACCAGGTTTGGACTAGGTAGGGTTAGTAGTTACTGGGACCAGGTTAGGACTAGGTAGGGTTAGCAGTCAGTAGTTACTGGGACCAGGTTAGGACACGGTAGGGTTAGTAGTCACTGGGACCAGGTTAGGACTAGGTAGGGTTAGCAGTCAGTAGTTACTGGGTCCGGGTTAGGACTAGGTAGGGTTAGTAGTTACTCAGACCAGGTTAGGACTAGGTAGGGTTAGTAGTCAGTAGTTACTGGAACCAGGTTAGAACTAGGTAGGGTTAATAGTTACTGGGACCAGGTTAGGACTAGGTAGGGTTAGTAGTTACTCAGACCAGGTTAGGACTAGGTAGGGTTAGTAGTCAGTAGTTACTGGAACCAGGTTAGAACTAGGTAGGGTTAATAGTTAATGGGACCAGGTTAGGACTAGGTAGGGTTAGCATTCAGGAGTTACTGGGACCAGGTTAGGACTAGGTAGGGTTAGTAGTTACTGGGACCAGTTTAGGACTAGGTAGGGTTAGTAGTTACTGGGACCAGGTTAGGGCTAGGTAGGGTTAGTAGTTACTGGGACCAGGTTAGGACTAGGTAGGGTTAGCAGTCAGTAGTTACTGGGACCAGGTTAGAACTAGGTAGGGTTAGAAGTTACTGGGACCAGGTTAGGACTAGGTAGGGTTAGTAGTTACTGGGACCAGGTTAGTACTAGGTAGGGTTAGTTATTACTTCGACCAGGTTAGGACTAGGTAGGGTTAGTAGTTACTGGGACCAGGTTAGGACTAGGTAGGGTTAGTAGTTACTGGGACCAGGTTAGGACTAGGGGTAGGGTTAGTAGTTACTGGGACCAGGTTAGGACTAGGTAGGGTTAGTAGTTACAGGGACCAGGTTTGGACTAGGTATGGTTAGTAGTTACTGGGACCAGGTTAGGACTAGGTAGGGTTAGTAGTTACTGGGACCAGGTTAGGACTAGGTAGGGTCAGTAGTTACTGGGACCAGGTTAGGACTAGGGGTAGGGTTAGTAGTTACTGGGACCAGGTTAGGACTAGGTAGGGTTAGTAGTTACAGGGACCAGGTTTGGACTAGGTATGGTTAGTAGTTACTGGGACCAGGTTAGGACTAGGTAGGGTTAGTAGTTACTGGGACCAGGTTAGGACTAGGTAGGGTTAGTAGTTACTGGGACCAGGTTAGGACTAGGTAGGGTTAGTAGTTCCTGGGACCAGGTTAGGACTAGGTCGGGTTAGTAGTTCCTGGGACCAGGTTAGGACTAGGTAGGGTTAGTAGTTACTGGGACCAGGTTAGGACTAGGTAGGGTTAGTAGTCAGTAGTTACTGGGACCAGGTTAGGACTTGGTAGGGTTAGTAGTTACTGGGTCCAGGTTAGGACTAGGTAGGGTAAGTAGTCAGTAGTTACTGGGACCAGGTTAGGACTTGGTAGGGTTAGTAGTTACTGGGACCAGGTTAGGACTAGGTAGGGTTAGTAGTTACTGGGAACAGGTTAGGAGTAGGTAGGGTTAGTAGTTACTGGGACCAGGTTAGGACTAGGTAGGGTTAGTATTCCCTGGGACCAGGTTAGGACTAGGTAGGGTTAGTAGTTACTGGGACCAGGTTAGGACTAGGTAGGGTTAGTAGTCAGTAGTTACTGGGACCAGGTTAGGACTTGGTAGGGTTAGTAGTTACTGGGACCAGGTTAGGACTAGGTAGGGATAGTAGTCAGTAGTTACTGGGACCAGTTTAGGACTTGGTAGGGTTAGTAGTCAGTAGTTATTGGGACCAGGTTAGGACTAGGTAGGGTTAGTAGTTACTGGGACCAGGTTAGGACTAGGTAGGGTTAGCAGTCAGTAGTTACTGGGACCAGGTTAGGACACGGTAGGGTTAGTAGTCACTGGGACCAGGTTAGGACTAGGTAGGGTTAGCAGTCAGTAGTTACTGGGTCCGGGTTAGGACTAGGTAGGGTTAGTAGTTACTCAGACCAGGTTAGGACTAGGTAGGGTTAGTAGTCAGTAGTTACTGGAACCAGGTTAGAACTAGGTAGGGTTAATAGTTACTGGGACCAGGTTCGGACTAGGTAGGGTTAGTAGTTACTCAGACCAGGTTAGGACTAGGTAGGGTTAGTAGTCAGTAGTTACTGGAACCAGGTTAGAACTAGGTAGGGTTAATAGTTAATGGGACCAGGTTAGGACTAGGTAGGGTTAGCATTCAGGAGTTACTGGGACCAGGTTAGGACTAGGTAGGGTTAGTAGTTACTGGGACCAGTTTAGGACTAGGTAGGGTTAGTAGTTACTGGGACCAGGTTAGGGCTAGGTAGGGTTAGTAGTTACTGGGACCAGGTTAGGACTAGGTAGGGTTAGCAGTCAGTAGTTACTGGGACCAGGTTAGAACTAGGTAGGGTTAGAAGTTACTGGGACCAGGTTAGGACTAGGTAGGGTTAGTAGTTACTGGGACCAGGTTAGTACTAGGTAGGGTTAGTTATTACTTCGACCAGGTTAGGACTAGGTAGGGTTAGTAGTTACTGGGACCAGGTTAGGACTAGGTAGGGTTAGTAGGTACTGGGACCAGGTTAGGACTAGGGGTAGGGTTAGTAGTTACTGGGACCAGGTTAGGACTAGGTAGGGTTAGTAGTTACAGGGACCAGGTTTGGACTAGGTATGGTTAGTAGTTACTGGGACCAGGTTAGGACTAGGTAGGGTTAGTAGTTACTGGGACCAGGTTAGGACTAGGTAGGGTCAGTAGTTACTGGGACCAGGTTAGGACTAGGGGTAGGGTTAGTAGTTACTGGGACCAGGTTAGGACTAGGTAGGGTTAGTAGTTACAGGGACCAGGTTTGGACTAGGTATGGTTAGTAGTTACTGGGACCAGGTTAGGACTAGGTAGGGTTAGTAGTTACTGGGACCAGGTTAGGACTAGGTAGGGTTAGTAGTTACTGGGACCAGGTTAGGACTAGGTAGGGTTAGTAGTTCCTGGGACCAGGTTAGGACTAGGTCGGGTTAGTAGTTCCTGGGACCAGGTTAGGACTAGGTAGGGTTAGTAGTTACTGGGACCAGGTTAGGACTAGGTAGGGTTAGTAGTCAGTAGTTACTGGGACCAGGTTAGGACTTGGTAGGGTTAGTAGTTACTGGGTCCAGGTTAGGACTAGGTAGGGTAAGTAGTCAGTAGTTACTGGGACCAGGTTAGGACTTGGTAGGGTTAGTAGTTACTGGGACCAGGTTAGGACTAGGTAGGGTTAGTAGTTACTGGGAACAGGTTAGGAGTAGGTAGGGTTAGTAGTTACTGGGACCAGGTTAGGACTAGGTAGGGTTAGTATTCCCTGGGACCAGGTTAGGACTAGGTAGGGTTAGTAGTTACTGGGACCAGGTTAGGACTAGGTAGGGTTAGTAGTCAGTAGTTACTGGGACCAGGTTAGGACTTGGTAGGGTTAGTAGTTACTGGGACCAGGTTAGGACTAGGTAGGGATAGTAGTCAGTAGTTACTGGGACCAGTTTAGGACTTGGTAGGGTTAGTAGTCAGTAGTTATTGGGACCAGGTTAGGACTAGGTAGGGTTAGTAGTTACTGGGACCAGGTTAGGACTAGGTAGGGTTAGCAGTCAGTAGTTACTGGGACCAGGTTAGAACTAGGTAGGGTTAATAGTTACTGGGACCAGGTTAGGACTAGGTAGGGTTAGTAGTTACTGGGACTAGGTTAGGAATAGGTAGGGTTAGTAGTTACTGGGACCAGGTTAGGACTAGATAGGGTTAGTAGTCAGTAGTTACTGGGACCAGGTTAGAACTAGGTAGGGTTAATAGTTACAGGGACCAGGTTAGGACAAGGTAGGGTTAGCAGTCAGTAGTTACTGGGACCAGGTTAAGACTATGTAGGGACAGTAGTTAATGGTACCAGGTTAGGACTAGGTAGGGTTAGCAGTCAGTAGTTACTGGGACCAGGTTAGGACTAGGGGTAGGGTTAGTAGTTACTGTGACCAGGTTAGGACTAGGTAGGGTTAGTAGTTACTGGGACCAGGTTTGGACTAGGTAGGGTTAGTAGTTACTGGGACCAGGTTAGGACTAGGTAGGGTTAGCAGTCAGTAGTTACTGGGACCAGGTTAGGACACGGTAGGGTTAGTAGTCACTGGGACCAGGTTAGGACTAGGTAGGGTTAGCAGTCAGTAGTTACTGGGTCCGGGTTAGGACTAGGTAGGGTTAGTAGTTACTCAGACCAGGTTAGGACTAGGTAGGGTTAGTAGTCAGTAGTTACTGGAACCAGGTTAGAACTAGGTAGGGTTAATAGTTACTGGGACCAGGTTAGGACTAGGTAGGGTTAGTAGTTACTCAGACCAGGTTAGGACTAGGTAGGGTTAGTAGTCAGTAGTTACTGGAACCAGGTTAGAACTAGGTAGGGTTAATAGTTAATGGGACCAGGTTAGGACTAGGTAGGGTTAGCATTCAGGAGTTACTGGGACCAGGTTAGGACTAGGTAGGGTTAGTAGTTACTGGGACCAGTTTAGGACTAGGTAGGGTTAGTAGTTACTGGGACCAGGTTAGGGCTAGGTAGGGTTAGTAGTTACTGGGACCAGGTTAGGACTAGGTAGGGTTAGCAGTCAGTAGTTACTGGGACCAGGTTAGAACTAGGTAGGGTTAGAAGTTACTGGGACCAGGTTAGGACTAGGTAGGGTTAGTAGTTACTGGGACCAGGTTAGTACTAGGTAGGGTTAGTTGTTACTTCGACCAGGTTAGGACTAGGTAGGGTTAGTAGTTACTGGGACCAGGTTAGGACTAGGTAGGGTTAGTAGTTACTGGGACCAGGTTAGGACTAGGTAGGGTTAGTAGTCAGTAGTTACTGGGACCAGGTTAGGACTAGGTAGGGTTAGTAGTTAATGGGACCAGGTTAGGACTAGGTAGGGTTAACAGTCAGTAGTTACTGGGACCAGGTTAGGACTAGGTAGGGTTAGTAGTTACTGGGACCAGGTTAGGACTAGGTAGGGTTAATAGTTACAGGGACCAGGTTAGGACTAGGTAGCGACAGTAGTTACTGGGACCAGGTTAGAACTAGGTAGGGTCAGTAGTTACTGGGACCAGGTTAGAACTAGGTAGGGTTAATAGTTACTGGAACCAGGTTAGGACTTGGTAGGGTTAGTAGTTAATGGGACCAGGTTAGGACTAGGTAGGGTTAGTAGTTACTGGGACCAGGTTAGGACTAGGTAGGGTTAATAGTTAGTAGGTATTGGGACCAGGTTAGGACTAGGTAGGGTTAGTAGTCAGTAGTTACTGGGACCAGGTTAGGACTAGGTAGGGTTAGTAGTTACTGGGATGAGGTTAGGACTAGGTAGGGTTAGTAGTTACTGGGACCAGGTTAGGACTAGGTAGGGTTAGTAGTCAATAGTTACGTGGACCAGCTTAGGACTTGGTAGGGTTAGTAGTTACTGGGACCAGGTTAGGACTAGGTAGGGTTAGTAGTCAGTAGTTACTGGGACCAGGTTAGAACTTGGTAGGGTTAGTAGTTACTGGGACCAGGTTAGGACTAGGTAGGGTTAGTAGTCAGTAGTTACTTGGACCAGGTTAGGACTAGGTAGGGTTAGTAGTCAGTAGTTACTGGGACCAGGTTAGGACTTGGTAGAGTCAGTAGTAACTGGGACCAGGTTAGGACTTGGTAGGGTTAGTAGTTACTGGGACCATGTTAGGACTAGGTAGGGTTAGTAGTTACTGGGACCAGGTTAGGACTAGGTAGGGTTAGTAGTTACTTGGACCAGGTTAGGACTAGGTAGGGTTAGTAGTTACTGGGACCAGGTTAGGACTAGGTAGGGTTAGTAGTTTATGGGACCAGGTTAGGACTAGGTAGGGTTAGTAGTCACTGGGACCAGGTTAGGACTAGGTAGGGTTAGTAGTCAGTAGTTACTGGGACCAGGTTAGGACTTGGTAGGGTTAGTAGTCAGTAGTTACTGGGACCAGGTCAGGACTAGGTAGGGTTAGTAGTCAGTAGTTACTGGGACCAGGTTAGGACTTGGTAGGGTTAGTAGTCAGTAGTTACTTGGACCAGGTCAGGACTAGGTAGGGTTAGTAGTCAGTAGTTACTGGGACCAGGTTAGGACTAGGTAGGGTTAGTAGTTACTGGGACCAGGTTAGGACTAGGTAGGGTTAGCAGTCAGTAGTTACTGGGACCAGGTTAGAACTAGGTAGGGTTAATAGTTACTGGGACCAGGTTAGGACTAGGTAGGGTTAGTAGTTACTGGGACTAGGTTAGGAATAGGTAGGGTTAGTAGTTACTGGGACCAGGTTAGGACTAGATAGGGTTAGTAGTCAGTAGTAACTGGGACCAGGTTAGAACTAGGTAGGGTTAATAGTTACTGGGACCAGGTTAGGACAAGGTAGGGTTAGCAGTCAGTAGTTACTGGGACCAGGTTAAGACTATGTAGGGACAGTAGTTAATGGTACCAGGTTAGGACTAGGTAGGGTTAGCAGTCAGTAGTTACTGGGACCAGGTTAGGACTAGGGGTAGGGTTAGTAGTTACTCGGACCAGGTTAGGACTAGGTAGGGTTAGTAGTTACAGGGACCAGGTTTGGACTAGGTAGGGTTAGTAGTTACTGGGACCAGGTTAGGACTAGGTAGGGTTAGTAGTTACTGGGACCAGGTTAGGACACGGTAGGGTTAGTAGTCACTGGGACCAGGTTAGGACTAGGTAGGGTTAGCAGTCAGTAGTTACTGGGACCGGGTTAGGACTAGGTAGGGTTAGTAGTTACAGGGACCAGGTTAGGACTAGGTAGGGTTAGTAGTCAGTAGTTACTGGGACCAGGTTAGAACTAGGTAGGGTTAATAGTTAATGGGACCAGGTTAGGACTAGGTAGGGTTAGCAGTCAGGAGTTACTGGGACCAGGTTAGGACTAGGTAGGGTTAGATGTTACTGGGACCAGTTTAGGACTAGGTAGGGTTAGTAGTTACTGGGACCAGGTTAGGGCTAGGTAGGGTTAGTAGTTACTGGGACCAGGTTAGGACTAGGTAGGGTTAGCAGTCAGTAGTTACTGGGACCAGGTTAGAACTAGGTAGGGTTAGAAGTTACTGGGACCAGGTTAGGACTAGGTAGGGTTAGTAGTTACTGGGACCAGGTTAGGACTAGGTAGGGTTAGTAGTTACTTCGACCAGGTTAGGACTAGGTAGGGTTAGTAGTCAGTAGTTACTGGGACCGGGTTAGGACTAGGTAGGGTTAGTAGTTACTGGGACCAGGTTAGGACTAGGTAGGGTTAGTAGGTCCTGGGACCAGGTTAGGACTAGGTAGGGTTAGTAGTCAGTAGTTACTGGGACCAGGTTAGGACTAGGTAGGGTTAGTAGTTAATGGGACCAGGTTAGGACTAGGTAGGGTTAACAGTCAGTAGTTACTGGGACCAGGTTAGGACTAGGTAGGGTTAGTAGTTACTGGGACCAGGTTAGGACTAGGTAGGGTTAATAGTTACAGGGACCAGGTTAGGACTAGGTAGCGACAGTAGTTACTGGGACCAGGTTAGAAATAGGTAGGGTCAGTAGTTACTGGGACCAGGTTAGAACTAGGTAGGGTTATTAATAGTTACTGGAACCAGGTTAGGACTTGGTAGGGTTAGTAGTTAATGGGACCAGGTTAGGACTAGGTAGGGTTAGTAGTTACTGGGACCAGGTTAGGACTAGGTAGGGTTAATAGTTAGTAGTTATTGGGACCATGTTAGGACTAGGTAGGGTTAGTAGTCAGTAGTTACTGGGACCAGGTTAGGACTAGGTAGGGTTAGTAGTTACTGGGACGAGGTTAGGACTAGGTAGGGTTAGTAGTTACTGGGACCAGGTTAGGACTAGGTAGGGTTAGTAGTCAATAGTTACGGGGACCAGATTAGGACTTGGTAGGGTTAGTAGTCAGTAGTTACTGGGACCAGGTTAGGACTAGGTAGGGTTAGTAGTCAGTAGTTACTGGGACCAGGTTAGAACTTGGTAGGGTTAGTAGTTACTGGGACCAGGTTAGGACTAGGTAGGGTTAGTAGTCAGTAGTTACTGGGACCAGGTTAGGACTAGGTAGGGTTAGTAGTCAGTAGTTACTGGGATCAGGTTAGGACTTGGTAGAGTCAGTAGTAACTGGGACCAGGTTAGGACTTGGTAGGGTTAGTAGTTACTGGGACCATGTTAGGACTAGGTAGGGTTAGTAGTTACTGGGACCAGGTTAGGACTAGGTAGGGTTAGTAGTTACTTGGACCAGGTTAGGACTAGGTAGGGTTAGTAGTTACTGGGACCAGGTTAGGACTAGGTAGGGTTAGTAGTTACTGGGACCAGGTTAGGACTAGGTAGGGTTAGTAGTTCCTGGGACCAGGTTAGGACTAGGTCGGGTTAGTAGTTCCTGGGACCAGGTTAGGACTAGGTAGGGTTAGTAGTTACTGGGACCAGGTTAGGACTAGGTAGGGTTAGTAGTCAGTAGTTACTGGGACCAGGTTAGGACTTGGTAGGGTTAGTAGTTACTGGGACCAGGTTAGGACTAGGTAGGGTTAGTAGTCAGTAGTTATTGGGACCAGGTTAGGACTTGGTAGGGTTAGTAGTTACTGGGTCCAGGTTAGGACTAGGTAGGGTTAGTAGTCAGTAGTTACTGGGACCAGGTTAGGACTTTGTAGGGTTAGTAGTTACTGGGAACAGGTTAGGACTAGGTAGGGTTAGTAGTTACCGGGACCAGGTTAGGACTAGGTAGGGTTAGTATTCCCTGGGACCAGGTTAGGACTAGGTAGGGTTAGTAGTTACTGGGACCAGGTTAGGACTAGGTAGGGTTAGTAGTTACTGGGACCAGGTTAGGACTAGGTAGGGATAGTAGTCAGTAGTTACTGGGACCAGGTTAGGACTTGGTAGGGTTAGTAGTCAGTAGTTACTGGGACCAGGTTAGGACTAGGTAGGGTTAGTAGGCAGTAGTTACTGGGACCAGGTTAGGACTAGGTAGGGTTAGTAGTTACTGGGACCAGGTTAGGACTAGGTAGGGTTAGTAGTTACTGGGACCAGGTTAGAACTAGGTAGGGTCAGTAGTTACTGGGACCAGGTTAGAACTAGGTAGGGTTAATAGTTACTGGAACCAGGTTAGGACTTGGTAGGGTTAGTAGTTAATGGGACCAGGTTAGGACTAGGTAGGGTTAGTAGTTACTGGGACCAGGTTAGGACTAGGTAGGGTTAATAGTTAGTAGTTATTGGGACCAGGTTAGGACTAGGTAGGGTTAGTAGTTACTGGGACGAGGTTAGGACTAGGTAGGGTTAGTAGTTACTGGGACCAGGTTAGAACTAGGTAGGGTTAGTAGTCAATAGTTACGGGGACCAGATTTGGACTTGGTAGGGTTAGTAGTTACTGGGACCAGGTTAGGACTAGGTAGGGTTAGTAGTCAGTAGTTACTGGGACCAGGTTAGAACTTGGTAGGGTTAGTAGTTACTGGGATCAGGTTAGGACTAGGTAGGGTTAGTAGTCAGTAGTTACTGGGACCAGGTTAGGACTAGGTAGGGTTAGTAGTCAGTAGTTACTGGGACCAGGTTAGGACTTGGTAGAGTCAGTAGTAACTGGGACCAGGTTAGGACTTGTTAGGGTTAGTAGTTACTGGGACCATGTTAGGACTAGGTAGGGTTAGTAGTTACTGGGACCAGGTTAGGACTAGGTAGGGTTAGTAGTTACTTGGACCAGGTTAGGACTAGGTAGGGTTAGTAGTTACTGGGACCAGGTTAGGACTAGGTAGGGTTAGTAGTTACTGGGACCAGGTTAGGACTAGGTAGGGTTAGTAGTTCCTGGGACCAGGTTAGGACTAGGTCGGGTTAGTAGTTCCTGGGACCAGGTTAGGACTAGGTAGGGTTAGTAGTTACTGGGACCAGGTTAGGACTAGGTAGGGTTAGTAGTCAGTAGTTACTGGGACCAGGTTAGGACTTGGTAGGGTTAGTAGTTACTGGGACCAGGTTAGGACTAGGTAGGGTTAGTAGTCAGTAGTTACTGGGACCAGGTTAGGACTTGGTAGGGTTAGTAGTTACTGGGTCCAGGTTAGGACTAGGTAGGGTTAGTAGTCAGTAGTTACTGGGACCAGGTTAGGACTTTGTAGGGTTAGTAGTTACTGGGAACAGGTTAGGACTAGGTAGGGTTAGAATTTACCGGGACCAGGTTAGGACTAGGTAGGGTTAGTATTCCCTGGGACCAGGTTAGGACTAGGTAGGGTTAGTAGTTACTGGGACCAGGTTAGGACTAGGTAGGGTTAGTAGTCAGTAGTTACTGGGACCAGGTTAGAACTTGGTAGGGTTAGTAGTTACTGGGATCAGGTTAGGACTAGGTAGGGTTAGTAGTCAGTAGTTACTGGGACCAGGTTAGGACTAGGTAGGGTTAGTAGTCAGTAGTTACTGGGACCAGGTTCGGACTTGGTAGAGTCAGTAGTAACTGGGACCATGTTAGGACTAGGTAGGGTTAGTAGTTACTGGGACCAGGTTAGGACTAGGTAGGGTTAGTAGTTACTTGGACCAGGTTAGGACTAGGTAGGGTTAGTAGTTACTGGGACCAGGTTAGGACTAGGTAGGGTTAGTAGTTACTGGGACCAGGTTAGGACTAGGTAGGGTTAGTAGTTCCTGGGACCAGGTTAGGACTAGGTCGGGTTAGTAGTTCCTGGGACCAGGTTAGGACTAGGTAGGGTTAGTAGTTACTGGGACCAGGTTAGGACTAGGTAGGGTTAGTAGTCAGTAGTTACTGGGACCAGGTTAGGACTTGGTAGGGTTAGTAGTTACTGGGACCAGGTTAGGACTAGGTAGGGTTAGTAGTCAGTAGTTACTGGGACCAGGTTAGGACTTGGTAGGGTTAGTAGTTAATGGGACCAGGTTAGGACTAGGTAGGGTTAACAGTCAGTAGTTACTGGGACCAGGTTAGGACTAGGTAGGGTTAGTAGTTACTGGGACCAGGTTAGGACTAGGTAGGGTTAATAGTTACAGGGACCAGGTTAGGACTAGGTAGCGACAGTAGGTCCTGGGACCAGGTTAGAACTAGGTAGGGTTAGTAGTTACTGGGACCAGGTTAGGGCTAGGTAGGGTTAGTAGTTACTGGGACCAGGTTAGGACTAGGTAGGGTTAGCAGTCAGTAGTTACTGGGACCAGGTTAGAACTAGGTAGGGTTAGAAGTTACTGGGACCAGGTTAGGACTAGGTAGGGTTAGTAGTTACTGGGACCAGGTTAGGACTAGGTAGGGTTAGTAGTTACTTCGACCAGGTTAGGACTAGGTAGGGTTAGTAGTCAGTAGTTACTGGGACCGGGTTAGGACTAGGTAGGGTTAGTAGTTACTGGGACCAGGTTAGGACTAGGTAGGGTTAGTAGGTCCTGGGACCAGGTTAGGACTAGGTAGGGTTAGTAGTCAGTAGTTACTTGGACCAGGTTAGGACTAGGTAGGGTTAGTAGTTAATGGGACCAGGTTAGGACTAGGTAGGGTTAACAGTCAGTAGTTACTGGGACCAGGTTAGGACTAGGTAGGGTTAGTAGTTACTGGGACCAGGTTAGGACTAGGTAGGGTTAATAGTTACAGGGACCAGGTTAGGACTAGGTAGCGACAGTAGTTACTGGGACCAGGTTAGAAATAGGTAGGGTCAGTAGTTACTGGGACCAGGTTAGAACTAGGTAGGGTTATTAATAGTTACTGGAACCAGGTTAGGACTTGGTAGGGTTAGTAGTTAATGGGACCAGGTTAGGACTAGGTAGGGTTAGTAGTTACTGGGACCAGGTTAGGACTAGGTAGGGTTAATAGTTAGTAGTTATTGGGACCATGTTAGGACTAGGTAGGGTTAGTAGTCAGTAGTTACTGGGACCAGGTTAGGACTAGGTAGGGTTAGTAGTTACTGGGACGAGGTTAGGACTAGGTAGGGTTAGTAGTTACTGGGACCAGGTTAGGACTAGGTAGGGTTAGTAGTCAATAGTTACGGGGACCAGATTAGGACTTGGTAGGGTTAGTAGTCAGTAGTTACTGGGACCAGGTTAGGACTAGGTAGGGTTAGTAGTCAGTAGTTACTGGGACCAGGTTAGAACCTGGTAGGGTTAGTAGTTACTGGGACCAGGTTAGGACTAGGTAGGGTTAGTAGTCAGTAGTTACTGGGACCAGGTTAGGACTAGGTAGGGTTAGTAGTCAGTAGTTACTGGGACCAGGTTAGGACTTGGTAGAGTCAGTAGTAACTGGGACCAGGTTAGGACTTGGTAGGGTTTGTAGTTACTGGGACCATGTTAGGACTAGGTAGGGTTAGTAGTTACTGGGACCAGGTTAGGACTAGGTAGGGTTAGTAGTTACTTGGACCAGGTTAGGACTAGGTAGGGTTAGTAGTTACTGGGACCAGGTTAGGACTAGGTAGGGTTAGTAGTTACTGGGACCAGGTTAGGACTAGGTAGGGTTAGTAGTTCCTGGGACCAGGTTAGGACTAGGTTGGGATAGTAGTTCCTGGGACCAGGTTAGGACTCGGTAGGGTTAGTAGTTACTGGGACCAGGTTAGGACTAGGTAGGGTTAGTAGTCAGTAGTTACTGGGACCAGGTTAGGACTTGGTAGTGTTAGTAGTTACTGGGACCAGGTTAGGACTAGGTAGGGTTAGTAGTCAGTAGTTATTGGGACCAGGTTAGGACTTGGTAGGGTTAGTAGTTACTGGGTCCAGGTTAGGACTAGGTAGGGTTAGTAGTCAGTAGTTACTGGGACCAGGTTAGGACTTTGTAGGGTTAGTAGTTACTGGGAACAGGTTAGGACTAGGTAGGGTTAGTAGTTACCGGGACCAGGTTAGGACTAGGTAGGGTTAGTATTGCCTGGGACCAGGTTAGGACTAGGTAGGGTTAGTAGTTACTGGGACCAGGTTAGGACTAGGTAGGGTTAGTAGTTACTGGGACCAGGTTAGGACTAGGTAGGGATAGTAGTCAGTAGTTACTGGGACCAGGTTAGGACTTGGTAGGGTTAGTAGTCAGTAGTTACTGGGACCAGGTTAGGACTAGGTAGGGTTAGTAGGCAGTAGTTACTGGGACCAGGTTAGGACTAGGTAGGGTTAGTAGTTACTGGGACCAGGTTAGGACTAGGTAGGGTTAGTAGTTACTGGGACCAGGTTAGAACTAGGTAGGGTCAGTAGTTACTGGGACCAGGTTAGAACTAGGTAGGGTTAATAGTTACTGGAACCAGGTTAGGACTTGGTAGGGTTAGTAGTTAATGGGACCAGGTTAGGACTAGGTAGGGTTAGTAGTTACTGGGACCAGGTTAGGACTAGGTAGGGTTAATAGTTAGTAGTTATTGGGACCAGGTTAGGACTAGGTAGGGTTAGTAGTTACTGGGACGAGGTTAGGACTAGGTAGGGTTAGTAGTTACTGGGACCAGGTTAGGACTAGGTAGGGTTAGTAGTCAATAGTTACGGGGACCAGATTTGGACTTGGTAGGGTTAGTAGTTACTGGGACCAGGTTAGGACTAGGTAGGGTTAGTAGTCAGTAGTTACTGGGACCAGGTTAGAACTTGGTAGGGTTAGTAGTTACTGGGATCAGGTTAGGACTAGGTAGGGTTAGTAGTCAGTAGTTACTGGGACCAGGTTAGGACTAGGTAGGGTTAGTAGTCAGTAGTTACTGGGACCAGGTTAGGACTTGGTAGAGTCAGTAGTAACTGGGACCAGGTTAGGACTTGTTAGGGTTAGTAGTTACTGGGACCATGTTAGGACTAGGTAGGGTTAGTAGTTACTGGGACCAGGTTAGGACTAGGTAGGGTTAGTAGTTACTTGGACCAGGTTAGGACTAGGTAGGGTTAGTAGTTACTGGGACCAGGTTAGGACTAGGTAGGGTTAGTAGTTACTGGGACCAGGTTAGGACTAGGTAGGGTTAGTAGTTCCTGGGACCAGGTTAGGACTAGGTCGGGTTAGTAGTTCCTGGGACCAGGTTAGGACTAGGTAGGGTTAGTAGTTACTGGGACCAGGTTAGGACTAGGTAGGGTTAGTAGTCAGTAGTTACTGGGACCAGGTTAGGACTTGGTAGGGTTAGTAGTTACTGGGACCAGGTTAGGACTAGGTAGGGTTAGTAGTCAGTAGTTACTGGGACCAGGTTAGGACTTGGTAGGGTTAGTAGTTACTGGGTCCAGGTTAGGACTAGGTAGGGTTAGTAGTCAGTAGTTACTGGGACCAGGTTAGGACTTTGTAGGGTTAGTAGTTACTGGGAACAGGTTAGGACTAGGTAGGGTTAGAATTTACCGGGACCAGGTTAGGACTAGGTAGGGTTACTATTCCCTGGGACCAGGTTAGGACTAGGTAGGGTTAGTAGTTACTGGGACCAGGTTAGGACTAGGTAGGGTTAGTAGTCAGTAGTTACTGGGACCAGGTTAGAACTTGGTAGGGTTAGTAGTTACTGGGATCAGGTTAGGACTAGGTAGGGTTAGTAGTCAGTAGTTACTGGGACCAGGTTAGGACTAGGTAGGGTTAGTAGTCAGTAGTTACTGGGACCAGGTTCGGACTTGGTAGAGTCAGTAGTAACTGGGACCAGGTTAGGACTTGGTAGGGTTAGTAGTTACTGGGACCATGTTAGGACTAGGTAGGGTTAGTAGTTACTGGGACCAGGTTAGGACTAGGTAGGGTTAGTAGTTACTTGGACCAGGTTAGGACTAGGTAGGGTTAGTAGTTACTGGGACCAGGTTAGGACTAGGTAGGGTTAGTAGTTACTGGGACCAGGTTAGGACTAGGTAGGGTTAGTAGTTCCTGGGACCAGGTTAGGGTTAGGTCGGGTTAGTAGTTCCTGGGACCAGGTTAGGACTAGGTAGGGTTAGTAGTCACTGGGACCAGGTTAGGACTAGGTAGGGTTAGTAGTTATTGGGACCAGGTTAGGACTAGGTAGGGTTAGCAGTCAGTAGTTACTGGGACCAGGTTAGAACTAGGTAGGGTTAATAGTTACTGGGACCAGGTTAGGACTAGGTAGGGTTAGTAGTTACTGGGACCAGGTTAGGACTAGGTAGGGTTAGTAGTTACTGGGACCAGGTTAGGACTAGGTAGGGTTAGTAGTTCCTGGGACCAGGTTAGGACTAGGTCGGGTTAGTAGTTCCTGGGACCAGGTTAGGACTAGGTAGGGTTAGTAGTTACTGGGACCAGGTTAGGACTAGGTAGGGTTAGTAGTCAGTAGTTACTGGGACCAGGTTAGGACTTGGTAGGGTTAGTAGTTACTGGGACCAGGTTAGGACTAGGTAGGGTTAGTAGTCAGTAGTTACTGGGACCAGGTTAGGACTTGGTAGGGTTAGTAGTTACTGGGTCCAGGTTAGGACTAGGTAGGGTTAGTAGTCAGTAGTTACTGGGACCAGGTTAGGACTTTGTAGGGTTAGTAGTTACTGGGAACAGGTTAGGACTAGGTAGGGTTAGAATTTACCGGGACCAGGTTAGGACTAGGTAGGGTTAGTATTCCCTGGGACCAGGTTAGGACTAGGTAGGGTTAGTAGTTACTGGGACCAGGTTAGGACTAGGTACGGTTAGTAGTCAGTAGTTACTGGGACCAGGTTAGGACTTGGTAGGGTTAGTAGTTACTGGGTCCAGGTTAGGACTAGGTAGGGTTAGTAGTCAGTAGTTACTGGGACCAGGTTAGGACTTTGTAGGGTTAGTAGTTACTGGGAACAGGTTAGGACTAGGTAGGGTTAGTAGTTACCGGGACCAGGTTAGGACTAGGTAGGGTTAGTATTCCCTGGGACCAGGTTAGGACTAGGTAGGGTTAGTAGTTACTGGGACCAGGTTAGGACTAGGTAGGGTTAGTAGTTACTGGGACCAGGTTAGGACTAGGTAGGGATAGTAGTCAGTAGTTACTGGGACCAGGTTAGGACTTGGTAGGGTTAGTAGTCAGTAGTTACTGGGACCAGGTTAGGACTAGGTAGGGTTAGTAGGCAGTAGTTACTGGGACCAGGTTAGGACTAGGTAGGGTTAGTAGTTACTGGGACCAGGTTAGGACTAGGTAGGGTTAGTAGTTACTGGGACCAGGTTAGAACTAGGTAGGGTCAGTAGTTACTGGGACCAGGTTAGAACTAGGTAGGGTTAATAGTTACTGGAACCAGGTTAGGACTTGGTAGGGTTAGTAATTAATGGGACCAGGTTAGGACTAGGTAGGGTTAGTAGTTACCGGGACCAGGTTAGGACTAGGTAGGGTTAATAGTTAGTAGTTATTGGGACCAGGTTAGGACTAGGTAGGGTTAGTAGTCAGTAGTTACTGGGACCAGGTTAGGACTAAGTAGGGTTAGTAGTTACTGGGACGAGGTTAGGACTAGGTAGGGTTAGTAGTTACTGGGACCAGGTTAGGACTAGGTAGGGTTAGTAGTCAATAGTTACGGGAACCAGATTAGGACTTGGTAGGGTTAGTAGTTACTGGGACCAGGTTAGGACTAGGTAGGGTTAGTAGTCAGTAGTTACTGGGACCAGGTTAGAACTTGGTAGGGTTAGTAGTTACTGGGATCAGGTTAGGACTAGGTAGGGTTAGTAGTCAGTAGTTACTGGGACCAGGTTAGGACTAGGTAGGGTTAGTAGTCAGTAGTTACTGGGACCAGGTTAGGACTTGGTAGAGTCAGTAGTAACTGGGACCATGTTAGGACTAGGTAGGGTTAGTAGTTACTGGGACCAGGTTAGGACTAGGTAGGGTTAGTAGTTACTTGGACCAGGTTAGGACTAGGTAGGGTTAGTAGTTACTGGGACCAGGTTAGGACTAGGTAGGGTTAGTAGTTACTGGGACCAGGTTAGGACTAGGTAGGGTTAGTAGTTCCTGGGACCAGGTTAGGACTAGGTCGGGTTAGTAGTTCCTGGGACCAGGTTAGGACTAGGTAGGGTTAGTAGTTACTGGGACCAGGTTAGGACTAGGTAGGGTTAGTAGTCAGTAGTTACTGGGACCAGGTTAGGACTTGGTAGGGTTAGTAGTTACTGGGACCAGGTTAGGACTAGGTAGGGTTAGTAGTCAGTAGTTACTGGGACCAGGTTAGGACTTGGTAGGGTTAGTAGTTACTGGGTCCAGGTTAGGACTAGGTAGGGTCAGTAGTCAGTAGTTACTGGGACCAGGTTAGGACTTTGTAGGGTTAGTAGTTACTGGGAACAGGTTAGGACTAGGTAGGGTTAGAATTTACCGGGACCAGGTTAGGACTAGGTAGGGTTAGTATTCCCTGGACCAGGTTAGGACTAGGTAGGGTTAGTAGTTACTGGGACCAGGTTAGGACTAGGTAGGGTTAGTAGTCAGTAGTTACTGGGACCAGGTTAGAACTTGGTAGGGTTAGTAGTTACTGGGATCAGGTTAGGACTAGGTAGGGTTAGTAGTTACTGGGACCAGGTTAGGACTAGGTAGGGTTAGTAGTCAATAGTTACGGGGACCAGATTAGGACTTGGTAGGGTTAGTAGTTACTGGGACCAGGTTAGGACTAGGTAGGGTTAGTAGTCAGTAGTTACTGGGACCAGGTTAGGACTTTGTAGGGTTAGTAGTTACTGGGAACAGGTTAGGACTAGGTAGGGTTAGAATTTACCGGGACCAGGTTAGGACTAGGTAGGGTTAGTATTCCCTGGGACCAGGTTAGGACTAGGTAGGGTTAGTAGTTACTGGGACCAGGTTAGGACTAGGTAGGGTTAGTAGTCAGTAGTTACTGGGACCAGGTTAGAACTTGGTAGGGTTAGTAGTTACTGGGATCAGGTTAGGACTAGGTAGGGTTAGTAGTTACTGGGACCAGGTTAGGACTAGGTAGGGTTAGTAGTCAATAGTTACGGGGACCAGATTAGGACTTGGTAGGGTTAGTAGTTACTGGGACCAGGTTAGGACTAGGTAGGGTTAGTAGTCAGTAGTTACTGGGACCAGGTTAGAACTTGGTAGGGTTAGTAGTTACTGGGATCAGGTTAGGACTAGGTAGGGTTAGTAGTCAGTAGTTACTGGGACCAGGTTAGGACTAGGTAGGGTTAGTAGTCAGTAGTTACTGGGACCAGGTTAGGACTTGGTAGAGTCAGTAGTAACTGGGACCATGTTAGGACTAGGTAGGGTTAGTAGTTACTGGGACCAGGTTAGGACTAGGTAGGGTTAGTAGTTACTTGGACCAGGTTAGGACTAGGTAGGGTTAGTAGTTACTGGGACCAGGTTAGGACTAGGTAAGGTTAGTAGTTACTGGGACCAGGTTAGGACTAGGTAGGGTTAGTAGTTCCTGGGACCAGGTTAGGACTAGGTCGGGTTAGTAGTTCCTGGGACCAGGTTAGGACTAGGTAGGGTTAGTAGTTACTGGGACCAGGTTAGGACTAGGTAGGGTTAGTAGTCAGTAGTTACTGGGACCAGGTTAGGACTTGGTAGGGTTAGTAGTTACTGGGACCAGGTTAGGACTAGGTAGGGTTAGTAGTCAGTAGTTACTGGGACCAGGTTAGGACTTGGTAGGGTTAGTAGTTACTGGGTCCAGGTTAGGACTAGGTAGGGTTAGTAGTCAGTAGTTACTGGGACCAGGTTAGGACTTTGTAGGGTTAGTAGTTACTGGGAACAGGTTAGGACTAGGTAGGGTTAGAATTTACCGGGACCAGGTTAGGACTAGGTAGGGTTAGTATTCCCTGGGACCAGGTTAGGACTAGGTAGGGTTAGTAGTTACTGGGACCAGGTTAGGACTAGGTAGGGTTAGTAGTCAGTAGTTACTGGGACCAGGTTAGAACTTGGTAGGGTTAGTAGTTACTGGGATCAGGTTAGGACTAGGTAGGGTTAGTAGTCAGTAGTTACTGGGACCAGGTTAGGACTAGGTAGGGTTAGTAGTCAGTAGTTACTGGGACCAGGTTAGGACTTGGTAGAGTCAGTAGTAACTGGGACCAGGTTAGGACTTGGTAGGGTTAGTAGTTACTGGGACCATGTTAGGACTAGGTAGGGTTAGTAGTTACTGGGACCAGGTTAGGACTAGGTAGGGTTAGTAGTTACTTGGACCAGGTTAGGACTAGGTAGGGTTAGTAGTTACTGGGACCAGGTTAGGACTAGGGAGGGTTAGTAGTTACTGGGACCAGGTTAGGACTAGGTAGGGTTAGTAGTTCCTGGGACCAGGTTAGGACTAGGTCGGGTTAGTAGTTCCTGGGACCAGGTTAGGACTAGGTAGGGTTAGTAGTTACTGGGACCAGGTTAGGACTAGGTAGGGTTAGTAGTCAGTAGTTACTGGGACCAGGTTAGGACTTGGTAGGGTTAGTAGTTACTGGGACCAGGTTAGGACTAGGTAGGGTTAGTAGTCAGTAGTTACTGGGACCAGGTTAGGACTTGGTAGGGTTAGTAGTTACTGGGTCCAGGTTAGGACTAGGTAGGGTTAGTAGTCAGTAGTTACTGGGACCAGGTTAGGACTTTGTAGGGTTAGTAGTTACTGGGAACAGGTTAGGACTAGGTAGGGTTAGAATTTACCGGGACCAGGTTAGGACTAGGTAGGGTTAGTATTCCCTGGGACCAGGTTAGGACTAGGTAGGGTTAGTAGTTACTGGGACCAGGTTAGGACTAGGTAGGGTTAGTAGTTAGTAGTTACTGGGACCAGGTTAGGACTTGGTAGGGTTAGTAGTTACTGGGACCAGGTTAGGACTTGGTAGGGTTAGTAGTCAGTAGTTACTGGGACCAGGTTAGGACTAGGTAGGGTTAGTAGTTACTGGGACTAGGTTAGGACTAGGTAGGGTTAGTAGTTACTGGGACTAGGTTAGGAATAGGTAGGGTTAGTAGTTACTGGGACCAGGTTAGGACTAGATAGGGTTAGTAGTCAGTAGTTACTGGGACCAGGTTAGAACTAGGTAGGGTTAATAGTTACTGGGACCAGGTTAGGACAAGGTAGGGTTAGCAGTCAGTAGTTACTGGGACCAGGTTAAGACTATGTAGGGACAGTAGTTAATGGTACCAGGTTAGGACTAGGTAGGGTTAGCAGTCAGTAGTTACTGGGACCAGGTTAGGAAAAGGGGTAGGGTTAGTAGTTACTGGGACCAGGTTAGGACTAGGTAGGGTTAGTAGTTACAGGGACCAGGTTTGGACTAGGTATTGTTAGTAGTTACTGGGACCAGGTTAGGACTAGGTAGGGTTAGTAGTTACTGGGACCAGGTTAGGACTAGGTAGGGTTAGTAGTTACTGGGACCAGGTTAGGACTAGGTAGGGTTAGTAGTCAGTAGTTACGGGGACCAGATTAGGACTTGGTAGGGTTAGTAGTTACTGGGACCAGGTTAGGAATAGGTAGGGATAGAAGTCAGTAGTTACTGGGACCAGTTTAGGACTTGGTAGGGTTAGTAGTCAGTAGTTACTGGGACCAGGTTAGGACTAGGTAGGGTTAGTAGTCAGTAGTTACTGGGACCAGGTTAGGACTAGGTAGGGTTAGTAGTTACTGGGACCAGGTTAGGAATAGGTAGGGTTAGCAGTCAGTAGTTACTGGGACCAGATTAGACCTAGGTAGGGTTAATAGTTACTGGGACCAGGTTAGAACTAGGTAGGGTTAATAGTTACTGGGACCAGGTTAGGACAAGGTAGGGTTAGCAGTCAGTAGTTACTGGGACCAGGTTAAGACTATGTAGGGACAGTAGTTAATGGGACCAGGTTAGGACTAGGTAGGGTTAGCAGTCAGTAGTTACTGGGACCAGGTTAGGACTAGGGGTAGGGTTAGTAGTTACTGGGACCAGGTTAGGACTAGGTAGGGTTAGTAGTTACAGGGACCAGGTTTGGACTAGGTATGGTTAGTAGTTACTGGGACCAGGTTAGGACTAGGTAGGGTTAGTAGTTACTGGGACCAGGTTAGGACTAGGTAGGGTTAATAGTTACTGGGACCAGGTTAGGACTAGGTAGGGTTAGTAGTTACTGGGACCAGGTTAGGACTAGGTAGGGTTAGTAGTTCCTGGGACCAGGTTAGGACTAGGTCGGGTTAGTAGTTCCTGGGACCAGGTTAGGACTAGGTAGGGTTAGTAGTTACTGGGACCAGGTTAGGACTAGGTAGGGTTAGTAGTCAGTAGTTACTGGGACCAGGTTAGGACTTGGTAGGGTTAGTAGTTACTGGGTCCAGGTTAGGACTAGGTAGGGTAAGTAGTCAGTAGTTACTGGGACCAGGTTAGGACTTGGTAGGGTTAGTAGTTACTGGGACCAGGTTAGGACTAGGTAGGGTTAGTAGTTACTGGGAACAGGTTAGGAGTAGGTAGGGTTAGTAGTTACCGGGACCAGGTTAGGACTAGGTAGGGTTAGTATTCCCTGGGACCAGGTTAGGACTAGGTAGGGTTAGTAGTTACTGGGACCAGGTTAGGACTAGGTAGGGTTAGTAGTCAGTAGTTACTGGGACCAGGTTAGGACTTGGTAGGGTTAGTAGTTACTGGGACCAGGTTAGGACTAGGTAGGGATAGTAGTCAGTAGTTACTGGGACCAGTTTAGGACTTGGTAGGGTTAGTAGTCAGTAGTTATTGGGACCAGGTTAGGACTAGGTAGGGTTAGTAGTTACTGGGACCAGGTTAGGACTAGGTAGGGTTAGCAGTCAGTAGTTACTGGGACCAGGTTAGAACTAGGTAGGGTTAATAGTTACTGGGACCAGGTTAGGACTAGGTAGGGTTAGTAGTTACTGGGACTAGGTTAGGAATAGGTAGGGTTAGTAGTTACTGGGACCAGGTTAGGACTAGATAGGGTTAGTAGTCAGTAGTTACTGGGACCAGGTTAGAACTAGGTAGGGTTAATAGTTACAGGGACCAGGTTAGGACAAGGTAGGGTTAGCAGTCAGTAGTTACTGGGACCAGGTTAAGACTATGTAGGGACAGTAGTTAATGGTACCAGGTTAGGACTAGGTAGGGTTAGCAGTCAGTAGTTACTGGGACCAGGTTAGGACTAGGGGTAGGGTTAGTAGTTACTGTGACCAGGTTAGGACTAGGTAGGGTTAGTAGTTACTGGGACCAGGTTTGGACTAGGTAGGGTTAGTAGTTACTGGGACCAGGTTAGGACTAGGTAGGGTTAGCAGTCAGTAGTTACTGGGACCAGGTTAGGACACGGTAGGGTTAGTAGTCACTGGGACCAGGTTAGGACTAGGTAGGGTTAGCAGTCAGTAGTTACTGGGTCCGGGTTAGGACTAGGTAGGGTTAGTAGTTACTCAGACCAGGTTAGGACTAGGTAGGGTTAGTAGTCAGTAGTTACTGGAACCAGGTTAGAACTAGGTAGGGTTAATAGTTACTGGGACCAGGTTAGGACTAGGTAGGGTTAGTAGTTACTCAGACCAGGTTAGGACTAGGTAGGGTTAGTAGTCAGTAGTTACTGGAACCAGGTTAGAACTAGGTAGGGTTAATAGTTAATGGGACCAGGTTAGGACTAGGTAGGGTTAGCATTCAGGAGTTACTGGGACCAGGTTAGGACTAGGTAGGGTTAGTAGTTACTGGGACCAGTTTAGGACTAGGTAGGGTTAGTAGTTACTGGGACCAGGTTAGGGCTAGGTAGGGTTAGTAGTTACTGGGACCAGGTTAGGACTAGGTAGGGTTAGCAGTCAGTAGTTACTGGGACCAGGTTAGAACTAGGTAGGGTTAGAAGTTACTGGGACCAGGTTAGGACTAGGTAGGGTTAGTAGTTACTGGGACTAGGTTAGGAATAGGTAGGGTTAGTAGTTACTGGGACCAGGTTAGGACTAGATAGGGTTAGTAGTCAGTAGTTACTGGGACCAGGTTAGAACTAGGTAGGGTTAATAGTTACTGGGACCAGGTTAGGACAAGGTAGGGTTAGCAGTCAGTAGTTACTGGGACCAGGTTAAGACTATGTAGGGACAGTAGTTAATGGTACCAGGTTAGGACTAGGTAGGGTTAGCAGTCAGTAGTTACTGGGACCAGGTTAGGAAAAGGGGTAGGGTTAGTAGTTACTGGGACCAGGTTAGGACTAGGTAGGGTTAGTAGTTACAGGGACCAGGTTTGGACTAGGTATTGTTAGTAGTTACTGGGACCAGGTTAGGACTAGGTAGGGTTAGTAGTTACTGGGACCAGGTTAGGACTAGGTAGGGTTAGTAGTTACTGGGACCAGGTTAGGACTAGGTAGGGTTAGTAGTCAGTAGTTACGGGGACCAGATTAGGACTTGGTAGGGTTAGTAGTTACTGGGACCAGGTTAGGAATAGGTAGGGATAGAAGTCAGTAGTTACTGGGACCAGTTTAGGACTTGGTAGGGTTAGTAGTCAGTAGTTACTGGGACCAGGTTAGGACTAGGTAGGGTTAGTAGTCAGTAGTTACTGGGACCAGGTTAGGACTAGGTAGGGTTAGTAGTTACTGGGACCAGGTTAGGAATAGGTAGGGTTAGCAGTCAGTAGTTACTGGGACCAGATTAGACCTAGGTAGGGTTAATAGTTACTGGGACCAGGTTAGAACTAGGTAGGGTTAATAGTTACTGGGACCAGGTTAGGACAAGGTAGGGTTAGCAGTCAGTAGTTACTGGGACCAGGTTAAGACTATGTAGGGACAGTAGTTAATGGGACCAGGTTAGGACTAGGTAGGGTTAGCAGTCAGTAGTTACTGGGACCAGGTTAGGACTAGGGGTAGGGTTAGTAGTTACTGGGACCAGGTTAGGACTAGGTAGGGTTAGTAGTTACAGGGACCAGGTTTGGACTAGGTATGGTTAGTAGTTACTGGGACCAGGTTAGGACTAGGTAGGGTTAGTAGTTACTGGGACCAGGTTAGGACTAGGTAGGGTTAATAGTTACTGGGACCAGGTTAGGACTAGGTAGGGTTAGTAGTTACTGGGACCAGGTTAGGACTAGGTAGGGTCAGTAGTTACTGGGACCAGGTTAGGACTAGGGGTAGGGTTAGTAGTTACTGGGACCAGGTTAGGACTAGGTAGGGTTAGTAGTTACAGGGACCAGGTTTGGACTAGGTATGGTTAGTAGTTACTGGGACCAGGTTAGGACTAGGTAGGGTTAGTAGTTACTGGGACCAGGTTAGGACTAGGTAGGGTTAGTAGTTACTGGGACCAGGTTAGGACTAGGTAGGGTTAGTAGTTCCTGGGACCAGGTTAGGACTAGGTCGGGTTAGTAGTTCCTGGGACCAGGTTAGGACTAGGTAGGGTTAGTAGTTACTGGGACCAGGTTAGGACTAGGTAGGGTTAGTAGTCAGTAGTTACTGGGACCAGGTTAGGACTTGGTAGGGTTAGTAGTTACTGGGTCCAGGTTAGGACTAGGTAGGGTAAGTAGTCAGTAGTTACTGGGACCAGGTTAGGACTTGGTAGGGTTAGTAGTTACTGGGACCAGGTTAGGACTAGGTAGGGTTAGTAGTTACTGGGAACAGGTTAGGAGTAGGTAGGGTTAGTAGTTACTGGGACCAGGTTAGGACTAGGTAGGGTTAGTATTCCCTGGGACCAGGTTAGGACTAGGTAGGGTTAGTAGTTACTGGGACCAGGTTAGGACTAGGTAGGGTTAGTAGTCAGTAGTTACTGGGACCAGGTTAGGACTTGGTAGGGTTAGTAGTTACTGGGACCAGGTTAGGACTAGGTAGGGATAGTAGTCAGTAGTTACTGGGACCAGTTTAGGACTTGGTAGGGTTAGTAGTCAGTAGTTATTGGGACCAGGTTAGGACTAGGTAGGGTTAGTAGTTACTGGGACCAGGTTAGGACTAGGTAGGGTTAGCAGTCAGTAGTTACTGGGACCAGGTTAGGACACGGTAGGGTTAGTAGTCACTGGGACCAGGTTAGGACTAGGTAGGGTTAGCAGTCAGTAGTTACTGGGTCCGGGTTAGGACTAGGTAGGGTTAGTAGTTACTCAGACCAGGTTAGGACTAGGTAGGGTTAGTAGTCAGTAGTTACTGGAACCAGGTTAGAACTAGGTAGGGTTAATAGTTACTGGGACCAGGTTAGGACTAGGTAGGGTTAGTAGTTACTCAGACCAGGTTAGGACTAGGTAGGGTTAGTAGTCAGTAGTTACTGGAACCAGGTTAGAACTAGGTAGGGTTAATAGTTAATGGGACCAGGTTAGGACTAGGTAGGGTTAGCATTCAGGAGTTACTGGGACCAGGTTAGGACTAGGTAGGGTTAGTAGTTACTGGGACCAGTTTAGGACTAGGTAGGGTTAGTAGTTACTGGGACCAGGTTAGGGCTAGGTAGGGTTAGTAGTTACTGGGACCAGGTTAGGACTAGGTAGGGTTAGCAGTCAGTAGTTACTGGGACCAGGTTAGAACTAGGTAGGGTTAGAAGTTACTGGGACCAGGTTAGGACTAGGTAGGGTTAGTAGTTACTGGGACCAGGTTAGTACTAGGTAGGGTTAGTTATTACTTCGACCAGGTTAGGACTAGGTAGGGTTAGTAGTTACTGGGACCAGGTTAGGACTAGGTAGGGTTAGTAGTTACTGGGACCAGGTTAGGACTAGGGGTAGGGTTAGTAGTTACTGGGACCAGGTTAGGACTAGGTAGGGTTAGTAGTTACAGGGACCAGGTTTGGACTAGGTATGGTTAGTAGTTACTGGGACCAGGTTAGGACTAGGTAGGGTTAGTAGTTACTGGGACCAGGTTAGGACTAGGTAGGGTCAGTAGTTACTGGGACCAGGTTAGGACTAGGGGTAGGGTTAGTAGTTACTGGGACCAGGTTAGGACTAGGTAGGGTTAGTAGTTACAGGGACCAGGTTTGGACTAGGTATGGTTAGTAGTTACTGGGACCAGGTTAGGACTAGGTAGGGTTAGTAGTTACTGGGACCAGGTTAGGACTAGGTAGGGTTAGTAGTTACTGGGACCAGGTTAGGACTAGGTAGGGTTAGTAGTTCCTGGGACCAGGTTAGGACTAGGTCGGGTTAGTAGTTCCTGGGACCAGGTTAGGACTAGGTAGGGTTAGTAGTTACTGGGACCAGGTTAGGACTAGGTAGGGTTAGTAGTCAGTAGTTACTGGGACCAGGTTAGGACTTGGTAGGGTTAGTAGTTACTGGGTCCAGGTTAGGACTAGGTAGGGTAAGTAGTCAGTAGTTACTGGGACCAGGTTAGGACTTGGTAGGGTTAGTAGTTACTGGGACCAGGTTAGGACTAGGTAGGGTTAGTAGTTACTGGGAACAGGTTAGGAGTAGGTAGGGTTAGTAGTTACTGGGACCAGGTTAGGACTAGGTAGGGTTAGTATTCCCTGGGACCAGGTTAGGACTAGGTAGGGTTAGTAGTTACTGGGACCAGGTTAGGACTAGGTAGGGTTAGTAGTCAGTAGTTACTGGGACCAGGTTAGGACTTGGTAGGGTTAGTAGTTACTGGGACCAGGTTAGGACTAGGTAGGGATAGTAGTCAGTAGTTACTGGGACCAGTTTAGGACTTGGTAGGGTTAGTAGTCAGTAGTTATTGGGACCAGGTTAGGACTAGGTAGGGTTAGTAGTTACTGGGACCAGGTTAGGACTAGGTAGGGTTAGCAGTCAGTAGTTACTGGGACCAGGTTAGAACTAGGTAGGGTTAATAGTTACTGGGACCAGGTTAGGACTAGGTAGGGTTAGTAGTTACTGGGACTAGGTTAGGAATAGGTAGGGTTAGTAGTTACTGGGACCAGGTTAGGACTAGATAGGGTTAGTAGTCAGTAGTTACTGGGACCAGGTTAGAACTAGGTAGGGTTAATAGTTACAGGGACCAGGTTAGGACAAGGTAGGGTTAGCAGTCAGTAGTTACTGGGACCAGGTTAAGACTATGTAGGGACAGTAGTTAATGGTACCAGGTTAGGACTAGGTAGGGTTAGCAGTCAGTAGTTACTGGGACCAGGTTAGGACTAGGGGTAGGGTTAGTAGTTACTGTGACCAGGTTAGGACTAGGTAGGGTTAGTAGTTACTGGGACCAGGTTTGGACTAGGTAGGGTTAGTAGTTACTGGGACCAGGTTAGGACTAGGTAGGGTTAGCAGTCAGTAGTTACTGGGACCAGGTTAGGACACGGTAGGGTTAGTAGTCACTGGGACCAGGTTAGGACTAGGTAGGGTTAGCAGTCAGTAGTTACTGGGTCCGGGTTAGGACTAGGTAGGGTTAGTAGTTACTCAGACCAGGTTAGGACTAGGTAGGGTTAGTAGTCAGTAGTTACTGGAACCAGGTTAGAACTAGGTAGGGTTAATAGTTACTGGGACCAGGTTAGGACTAGGTAGGGTTAGTAGTTACTCAGACCAGGTTAGGACTAGGTAGGGTTAGTAGTCAGTAGTTACTGGAACCAGGTTAGAACTAGGTAGGGTTAATAGTTAATGGGACCAGGTTAGGACTAGGTAGGGTTAGCATTCAGGAGTTACTGGGACCAGGTTAGGACTAGGTAGGGTTAGTAGTTACTGGGACCAGTTTAGGACTAGGTAGGGTTAGTAGTTACTGGGACCAGGTTAGGGCTAGGTAGGGTTAGTAGTTACTGGGACCAGGTTAGGACTAGGTAGGGTTAGCAGTCAGTAGTTACTGGGACCAGGTTAGAACTAGGTAGGGTTAGAAGTTACTGGGACCAGGTTAGGACTAGGTAGGGTTAGTAGTTACTGGGACCAGGTTAGTACTAGGTAGGGTTAGTTGTTACTTCGACCAGGTTAGGACTAGGTAGGGTTAGTAGTTACTGGGACCAGGTTAGGACTAGGTAGGGTTAGTAGTTACTGGGACCAGGTTAGGACTAGGTAGGGTTAGTAGTCAGTAGTTACTGGGACCAGGTTAGGACTAGGTAGGGTTAGTAGTTAATGGGACCAGGTTAGGACTAGGTAAGGTTAACAGTCAGTAGTTACTGGGACCAGGTTAGGACTAGGTAGGGTTAGTAGTTACTGGGACCAGGTTAGGACTAGGTAGGGTTAATAGTTACAGGGACCAGGTTAGGACTAGGTAGCGACAGTAGTTACTGGGACCAGGTTAGAACTAGGTAGGGTCAGTAGTTACTGGGACCAGGTTAGAACTAGGTAGGGTTAATAGTTACTGGAACCAGGTTAGGACTTGGTAGGGTTAGTAGTTAATGGGACCAGGTTAGGACTAGGTAGGGTTAGTAGTTACTGGGACCAGGTTAGGACTAGGTAGGGTTAATAGTTAGTAGGTATTGGGACCAGGTTAGGACTAGGTAGGGTTAGTAGTCAGTAGTTACTGGGACCAGGTTAGGACTAGGTAGGGTTAGTAGTTACTGGGATGAGGTTAGGACTAGGTAGGGTTAGTAGTTACTGGGACCAGGTTAGGACTAGGTAGGGTTAGTAGTCAATAGTTACGTGGACCAGCTTAGGACTTGGTAGGGTTAGTAGTTACTGGGACCAGGTTAGGACTAGGTAGGGTTAGTAGTCAGTAGTTACTGGGACCAGGTTAGAACTTGGTAGGGTTAGTAGTTACTGGGACCAGGTTAGGACTAGGTAGGGTTAGTAGTCAGTAGTTACTTGGACCAGGTTAGGACTAGGTAGGGTTAGTAGTCAGTAGTTACTGGGACCAGGTTAGGACTTGGTAGAGTCAGTAGTAACTGGGACCAGGTTAGGACTTGGTAGGGTTAGTAGTTACTGGGACCATGTTAGGACTAGGTAGGGTTAGTAGTTACTGGGACCAGGTTAGGACTAGGTAGGGTTAGTAGTTACTTGGACCAGGTTAGGACTAGGTAGGGTTAGTAGTTACTGGGACCAGGTTAGGACTAGGTAGGGTTAGTAGTTTATGGGACCAGGTTAGGACTAGGTAGGGTTAGTAGTCACTGGGACCAGGTTAGGACTAGGTAGGGTTAGTAGTCAGTAGTTACTGGGACCAGGTTAGGACTTGGTAGGGTTAGTAGTCAGTAGTTACTGGGACCAGGTCAGGACTAGGTAGGGTTAGTAGTCAGTAGTTACTGGGACCAGGTTAGGACTTGGTAGGGTTAGTAGTCAGTAGTTACTTGGACCAGGTCAGGACTAGGTAGGGTTAGTAGTCAGTAGTTACTGGGACCAGGTTAGGACTAGGTAGGGTTAGTAGTTACTGGGACCAGGTTAGGACTAGGTAGGGTTAGCAGTCAGTAGTTACTGGGACCAGGTTAGAACTAGGTAGGGTTAATAGTTACTGGGACCAGGTTAGGACTAGGTAGGGTTAGTAGTTACTGGGACTAGGTTAGGAATAGGTAGGGTTAGTAGTTACTGGGACCAGGTTAGGACTAGATAGGGTTAGTAGTCAGTAGTAACTGGGACCAGGTTAGAACTAGGTAGGGTTAATAGTTACTGGGACCAGGTTAGGACAAGGTAGGGTTAGCAGTCAGTAGTTACTGGGACCAGGTTAAGACTATGTAGGGACAGTAGTTAATGGTACCAGGTTAGGACTAGGTAGGGTTAGCAGTCAGTAGTTACTGGGACCAGGTTAGGACTAGGGGTAGGGTTAGTAGTTACTCGGACCAGGTTAGGACTAGGTAGGGTTAGTAGTTACAGGGACCAGGTTTGGACTAGGTAGGGTTAGTAGTTACTGGGACCAGGTTAGGACTAGGTAGGGTTAGTAGTTACTGGGACCAGGTTAGGACACGGTAGGGTTAGTAGTCACTGGGACCAGGTTAGGACTAGGTAGGGTTAGCAGTCAGTAGTTACTGGGACCGGGTTAGGACTAGGTAGGGTTAGTAGTTACAGGGACCAGGTTAGGACTAGGTAGGGTTAGTAGTCAGTAGTTACTGGGACCAGGTTAGAACTAGGTAGGGTTAATAGTTAATGGGACCAGGTTAGGACTAGGTAGGGTTAGCAGTCAGGAGTTACTGGGACCAGGTTAGGACTAGGTAGGGTTAGATGTTACTGGGACCAGTTTAGGACTAGGTAGGGTTAGTAGTTACTGGGACCAGGTTAGGGCTAGGTAGGGTTAGTAGTTACTGGGACCAGGTTAGGACTAGGTAGGGTTAGCAGTCAGTAGTTACTGGGACCAGGTTAGAACTAGGTAGGGTTAGAAGTTACTGGGACCAGGTTAGGACTAGGTAGGGTTAGTAGTTACTGGGACCAGGTTAGGACTAGGTAGGGTTAGTAGTTACTTCGACCAGGTTAGGACTAGGTAGGGTTAGTAGTCAGTAGTTACTGGGACCGGGTTAGGACTAGGTAGGGTTAGTAGTTACTGGGACCAGGTTAGGACTAGGTAGGGTTAGTAGGTCCTGGGACCAGGTTAGGACTAGGTAGGGTTAGTAGTCAGTAGTTACTGGGACCAGGTTAGGACTAGGTAGGGTTAGTAGTTAATGGGACCAGGTTAGGACTAGGTAGGGTTAACAGTCAGTAGTTACTGGGACCAGGTTAGGACTAGGTAGGGTTAGTAGTTACTGGGACCAGGTTAGGACTAGGTAGGGTTAATAGTTACAGGGACCAGGTTAGGACTAGGTAGCGACAGTAGTTACTGGGACCAGGTTAGAAATAGGTAGGGTCAGTAGTTACTGGGACCAGGTTAGAACTAGGTAGGGTTATTAATAGTTACTGGAACCAGGTTAGGACTTGGTAGGGTTAGTAGTTAATGGGACCAGGTTAGGACTAGGTAGGGTTAGTAGTTACTGGGACCAGGTTAGGACTAGGTAGGGTTAATAGTTAGTAGTTATTGGGACCATGTTAGGACTAGGTAGGGTTAGTAGTCAGTAGTTACTGGGACCAGGTTAGGACTAGGTAGGGTTAGTAGTTACTGGGACGAGGTTAGGACTAGGTAGGGTTAGTAGTTACTGGGACCAGGTTAGGACTAGGTAGGGTTAGTAGTCAATAGTTACGGGGACCAGATTAGGACTTGGTAGGGTTAGTAGTCAGTAGTTACTGGGACCAGGTTAGGACTAGGTAGGGTTAGTAGTCAGTAGTTACTGGGACCAGGTTAGAACTTGGTAGGGTTAGTAGTTACTGGGACCAGGTTAGGACTAGGTAGGGTTAGTAGTCAGTAGTTACTGGGACCAGGTTAGGACTAGGTAGGGTTAGTAGTCAGTAGTTACTGGGATCAGGTTAGGACTTGGTAGAGTCAGTAGTAACTGGGACCAGGTTAGGACTTGGTAGGGTTAGTAGTTACTGGGACCATGTTAGGACTAGGTAGGGTTAGTAGTTACTGGGACCAGGTTAGGACTAGGTAGGGTTAGTAGTTACTTGGACCAGGTTAGGACTAGGTAGGGTTAGTAGTTACTGGGACCAGGTTAGGACTAGGTAGGGTTAGTAGTTACTGGGACCAGGTTAGGACTAGGTAGGGTTAGTAGTTCCTGGGACCAGGTTAGGACTAGGTCGGGTTAGTAGTTCCTGGGACCAGGTTAGGACTAGGTAGGGTTAGTAGTTACTGGGACCAGGTTAGGACTAGGTAGGGTTAGTAGTCAGTAGTTACTGGGACCAGGTTAGGACTTGGTAGGGTTAGTAGTTACTGGGACCAGGTTAGGACTAGGTAGGGTTAGTAGTCAGTAGTTATTGGGACCAGGTTAGGACTTGGTAGGGTTAGTAGTTACTGGGTCCAGGTTAGGACTAGGTAGGGTTAGTAGTCAGTAGTTACTGGGACCAGGTTAGGACTTTGTAGGGTTAGTAGTTACTGGGAACAGGTTAGGACTAGGTAGGGTTAGTAGTTACCGGGACCAGGTTAGGACTAGGTAGGGTTAGTATTCCCTGGGACCAGGTTAGGACTAGGTAGGGTTAGTAGTTACTGGGACCAGGTTAGGACTAGGTAGGGTTAGTAGTTACTGGGACCAGGTTAGGACTAGGTAGGGATAGTAGTCAGTAGTTACTGGGACCAGGTTAGGACTTGGTAGGGTTAGTAGTCAGTAGTTACTGGGACCAGGTTAGGACTAGGTAGGGTTAGTAGGCAGTAGTTACTGGGACCAGGTTAGGACTAGGTAGGGTTAGTAGTTACTGGGACCAGGTTAGGACTAGGTAGGGTTAGTAGTTACTGGGACCAGGTTAGAACTAGGTAGGGTCAGTAGTTACTGGGACCAGGTTAGAACTAGGTAGGGTTAATAGTTACTGGAACCAGGTTAGGACTTGGTAGGGTTAGTAGTTAATGGGACCAGGTTAGGACTAGGTAGGGTTAGTAGTTACTGGGACCAGGTTAGGACTAGGTAGGGTTAATAGTTAGTAGTTATTGGGACCAGGTTAGGACTAGGTAGGGTTAGTAGTTACTGGGACGAGGTTAGGACTAGGTAGGGTTAGTAGTTACTGGGACCAGGTTAGAACTAGGTAGGGTTAGTAGTCAATAGTTACGGGGACCAGATTTGGACTTGGTAGGGTTAGTAGTTACTGGGACCAGGTTAGGACTAGGTAGGGTTAGTAGTCAGTAGTTACTGGGACCAGGTTAGAACTTGGTAGGGTTAGTAGTTACTGGGATCAGGTTAGGACTAGGTAGGGTTAGTAGTCAGTAGTTACTGGGACCAGGTTAGGACTAGGTAGGGTTAGTAGTCAGTAGTTACTGGGACCAGGTTAGGACTTGGTAGAGTCAGTAGTAACTGGGACCAGGTTAGGACTTGTTAGGGTTAGTAGTTACTGGGACCATGTTAGGACTAGGTAGGGTTAGTAGTTACTGGGACCAGGTTAGGACTAGGTAGGGTTAGTAGTTACTTGGACCAGGTTAGGACTAGGTAGGGTTAGTAGTTACTGGGACCAGGTTAGGACTAGGTAGGGTTAGTAGTTACTGGGACCAGGTTAGGACTAGGTAGGGTTAGTAGTTCCTGGGACCAGGTTAGGACTAGGTCGGGTTAGTAGTTCCTGGGACCAGGTTAGGACTAGGTAGGGTTAGTAGTTACTGGGACCAGGTTAGGACTAGGTAGGGTTAGTAGTCAGTAGTTACTGGGACCAGGTTAGGACTTGGTAGGGTTAGTAGTTACTGGGACCAGGTTAGGACTAGGTAGGGTTAGTAGTCAGTAGTTACTGGGACCAGGTTAGGACTTGGTAGGGTTAGTAGTTACTGGGTCCAGGTTAGGACTAGGTAGGGTTAGTAGTCAGTAGTTACTGGGACCAGGTTAGGACTTTGTAGGGTTAGTAGTTACTGGGAACAGGTTAGGACTAGGTAGGGTTAGAATTTACCGGGACCAGGTTAGGACTAGGTAGGGTTAGTATTCCCTGGGACCAGGTTAGGACTAGGTAGGGTTAGTAGTTACTGGGACCAGGTTAGGACTAGGTAGGGTTAGTAGTCAGTAGTTACTGGGACCAGGTTAGAACTTGGTAGGGTTAGTAGTTACTGGGATCAGGTTAGGACTAGGTAGGGTTAGTAGTCAGTAGTTACTGGGACCAGGTTAGGACTAGGTAGGGTTAGTAGTCAGTAGTTACTGGGACCAGGTTCGGACTTGGTAGAGTCAGTAGTAACTGGGACCATGTTAGGACTAGGTAGGGTTAGTAGTTACTGGGACCAGGTTAGGACTAGGTAGGGTTAGTAGTTACTTGGACCAGGTTAGGACTAGGTAGGGTTAGTAGTTACTGGGACCAGGTTAGGACTAGGTAGGGTTAGTAGTTACTGGGACCAGGTTAGGACTAGGTAGGGTTAGTAGTTCCTGGGACCAGGTTAGGACTAGGTCGGGTTAGTAGTTCCTGGGACCAGGTTAGGACTAGGTAGGGTTAGTAGTTACTGGGACCAGGTTAGGACTAGGTAGGGTTAGTAGTCAGTAGTTACTGGGACCAGGTTAGGACTTGGTAGGGTTAGTAGTTACTGGGACCAGGTTAGGACTAGGTAGGGTTAGTAGTCAGTAGTTACTGGGACCAGGTTAGGACTTGGTAGGGTTAGTAGTTAATGGGACCAGGTTAGGACTAGGTAGGGTTAACAGTCAGTAGTTACTGGGACCAGGTTAGGACTAGGTAGGGTTAGTAGTTACTGGGACCAGGTTAGGACTAGGTAGGGTTAATAGTTACAGGGACCAGGTTAGGACTAGGTAGCGACAGTAGGTCCTGGGACCAGGTTAGAACTAGGTAGGGTTAGTAGTTACTGGGACCAGGTTAGGGCTAGGTAGGGTTAGTAGTTACTGGGACCAGGTTAGGACTAGGTAGGGTTAGCAGTCAGTAGTTACTGGGACCAGGTTAGAACTAGGTAGGGTTAGAAGTTACTGGGACCAGGTTAGGACTAGGTAGGGTTAGTAGTTACTGGGACCAGGTTAGGACTAGGTAGGGTTAGTAGTTACTTCGACCAGGTTAGGACTAGGTAGGGTTAGTAGTCAGTAGTTACTGGGACCGGGTTAGGACTAGGTAGGGTTAGTAGTTACTGGGACCAGGTTAGGACTAGGTAGGGTTAGTAGGTCCTGGGACCAGGTTAGGACTAGGTAGGGTTAGTAGTCAGTAGTTACTGGGACCAGGTTAGGACTAGGTAGGGTTAGTAGTTAATGGGACCAGGTTAGGACTAGGTAGGGTTAACAGTCAGTAGTTACTGGGACCAGGTTAGGACTAGGTAGGGTTAGTAGTTACTGGGACCAGGTTAGGACTAGGTAGGGTTAATAGTTACAGGGACCAGGTTAGGACTAGGTAGCGACAGTAGTTACTGGGACCAGGTTAGAAATAGGTAGGGTCAGTAGTTACTGGGACCAGGTTAGAACTAGGTAGGGTTATTAATAGTTACTGGAACCAGGTTAGGACTTGGTAGGGTTAGTAGTTAATGGGACCAGGTTAGGACTAGGTAGGGTTAGTAGTTACTGGGACCAGGTTAGGACTAGGTAGGGTTAATAGTTAGTAGTTATTGGGACCATGTTAGGACTAGGTAGGGTTAGTAGTCAGTAGTTACTGGGACCAGGTTAGGACTAGGTAGGGTTAGTAGTTACTGGGACGAGGTTAGGACTAGGTAGGGTTAGTAGTTACTGGGACCAGGTTAGGACTAGGTAGGGTTAGTAGTCAATAGTTACGGGGACCAGATTAGGACTTGGTAGGGTTAGTAGTCAGTAGTTACTGGGACCAGGTTAGGACTAGGTAGGGTTAGTAGTCAGTAGTTACTGGGACCAGGTTAGAACCTGGTAGGGTTAGTAGTTACTGGGACCAGGTTAGGACTAGGTAGGGTTAGTAGTCAGTAGTTACTGGGACCAGGTTAGGACTAGGTAGGGTTAGTAGTCAGTAGTTACTGGGACCAGGTTAGGACTTGGTAGAGTCAGTAGTAACTGGGACCAGGTTAGGACTTGGTAGGGTTTGTAGTTACTGGGACCATGTTAGGACTAGGTAGGGTTAGTAGTTACTGGGACCAGGTTAGGACTAGGTAGGGTTAGTAGTTACTTGGACCAGGTTAGGACTAGGTAGGGTTAGTAGTTACTGGGACCAGGTTAGGACTAGGTAGGGTTAGTAGTTACTGGGACCAGGTTAGGACTAGGTAGGGTTAGTAGTTCCTGGGACCAGGTTAGGACTAGGTTGGGATAGTAGTTCCTGGGACCAGGTTAGGACTCGGTAGGGTTAGTAGTTACTGGGACCAGGTTAGGACTAGGTAGGGTTAGTAGTCAGTAGTTACTGGGACCAGGTTAGGACTTGGTAGTGTTAGTAGTTACTGGGACCAGGTTAGGACTAGGTAGGGTTAGTAGTCAGTAGTTATTGGGACCAGGTTAGGACTTGGTAGGGTTAGTAGTTACTGGGTCCAGGTTAGGACTAGGTAGGGTTAGTAGTCAGTAGTTACTGGGACCAGGTTAGGACTTTGTAGGGTTAGTAGTTACTGGGAACAGGTTAGGACTAGGTAGGGTTAGTAGTTACCGGGACCAGGTTAGGACTAGGTAGGGTTAGTATTGCCTGGGACCAGGTTAGGACTAGGTAGGGTTAGTAGTTACTGGGACCAGGTTAGGACTAGGTAGGGTTAGTAGTTACTGGGACCAGGTTAGGACTAGGTAGGGATAGTAGTCAGTAGTTACTGGGACCAGGTTAGGACTTGGTAGGGTTAGTAGTCAGTAGTTACTGGGACCAGGTTAGGACTAGGTAGGGTTAGTAGGCAGTAGTTACTGGGACCAGGTTAGGACTAGGTAGGGTTAGTAGTTACTGGGACCAGGTTAGGACTAGGTAGGGTTAGTAGTTACTGGGACCAGGTTAGAACTAGGTAGGGTCAGTAGTTACTGGGACCAGGTTAGAACTAGGTAGGGTTAATAGTTACTGGAACCAGGTTAGGACTTGGTAGGGTTAGTAGTTAATGGGACCAGGTTAGGACTAGGTAGGGTTAGTAGTTACTGGGACCAGGTTAGGACTAGGTAGGGTTAATAGTTAGTAGTTATTGGGACCAGGTTAGGACTAGGTAGGGTTAGTAGTTACTGGGACGAGGTTAGGACTAGGTAGGGTTAGTAGTTACTGGGACCAGGTTAGGACTAGGTAGGGTTAGTAGTCAATAGTTACGGGGACCAGATTTGGACTTGGTAGGGTTAGTAGTTACTGGGACCAGGTTAGGACTAGGTAGGGTTAGTAGTCAGTAGTTACTGGGACCAGGTTAGAACTTGGTAGGGTTAGTAGTTACTGGGATCAGGTTAGGACTAGGTAGGGTTAGTAGTCAGTAGTTACTGGGACCAGGTTAGGACTAGGTAGGGTTAGTAGTCAGTAGTTACTGGGACCAGGTTAGGACTTGGTAGAGTCAGTAGTAACTGGGACCAGGTTAGGACTTGTTAGGGTTAGTAGTTACTGGGACCATGTTAGGACTAGGTAGGGTTAGTAGTTACTGGGACCAGGTTAGGACTAGGTAGGGTTAGTAGTTACTTGGACCAGGTTAGGACTAGGTAGGGTTAGTAGTTACTGGGACCAGGTTAGGACTAGGTAGGGTTAGTAGTTACTGGGACCAGGTTAGGACTAGGTAGGGTTAGTAGTTCCTGGGACCAGGTTAGGACTAGGTCGGGTTAGTAGTTCCTGGGACCAGGTTAGGACTAGGTAGGGTTAGTAGTTACTGGGACCAGGTTAGGACTAGGTAGGGTTAGTAGTCAGTAGTTACTGGGACCAGGTTAGGACTTGGTAGGGTTAGTAGTTACTGGGACCAGGTTAGGACTAGGTAGGGTTAGTAGTCAGTAGTTACTGGGACCAGGTTAGGACTTGGTAGGGTTAGTAGTTACTGGGTCCAGGTTAGGACTAGGTAGGGTTAGTAGTCAGTAGTTACTGGGACCAGGTTAGGACTTTGTAGGGTTAGTAGTTACTGGGAACAGGTTAGGACTAGGTAGGGTTAGAATTTACCGGGACCAGGTTAGGACTAGGTAGGGTTACTATTCCCTGGGACCAGGTTAGGACTAGGTAGGGTTAGTAGTTACTGGGACCAGGTTAGGACTAGGTAGGGTTAGTAGTCAGTAGTTACTGGGACCAGGTTAGAACTTGGTAGGGTTAGTAGTTACTGGGATCAGGTTAGGACTAGGTAGGGTTAGTAGTCAGTAGTTACTGGGACCAGGTTAGGACTAGGTAGGGTTAGTAGTCAGTAGTTACTGGGACCAGGTTCGGACTTGGTAGAGTCAGTAGTAACTGGGACCAGGTTAGGACTTGGTAGGGTTAGTAGTTACTGGGACCATGTTAGGACTAGGTAGGGTTAGTAGTTACTGGGACCAGGTTAGGACTAGGTAGGGTTAGTAGTTACTTGGACCAGGTTAGGACTAGGTAGGGTTAGTAGTTACTGGGACCAGGTTAGGACTAGGTAGGGTTAGTAGTTACTGGGACCAGGTTAGGACTAGGTAGGGTTAGTAGTTCCTGGGACCAGGTTAGGACTAGGTCGGGTTAGTAGTTCCTGGGACCAGGTTAGGACTAGGTAGGGTTAGTAGTCACTGGGACCAGGTTAGGACTAGGTAGGGTTAGTAGTTATTGGGACCAGGTTAGGACTAGGTAGGGTTAGCAGTCAGTAGTTACTGGGACCAGGTTAGAACTAGGTAGGGTTAATAGTTACTGGGACCAGGTTAGGACTAGGTAGGGTTAGTAGTTACTGGGACCAGGTTAGGACTAGGTAGGGTTAGTAGTTACTGGGACCAGGTTAGGACTAGGTAGGGTTAGTAGTTCCTGGGACCAGGTTAGGACTAGGTCGGGTTAGTAGTTCCTGGGACCAGGTTAGGACTAGGTAGGGTTAGTAGTTACTGGGACCAGGTTAGGACTAGGTAGGGTTAGTAGTCAGTAGTTACTGGGACCAGGTTAGGACTTGGTAGGGTTAGTAGTTACTGGGACCAGGTTAGGACTAGGTAGGGTTAGTAGTCAGTAGTTACTGGGACCAGGTTAGGACTTGGTAGGGTTAGTAGTTACTGGGTCCAGGTTAGGACTAGGTAGGGTTAGTAGTCAGTAGTTACTGGGACCAGGTTAGGACTTTGTAGGGTTAGTAGTTACTGGGAACAGGTTAGGACTAGGTAGGGTTAGAATTTACCGGGACCAGGTTAGGACTAGGTAGGGTTAGTATTCCCTGGGACCAGGTTAGGACTAGGTAGGGTTAGTAGTTACTGGGACCAGGTTAGGACTAGGTACGGTTAGTAGTCAGTAGTTACTGGGACCAGGTTAGGACTTGGTAGGGTTAGTAGTTACTGGGTCCAGGTTAGGACTAGGTAGGGTTAGTAGTCAGTAGTTACTGGGACCAGGTTAGGACTTTGTAGGGTTAGTAGTTACTGGGAACAGGTTAGGACTAGGTAGGGTTAGTAGTTACCGGGACCAGGTTAGGACTAGGTAGGGTTAGTATTCCCTGGGACCAGGTTAGGACTAGGTAGGGTTAGTAGTTACTGGGACCAGGTTAGGACTAGGTAGGGTTAGTAGTTACTGGGACCAGGTTAGGACTAGGTAGGGATAGTAGTCAGTAGTTACTGGGACCAGGTTAGGACTTGGTAGGGTTAGTAGTCAGTAGTTACTGGGACCAGGTTAGGACTAGGTAGGGTTAGTAGGCAGTAGTTACTGGGACCAGGTTAGGACTAGGTAGGGTTAGTAGTTACTGGGACCAGGTTAGGACTAGGTAGGGTTAGTAGTTACTGGGACCAGGTTAGAACTAGGTAGGGTCAGTAGTTACTGGGACCAGGTTAGAACTAGGTAGGGTTAATAGTTACTGGAACCAGGTTAGGACTTGGTAGGGTTAGTAATTAATGGGACCAGGTTAGGACTAGGTAGGGTTAGTAGTTACCGGGACCAGGTTAGGACTAGGTAGGGTTAATAGTTAGTAGTTATTGGGACCAGGTTAGGACTAGGTAGGGTTAGTAGTCAGTAGTTACTGGGACCAGGTTAGGACTAAGTAGGGTTAGTAGTTACTGGGACGAGGTTAGGACTAGGTAGGGTTAGTAGTTACTGGGACCAGGTTAGGACTAGGTAGGGTTAGTAGTCAATAGTTACGGGAACCAGATTAGGACTTGGTAGGGTTAGTAGTTACTGGGACCAGGTTAGGACTAGGTAGGGTTAGTAGTCAGTAGTTACTGGGACCAGGTTAGAACTTGGTAGGGTTAGTAGTTACTGGGATCAGGTTAGGACTAGGTAGGGTTAGTAGTCAGTAGTTACTGGGACCAGGTTAGGACTAGGTAGGGTTAGTAGTCAGTAGTTACTGGGACCAGGTTAGGACTTGGTAGAGTCAGTAGTAACTGGGACCATGTTAGGACTAGGTAGGGTTAGTAGTTACTGGGACCAGGTTAGGACTAGGTAGGGTTAGTAGTTACTTGGACCAGGTTAGGACTAGGTAGGGTTAGTAGTTACTGGGACCAGGTTAGGACTAGGTAGGGTTAGTAGTTACTGGGACCAGGTTAGGACTAGGTAGGGTTAGTAGTTCCTGGGACCAGGTTAGGACTAGGTCGGGTTAGTAGTTCCTGGGACCAGGTTAGGACTAGGTAGGGTTAGTAGTTACTGGGACCAGGTTAGGACTAGGTAGGGTTAGTAGTCAGTAGTTACTGGGACCAGGTTAGGACTTGGTAGGGTTAGTAGTTACTGGGACCAGGTTAGGACTAGGTAGGGTTAGTAGTCAGTAGTTACTGGGACCAGGTTAGGACTTGGTAGGGTTAGTAGTTACTGGGTCCAGGTTAGGACTAGGTAGGGTCAGTAGTCAGTAGTTACTGGGACCAGGTTAGGACTTTGTAGGGTTAGTAGTTACTGGGAACAGGTTAGGACTAGGTAGGGTTAGAATTTACCGGGACCAGGTTAGGACTAGGTAGGGTTAGTATTCCCTGGGACCAGGTTAGGACTAGGTAGGGTTAGTAGTTACTGGGACCAGGTTAGGACTAGGTAGGGTTAGTAGTCAGTAGTTACTGGGACCAGGTTAGAACTTGGTAGGGTTAGTAGTTACTGGGATCAGGTTAGGACTAGGTAGGGTTAGTAGTTACTGGGACCAGGTTAGGACTAGGTAGGGTTAGTAGTCAATAGTTACGGGGACCAGATTAGGACTTGGTAGGGTTAGTAGTTACTGGGACCAGGTTAGGACTAGGTAGGGTTAGTAGTCAGTAGTTACTGGGACCAGGTTAGGACTTTGTAGGGTTAGTAGTTACTGGGAACAGGTTAGGACTAGGTAGGGTTAGAATTTACCGGGACCAGGTTAGGACTAGGTAGGGTTAGTATTCCCTGGGACCAGGTTAGGACTAGGTAGGGTTAGTAGTTACTGGGACCAGGTTAGGACTAGGTAGGGTTAGTAGTCAGTAGTTACTGGGACCAGGTTAGAACTTGGTAGGGTTAGTAGTTACTGGGATCAGGTTAGGACTAGGTAGGGTTAGTAGTTACTGGGACCAGGTTAGGACTAGGTAGGGTTAGTAGTCAATAGTTACGGGGACCAGATTAGGACTTGGTAGGGTTAGTAGTTACTGGGACCAGGTTAGGACTAGGTAGGGTTAGTAGTCAGTAGTTACTGGGACCAGGTTAGAACTTGGTAGGGTTAGTAGTTACTGGGATCAGGTTAGGACTAGGTAGGGTTAGTAGTCAGTAGTTACTGGGACCAGGTTAGGACTAGGTAGGGTTAGTAGTCAGTAGTTACTGGGACCAGGTTAGGACTTGGTAGAGTCAGTAGTAACTGGGACCATGTTAGGACTAGGTAGGGTTAGTAGTTACTGGGACCAGGTTAGGACTAGGTAGGGTTAGTAGTTACTTGGACCAGGTTAGGACTAGGTAGGGTTAGTAGTTACTGGGACCAGGTTAGGACTAGGTAAGGTTAGTAGTTACTGGGACCAGGTTAGGACTAGGTAGGGTTAGTAGTTCCTGGGACCAGGTTAGGACTAGGTCGGGTTAGTAGTTCCTGGGACCAGGTTAGGACTAGGTAGGGTTAGTAGTTACTGGGACCAGGTTAGGACTAGGTAGGGTTAGTAGTCAGTAGTTACTGGGACCAGGTTAGGACTTGGTAGGGTTAGTAGTTACTGGGACCAGGTTAGGACTAGGTAGGGTTAGTAGTCAGTAGTTACTGGGACCAGGTTAGGACTTGGTAGGGTTAGTAGTTACTGGGTCCAGGTTAGGACTAGGTAGGGTTAGTAGTCAGTAGTTACTGGGACCAGGTTAGGACTTTGTAGGGTTAGTAGTTACTGGGAACAGGTTAGGACTAGGTAGGGTTAGAATTTACCGGGACCAGGTTAGGACTAGGTAGGGTTAGTATTCCCTGGGACCAGGTTAGGACTAGGTAGGGTTAGTAGTTACTGGGACCAGGTTAGGACTAGGTAGGGTTAGTAGTCAGTAGTTACTGGGACCAGGTTAGAACTTGGTAGGGTTAGTAGTTACTGGGATCAGGTTAGGACTAGGTAGGGTTAGTAGTCAGTAGTTACTGGGACCAGGTTAGGACTAGGTAGGGTTAGTAGTCAGTAGTTACTGGGACCAGGTTAGGACTTGGTAGAGTCAGTAGTAACTGGGACCAGGTTAGGACTTGGTAGGGTTAGTAGTTACTGGGACCATGTTAGGACTAGGTAGGGTTAGTAGTTACTGGGACCAGGTTAGGACTAGGTAGGGTTAGTAGTTACTTGGACCAGGTTAGGACTAGGTAGGGTTAGTAGTTACTGGGACCAGGTTAGGACTAGGGAGGGTTAGTAGTTACTGGGACCAGGTTAGGACTAGGTAGGGTTAGTAGTTCCTGGGACCAGGTTAGGACTAGGTCGGGTTAGTAGTTCCTGGGACCAGGTTAGGACTAGGTAGGGTTAGTAGTTACTGGGACCAGGTTAGGACTAGGTAGGGTTAGTAGTCAGTAGTTACTGGGACCAGGTTAGGACTTGGTAGGGTTAGTAGTTACTGGGACCAGGTTAGGACTAGGTAGGGTTAGTAGTCAGTAGTTACTGGGACCAGGTTAGGACTTGGTAGGGTTAGTAGTTACTGGGTCCAGGTTAGGACTAGGTAGGGTTAGTAGTCAGTAGTTACTGGGACCAGGTTAGGACTTTGTAGGGTTAGTAGTTACTGGGAACAGGTTAGGACTAGGTAGGGTTAGAATTTACCGGGACCAGGTTAGGACTAGGTAGGGTTAGTATTCCCTGGGACCAGGTTAGGACTAGGTAGGGTTAGTAGTTACTGGGACCAGGTTAGGACTAGGTAGGGTTAGTAGTTAGTAGTTACTGGGACCAGGTTAGGACTTGGTAGGGTTAGTAGTTACTGGGACCAGGTTAGGACTTGGTAGGGTTAGTAGTCAGTAGTTACTGGGACCAGGTTAGGACTAGGTAGGGTTAGTAGTTACTGGGACTAGGTTAGGACTAGGTAGGGTTAGTAGTTACTGGGACTAGGTTAGGAATAGGTAGGGTTAGTAGTTACTGGGACCAGGTTAGGACTAGATAGGGTTAGTAGTCAGTAGTTACTGGGACCAGGTTAGAACTAGGTAGGGTTAATAGTTACTGGGACCAGGTTAGGACAAGGTAGGGTTAGCAGTCAGTAGTTACTGGGACCAGGTTAAGACTATGTAGGGACAGTAGTTAATGGTACCAGGTTAGGACTAGGTAGGGTTAGCAGTCAGTAGTTACTGGGACCAGGTTAGGAAAAGGGGTAGGGTTAGTAGTTACTGGGACCAGGTTAGGACTAGGTAGGGTTAGTAGTTACAGGGACCAGGTTTGGACTAGGTATTGTTAGTAGTTACTGGGACCAGGTTAGGACTAGGTAGGGTTAGTAGTTACTGGGACCAGGTTTGGACTAGGTAGGGTTAGTAGTTACTGGGACCAGGTTAGGACTATGTAGGGTTAGCAGTCAGTAGTTACTGGGACCAGGTTAGGACATGGTAGGTTTAGTAGTTACTGGGACCAGGTTAGGACTAGGTAGGGTTAGCAGTCAGTAGTTACTGGGACCGGGTTAGGACTAGGTAGGGTTAGTAGTTACTGGGACTAGGTTAGGACTAGGTAGGGTTAGTAGTTACTCAGACCAGGTTAGGACTAGGTAGGGTTAGTAGTTACTGGGACCAGGTTAGGACTAGGTAGAGTTAGTAGTCAGTAGTTACTGGGACCAGGTTAGGACTTGGTAGGGTTAATAGTTAATGGGACCAGGTAGGACTAGGTAGGGTTAGCATTCAGGAGTTACTGGGACCAGGTTAGGACTAGGTAGGGTTAGTAGTTACTGGGACCAGTTTAGGACTAGGTAGGGTTAGTAGTTACTGGGACCAGGTTAGAACTAGGTAGGGTTAGAAGTTACTGGGACCAGGTTAGGACTAGGTAGGGTTAGTAGTTACTAGGACCAGGTTAGGACTAGGTAGGGTTAGTAGTTACTGGGACCAGGTTAGGACTAGGTAGGGTTAGTAGTCAGTAGTTACTGGGACCAGGTTAGGACTAGGTAGGGTTAGTAGTTACTGGGACCAGGTTAGGACTAGGTAGGGTTAGTAGTTACTGGGACCAGGTTAGGACTAGGTAAGGTTAGTAGTCAGTAGTTACTGGGACCAGGTTAGAACTAGGTAGGGTTAATAGTTACTGGGACCAGGTTAGGACTAGGTAGGGTTAGTAGTTACTGGGACCAGGTTAGGACTAGGTAGGGTTAGTAGTTACTGGGACCAGGTTAGGACTAGATAGGGTTAGTAGTCAGTAGTTACTGGGACCAGGTTGGAACTAGGTAGGGTTAATAGTTACTGGGACCAGGTTAGGACTAGGTAGGGTTAGTAGTTACTGGGACCAGGTTAGGACTAGGTAGGGTTAATAGTTAGTAGTTACTGGGAACAGGTTAGGACTAGGTAGGGTTAGTAGTTAGTAGTTATTGGGACCAGGTTAGGACTAGGTAGGGTTAGTAGTCAGTAGTTACAAGGACCAGGTTAGGACTAGGTAGGGTTAGTAGTTACTGGGACCAGGTTAGGACTAGGTAGGTTCAGTAGTTACTGGGACCAGGTTAGGACTAGGTAGAGTTAGTAGTTCCTGGGACCAGGTTAGGACTAGGTAGGATTAGTAGTTACTGGGACCAGGTTAGGACTAGGTAGGGTTAGTAGTTACTGGGACCAGGTTAAGACTAGGTAGGGTTAGTAGTCAGTAGTTACTGGGACCAGGTTAGGACTTGGTAGGGTTAGTAGTTGCTGGGACCAAGTTAGGACTAAGTAGGGTTAGTAGTTTCTGGGACCAGGTTAGGACTAGGTAGGGTTAGTAGTTACTGGGACCAGGTTAGAACTAGGTAGGGTCAGTAGTTACTGGGACCAGGTTAGGACTAGGTAGAGTTAGTAGTTCCTGGGACCAGGTTAGGACTAGGTAGGGTTAGTAGTTACTGGGACCAGGTTAGGACTAGGTAGGGTTAGTAGTTACTGGGACCAGGTTAAGACTAGGTAGGGTTAGTAGTCAGTAGTTACTGGGACCAGGTTAGGACTTGGTAGGGTTAGTAGTTACTGGGACCAGGTTAGGACTTGGTAGGGTTAGTAGTTACTGGGACCACGTTAGGACTAGATAGGGTTAGTAGTCAGTAGTTACTGGGACCAGGTTAGGACTAGGTAGGGTTAGTAGTTACTGGGACCAGGTTAGGACTAGATAGGGTTAGTAGTTACTGGGACCAGGTTAGGACTAGGTAGGGTTAGTAGTCAGTAGTTACTGGGACCAGGTTAGGACTAGGTAGGGTTAGTAGTTACTGGAACAAGGTTAGGACTAGATAGGGTTAGTAGTCAGTAGTTACTGGGACCAGGTTAGGACTAGGTAGGGTTAGTAGTTACCTGGACCAGGTTAGGACTAGGTAGGGTTAGTAGTCAGTAGTTACTGGGACCAGGTTAGGACTAGGTAGGGTTAGTAGTTAATGGGACCAGGTTAGGACTAGGTAGGGTTAACAGTCAGTAGTTACTGGGACCAGGTTAGGACTAGGTAGGGTTAGTAGTTACTGGGACCAGGTTAGGACTAGGTAGGGTTAATAGTTACAGGGACCAGGTTAGGACTAGGTAGCGACAGTAGTTACTGGGACCAGGTTAGAACTAAGTAGGGTCAGTAGTTACTGGGACCAGGTTAGGACTAGATAGGGTTAGTAGTCAGTAGTTACTGGGACCAGGTTAGAACTAGGTAGGGTTAATAGTTACTGGGACCAGGTTAGGACTAGGTAGGGTTAGTAGTTACTGGGACCAGGTTAGGACTAGGTAGGGTTAATAGTTAGTAGTTACAAGGACCAGGTTAGGACTAGGTAGGGTTAGTAGTTTCTGGGACCAGGTTAAGACTAGGTAGGGTTAGTAGTTACTGGGACCAGGTTAGGACTAGGTAGGGTCAGTAGTTACAGGGACCAGGTTAGGACTAGGTAGAGTTAGTAGTTCCTGGGACCAGGTTAGGACTAGGTAGGGTTAGTAGTTACTGGGACCAGGTTAGGACTAGGTAGGGTTAGTAGTTACTGGGACCAGGTTAAGACTAGGTAGGGTTAGTAGTCAGTAGTTACTGGGACCAGGTTAGGACTTGGTAGGGTTAGTAGTTACTGGGACCAGGTTAGGAATAAGTAGGGTTAGTAGTTTCTGGGACCAGGTTAGGACTAGGTAGGGTTAGTAGTTACTGGGACCAGGTTAGAACTAGGTAGGGTCAGTAGTTACTGGGACCAGGTTAGGACTAGGTAGGGTTAGTAGTTACTGGGACCAGGTTAGGACTAGGTAAGGTTAGTAGTCAGTAGTTACTGGGACCAGGTTAGAACTAGGTAGGGTTAATAGTTACTGGGACCAGGTTAGGACTAGGTAGGGTTAGTAGTTACTGGGACCAGGTTAGGACTAGGTAGGGTTAGTAGTTACTGGGACCAGGTTAGGACTAGATAGGGTTAGTAGTCAGTAGTTACTGGGACCAGGTTGGAACTAGGTAGGGTTAATAGTTACTGGGACCAGGTTAGGACTAGGTAGGGTTAGTAGTTACTGGGACCAGGTTAGGACTAGGTAGGGTTAATAGTTAGTAGTTACTGGGAACAGGTTAGGACTAGGTAGGGTTAGTAGTTAGTAGTTATTGGGACCAGGTTAGGACTAGGTAGGGTTAGTAGTCAGTAGTTACAAGGACCAGGTTAGGACTAGGTAGGGTTAGTAGTTACTGGGACCAGGTTAGGACTAGGTAGGTTCAGTAGTTACTGGGACCAGGTTAGGACTAGGTAGAGTTAGTAGTTCCTGGGACCAGGTTAGGACTAGGTAGGATTAGTAGTTACTGGGACCAGGTTAGGACTAGGTAGGGTTAGTAGTTACTGGGACCAGGTTAAGACTAGGTAGGGTTAGTAGTCAGTAGTTACTGGGACCAGGTTAGGACTTGGTAGGGTTAGTAGTTGCTGGGACCAAGTTAGGACTAAGTAGGGTTAGTAGTTTCTGGGACCAGGTTAGGACTAGGTAGGGTTAGTAGTTACTGGGACCAGGTTAGAACTAGGTAGGGTCAGTAGTTACTGGGACCAGGTTAGGACTAGGTAGAGTTAGTAGTTCCTGGGACCAGGTTAGGACTAGGTAGGGTTAGTAGTTACTGGGACCAGGTTAGGACTAGGTAGGGTTAGTAGTTACTGGGACCAGGTTAAGACTAGGTAGGGTTAGTAGTCAGTAGTTACTGGGACCAGGTTAGGACTTGGTAGGGTTAGTAGTTACTGGGACCAGGTTAGGACTTGGTAGGGTTAGTAGTTACTGGGACCACGTTAGGACTAGATAGGGTTAGTAGTCAGTAGTTACTGGGACCAGGTTAGGACTAGGTAGGGTTAGTAGTTACTGGGACCAGGTTAGGACTAGATAGGGTTAGTAGTTACTGGGACCAGGTTAGGACTAGGTAGGGTTAGTAGTCAGTAGTTACTGGGACCAGGTTAGGACTAGGTAGGGTTAGTAGTTACTGGAACAAGGTTAGGACTAGATAGGGTTAGTAGTCAGTAGTTACTGGGACCAGGTTAGGACTAGGTAGGGTTAGTAGTTACCTGGACCAGGTTAGGACTAGGTAGGGTTAGTAGTCAGTAGTTACTGGGACCAGGTTAGGACTAGGTAGGGTTAGTAGTTAATGGGACCAGGTTAGGACTAGGTAGGGTTAACAGTCAGTAGTTACTGGGACCAGGTTAGGACTAGGTAGGGTTAGTAGTTACTGGGACCAGGTTAGGACTAGGTAGGGTTAATAGTTACAGGGACCAGGTTAGGACTAGGTAGCGACAGTAGTTACTGGGACCAGGTTAGAACTAAGTAGGGTCAGTAGTTACTGGGACCAGGTTAGGACTAGATAGGGTTAGTAGTCAGTAGTTACTGGGACCAGGTTAGAACTAGGTAGGGTTAATAGTTACTGGGACCAGGTTAGGACTAGGTAGGGTTAGTAGTTACTGGGACCAGGTTAGGACTAGGTAGGGTTAATAGTTAGTAGTTACAAGGACCAGGTTAGGACTAGGTAGGGTTAGTAGTTACTGGGACCAGGTTAGGACTAGGTAGGGTCAGTAGTTACTGGGACCAGGTTAGGAATAGGTAGAGTTAGTAGTTCCTGGGACCAGGTTAGGACTAGGTAGGGTTAGTAGTTACTGGGACCAGGTTAGGACTAGGTAGGGTTAGTAGTTACTGGGACCAGGTTAGGACTAGGTAGGGTTAGTAGTTACTGGGACCAGGTTAAGACTAGGTAGGGTTAGTAGTCAGTAGTTACTGGGACCAGGTTAGGACTTGGTAGGGTTAGTAGTTACTGGGACCAGGTTAGGAATAAGTAGGGTTAGTAGTTTCTGGGACCAGGTTAGGACTAGGTAGGGTTAGTAGTTACTGGGACCAGGTTAGAACTAGGTAGGGTTAGAAGTTACTGGGACCAGGTCAGGACTAGGTAGGGTTAGTAGTTACTGGGACCAGGTTAGGACTTGGTAGGGTTAGTAGTTATTTCGACCAGGTTAGGACTAGGTAGGGTTAGTAGTCAGTAGTTACTGGGACCAGGTTAGGACTAGTTAGGGTTAGTAGTCAGTAGTTACTGGGACCAGGTTAGGACTAGGTAGGGTTAATAGTTACAGGGACCAGGTTAGGACTAGGTAGCGACAGTAGTTACTGGGACCAGGTTATAACTAGGTAGGGTCAGTAGTTACTGGGACCAGGTTAGAACTAGGTAGGGTTAATAGTTACTGGGACCAGGTTAGGACTTGGTAGGGTTAGTTGTTAATGGGACCAGGTTAGGACTAGGTAGGGTTAGTATTTACTGGGACCAGGTTAGGACTAGGTAGGGTTAATAGTTAGTAGTTATTGGGAACAGGTTAGGACTAGGTAGGGTCAGTAGTTACTGGGACCAGGTTAGGACTAGGTAGAGTTAGTAGTTCCTGGGACCAGGTTAGGACTAGGTAGGGTTAGTAGTTACTGGGACCAGGTTAGGACTAGGTAGGGTTAGTAGTTACTGGGACCAGGTTAAGACTAGGTAGGGTTAGTAGTCAGTAGTTACTGGGACCAGGTTAGGACTTGGTAGGGTTAGTAGTTACTGGGACAAGGTTAGGACTAGGTAGGGTTAGTAGTTTCTGGGACCAGGTTAGGACTAGGTAGGGTTAGTAGTTACTGGGACAGGGTTAGGACTAGGTAGGGTCAGTAGTTACTGGGACCAGGTTAGGACTAGGTAGAGTTAGTAGTTCCTGGGACCAGGTTAGGACTAGGTAGGGTTAGTAGTTACTGGGACCAGGTTAGGACTAGGTAGGGTTAGTAGTTACTGGGACCTAGTTAAGACTAGGTAGGGTTAGTAGTCAGTAGTTACTGGGACCAGGTTAGGACTTGGTAGGGTTAGTAGTTACTGGGACCAGTTTAGGACTTGGTAGGGTTAGGAGTTACTGGGACCAGGTTAGGACTAGGTAGGGTTAGTAGTCAGTAGTTACTGGGACCCGGTTAGGACTAGGTAGGGTTAGTAGTTACTGGGACCAGGTTAGGACTAGGTAGGGTTAGTAGTTACTGGGACCAGGTTAGGACTAGGTAGGGTTAATAGTTAGTAGTTAATGGGACCAGGTTAGGACTAGGTAGGGTTAGTAGTTAGTAGTTATTGGGACCAGATTAGGACTAGGTAGGGTTAGTAGTCAGTAGTTACAAGGACCAGGTTAGGACTAGGTAGGGTTAGTAGTTTCTGGGACCAGGTTAGGACTAGGTAGGGTTAGTAGTTACTGGGACCAGGTTAGGACTAGGTAGGGTCAGTAGTTACTGGGACCAGGTTAGGAATAGGTAGAGTTAGTAGTTCCTGGGACCAGGTTAGGACTAGGTAGGGTTAGTAGTTACTGGGACCAGGTTAGGACTAGGTAGGGTTAGTAGTTACTGGGACCAGGTTAGGACTAGGTAGGGTTAGTAGTTACTGGGACCAGGTTAAGACTAGGTAGGGTTAGTAGTCAGTAGTTACTGGGACCAGGTTAGGACTTGGTAGGGTTAGTAGTTACTGGGACCAGGTTAGGAATAAGTAGGGTTAGTAGTTTCTGGGACCAGGTTAGGACTAGGTAGGGTTAGTAGTTACTGGGACCAGGTTAGAACTAGGTAGGGTCAGTAGTTACTGGGACCAGGTTAGGACTAGGTAGAGTTAGTAGTTCTTGGGACCAGGTTAGGACTAGGTAGGGTTAGTAGTTACTGGGACCAGGTTAGGACTAGGTAGGGTTAGTAGTCAGTAGTTACTGGGACCAGGTTAGGACTAGGTAGGGTTAGTAGTTACTGGGACCAGGTTAGGACTAGATAGGGTTAGTAGTTACTGAGACCAGGTTAGGACTAGGTAGGGTTAGTAGTCAGTAGTTACTGGGACCAGGTTAGGACTAGGTAGGGTTAGTAGTTACTGGGACCAGGTTAGGACTAGATAGGGTTAGTAGTCAGTAGTTACTGGGACCAGGTTAGGACTAGGTAGGGTTAGTAGTTACTGGGACCAGGTAAGGACTAGGTAGGTTTAGTAGTCAGTAGTTACTGGGACCAGGTTAGGACTAGGTAGGGTTAGTAGTTAATGGGACCAGTTTAGGACTAGGTAGGGTTAGTAGTTACTGGGACCAGGTTAGAACTAGGTAGGGTTAGAAGTTACTGGGACCAGGTCAGGACTAGGTAGGGTTAGTAGTTACTGGGACCAGGTTAGGACTTGGTAGGGTTAGTAGTTATTTCGACCAGGTTAGGACTAGGTAGGGTTAGTAGTCAGTAGTTACTGGGACCAGGTTAGGACTAGTTAGGGTTAGTAGTCAGTAGTTACTGGGACCAGGTTAGGACTAGGTAGGGTTAATAGTTACAGGGACCAGATTAGGACTAGGTAGCGACAGTAGTTACTGGGACCAGGTTATAACTAGGTAGGGTCAGTAGTTACTGGGACCAGGTTAGAACTAGGTAGGGTTAATAGTTACTGGGACCAGGTTAGGACTTGGTAGGGTTAGTTGTTAATGGGACCAGGTTAGGACTAGGTAGGGTTAGTATTTACTGGGACCAGGTTAGGACTAGGTAGGGTTAATAGTTAGTAGTTATTGGGAACAGGTTAGGACTAGGTAGGGTCAGTAGTTACTGGGACCAGGTTAGGACTAGGTAGAGTTAGTAGTTCCTGGGACCAGGTTAGGACTAGGTAGGGTTAGTAGTTACTGGGACCAGGTTAGGACTAGGTAGGGTTAGTAGTTACTGGGACCAGGTTAAGACTAGGTAGGGTTAGTAGTCAGTAGTTACTGGGACCAGGTTAGGACTTGGTAGGGTTAGTAGTTACTGGGACAAGGTTAGGACTAGGTAGGGTTAGTAGTTTCTGGGACCAGGTTAGGACTAGGTAGGGTTAGTAGTTACTGGGACAGGGTTAGGACTAGGTAGGGTCAGTAGTTACTGGGACCAGGTTAGGACTAGGTAGAGTTAGTAGTTCCTGGGACCAGGTTAGGACTAGGTAGGGTTAGTAGTTACTGGGACCAGGTTAGGACTAGGTAGGGTTAGTAGTTACTGGGACCTAGTTAAGACTAGGTAGGGTTAATAGTCAGTAGTTACTGGGACCAGGTTAGGACTTGGTAGGGTTAGTAGTTACTGGGACCAGTTTAGGACTTGGTAGGGTTAGTAGTTACTGGGACCAGGTTAGGACTAGGTAGGGTTAGTAGTCAGTAGTTACTGGGACCCGGTTAGGACTAGGTAGGGTTAGTAGTTACTGGGACCAGGTTAGGACTAGGTAGGGTTAGTAGTTACTGGGACCAGGTTAGGACTAGGTAGGGTTAATAGTTAGTAGTTAATGGGACCAGGTTAGGACTAGGTAGGGTTAGTAGTTAGTAGTTATTGGGACCAGGTTAGGACTAGGTAGGGTTAGTAGTCAGTAGTTACAAGGACCAGGTTAGGACTAGGTAGGGTCAGTAGTTACTGGGACCAGGTTAGGACTAGGTAGAGTTAGTAGTTCCTGGGACCAGGTTAGGACTAGGTAGGGTTAGTAGTTACTGGGACCAGGTTAGGACTAGGTAGGGTTAGTAGTTACTGGGACCAGGTTAAGACTAGGTAGGGTTAGTAGTCAGTAGTTACTGGGACCAGGTTAGGACTTGGTAGGGTTAGTAGTTACTGGGACCAGGTTAGGAATAAGTAGGGTTAGTAGTTTCTGGGACCAGGTTAGGACTAGGTAGGTTTAGAGGTCAGTAGTTACTGGGAATAGGTTAGATCTAGGTAGGGTTAGTAGTTAATGGGACCAGTTTAGGACTAGGTAGGGTTAGTAGTTACTGGGACCAGGTTAGAACTAGGTAGGGTTAGAAGTTACTGGGACCAGGTCAGGACTAGGTAGGGTTAGTAGTTACTGGGACCAGGTTAGGACTTGGTAGGGTTAGTAGTTATTTCGACCAGGTTAGGACTAGGTAGGGTTAGTAGTCAGTAGTTACTGGGACCAGGTTAGGACTAGTTAGGGTTAGTAGTCAGTAGTTACTGGGACCAGGTTAGGACTAGGTAGGGTTAATAGTTACAGGGACCAGGTTAGGACTAGGTAGCGACAGTAGTTACTGGGACCAGGTTATAACTAGGTAGGGTCAGTAGTTACTGGGACCAGGTTAGAACTAGGTAGGGTTAATAGTTACTGGGACCAGGTTAGGACTTGGTAGGGTTAGTTGTTAATGGGACCAGGTTAGGACTAGGTAGGGTTAGTATTTACTGGGACCAGGTTAGGACTAGGTAGGGTTAATAGTTAGTAGTTATTGGGAACAGGTTAGGACTAGGTAGGGTCAGTAGTTACTGGGACCAGGTTAGGACTAGGTAGAGTTAGTAGTTCCTGGGACCAGGTTAGGACTAGTTAGGGTTAGTAGTTACTGGGACCAGGTTAGGACTAGGTAGGGTTAGTAGTTACTGGGACCAGGTTAAGACTAGGTAGGGTTAGTAGTCAGTAGTTACTGGGACCAGGTTAGGACTTGGTAGGGTTAGTAGTTACTGGGACAAGGTTAGGACTAGGTAGGGTTAGTAGTTTCTGGGACCAGGTTAGGACTAGGTAGGGTTAGTAGTTACTGGGACAGGGTTAGGACTAGGTAGGGTCAGTAGTTACTGGGACCAGGTTAGGACTAGGTAGAGTTAGTAGTTCCTGGGACCAGGTTAGGACTAGGTAGGGTTAGTAGTTACTGGGACCAGGTTAGGACTAGGTAGGGTTAGTAGTTACTGGGACCTAGTTAAGACTAGGTAGGGTTAGTAGTCAGTAGTTACTGGGACCAGGTTAGGACTTGGTAGGGTTAGTAGTTACTGGGACCAGTTTAGGACTTGGTAGGGTTAGGAGTTACTGGGACCAGGTTAGGACTAGGTAGGGTTAGTAGTCAGTAGTTACTGGGACCCGGTTAGGACTAGGTAGGGTTAGTAGTTACTGGGACCAGGTTAGGACTAGGTAGGGTTAGTAGTTACTGGGACCAGGTTAGGACTAGGTAGGGTTAATAGTTAGTAGTTAATGGGACCAGGTTAGGACTAGGTAGGGTTAGTAGTTAGTAGTTATTGGGACCAGATTAGGACTAGGTAGGGTTAGTAGTCAGTAGTTACAAGGACCAGGTTAGGACTAGGTAGGGTTAGTAGTTTCTGGGACCAGGTTAGGACTAGGTAGGGTTAGTAGTTACTGGGACCAGGTTAGGACTAGGTAGGGTCAGTAGTTACTGGGACCAGGTTAGGAATAGGTAGAGTTAGTAGTTCCTGGGACCAGGTTAGGACTAGGTAGGGTTAGTAGTTACTGGGACCAGGTTAGGACTAGGTAGGGTTAGTAGTTACTGGGACCAGGTTAAGACTAGGTAGGGTTAGTAGTCAGTAGTTACTGGGACCAGGTTAGGACTTGGTAGGGTTAGTAGTTACTGGGACCAGGTTAGGAATAAGTAGGGTTAGTAGTTTCTGGGACCAGGTTAGGACTAGTTAGGGTTAGTAGTTACTGGGACCAGGTTAGAACTAGGTAGGGTCAGTAGTTACTGGGACCAGGTTAGGACTAGGTAGAGTTAGTAGTTCCTGGGACCAGGTTAGGACTAGGTAGGGTTAGTAGTTACTGGGACCAGGTTAGGACTAGGTAGGGTTAGTAGTTACTGGGACCAGGTTAAGACTGGGTAGGGTTAGTAGTTACTGGGACCAGGTTAGTACTAGGTAGGGTTAGTAGTCAGTAGTTACTGGGACCAGGTTAGGACTAGGTAGGGTTAGTAGTTACTGCGACCAGGTATGGACTAGATAGGGTTAGTAGTTACTGGGACCAGGTTAGGACTAGGTAGGGTTAGTAGTCAGTAGTTACTGGGACCAGGTTAGGACTAGGTAGGGTTAGTAGTTACTGGGACCAGGTTAGGACTAGATAGGGTTAGTAGTCAGTAGTTACTGGGACCAGGTTAGGACTAGGTAGGGTTAGTAGTTACTGGGACCAGGTTAGGACTAGGTAGGGTTAGTAGTCAGTAGTTACTGGGACCAGGTTAGGACTAGGTAGGGTTAGTAGTTAATGGGACCAGTTTAGGACTAGGTAGGGTTAGTAGTTACTGGGACCAGGTTAGAACTAGGTAGGGTTAGAAGTTACTGGGACCAGGTTAGGACTAGGTAGGGTTAGTAGTTACTGGGACCAGGTTAGGACTAGGTAGGGTTAGTAGTTACTTCGACCAAGTTAGGACTAGGTAGGGTTAGTAGTCAGTAGTTACTGGGACCAGGTTAGGACTAGGTAGGGTTAGTAGTCAGTAGTTACTGGGACCAGGTTAGGACTAGGTAGGGTTAATAGTTACAGGGACCAGGTTAGGACTAGGTAGCGACAGTAGTTACTGGGACCAGGTTATAACTAGGTAGGGTCAGTAGTTACTGGGACCAGGTTAGAACTAGGTAGGGTTAATAGTTACTGGGACCAGGTTAGGACTTGGTAGGGTTAGTAGTTAATGGGACCAGGTTAGGACTAGGTAGGGTAAGTAGTTACTGGGACCAGGTTAGGACTAGGTAGGGTTAATAGTTAGTAGTTATTGGGAACAGGTTAGGACTAGGTAGGGTTAGTAGTCAGTAGTTACTGGGACCAGGTTAGGACTAGGTAGGGTTAGTAGTTACTGGGACCAGGTTAGGACTAGGTAGGGTTAGTAGTTACTGGGACCAGGTTAGGACTAGGTAGGGTTAGTAGTTACTGGGACCAGGTTAGGAATAGGTAGGGTTAGTAGTTACTGGGACCAGGTTAGGACTAGGTAGGGTTAGTAGTTACTGGGACCAGGTTAGGACTAGGTAGGGTTAGTAGTTCCTGGGACCAGGTTAGGACTAGGTAGGGTTAGTAGTTACTGGGACCAGGTTAGGACTAGGTAGGGTTAGTAGTCAGTAGTTACTGGGACCAGGTTAGGACTTGGTAGGGTTAGTAGTCAGTAGTTACTGGGACCAGGTTAGGACTTGGTAGGGTTAGTAGTTACTGGGACCAGGTTAGGACTAGGTAGGGTTAGTAGTTACTGGGACAGGGTTAGGACTAGGTAGGGTCAGTAGTTACTGGGACCAGGTTAGGACTAGGTAGGGTTAATAGTTACAGGGACCAGGTTAGGACTAGGTAGCGACAGTAGTTACTGGGACCAGGTTATAACTAGGTAGGGTCAGTAGTTACTGGGACCAGGTTAGAACTAGGTAGGGTTAATAGTTACTGGGACCAGGTTAGGACTTGGTAGGGTTAGTAGTTAATGGGACCAGGTTAGGACTAGGTAGGGTAAGTTGTTACTGGGACCAGGTTAGGACTAGGTAGGGTTAGTAGTCAGTAGTTACTGGGACCAGGTTAGGACTAGGTAGGGTTAGTAGTTACTGGGACCAGGTTAGGACTAGGTAGGGTTAGTAGTTACTGGGACCAGGTTAGGACTAGGTAGGGTTAGTAGTTACTGGGACCAGGTTAGGAATAGGTAGGGTTAGTAGTTACTGGGACCAGGTTAGGACTAGGTAGGGTTAGTAGTTACTGGGACCAGGTTAGGACTAGGTAGGGTTAGTAGTTCCTGGGACCAGGTTAGGACTAGGTAGGGTTAGTAGTTACTGGGACCAGGTTAGGACTAGGTAGGGTTAGTAGTCAGTAGTTACTGGGACCAGGTTAGGACTTGGTAGGGTTAGTAGTCAGTAGTTACTGGGACCAGGTTAGGACTAGGTAGGGTTAGTAGTTACTGGGACCAGGTTAGGACTAGGTAGGGTTAGTAGTCAGTAGTTACTGGGACTAGGTTAGGACTAGGTAGGGTTAGTAGTTACTGGGACCAGGTTAGGACTAGGTAGCGTTAGCAGTCAGTAGTTACTGGGACCAGGTTAGAACTAGGTAGGGTTAATAGTTACTGGGACCAGGTTAGGACTAGGTAGGGTTAGTAGTTACTGGGACCAGGTTAGGACTAGGTAGGGTAGTAGTTACTGGGACCAGGTTAGGACAAGATAGGGTTAGTAGTCAGTAGTTACTGGGACCAGGTTAGAACTAGGTAGGGTTAATAGTTACTGGGACCAGGTTAGGACTAGGTAGGGTTAGTAGATACTGGGACCAGGTTAAGACTAGGTAGGGTTAATAGTTAGTAGTTACTGGGACCAGGTTAGGACTTGGTAGGGTTAGTAGTTAATGGGACCAGGTTAGGACTAGGTAGGGTTAGTAGTTACTGGGACCAGGTTAGTACTAGGTAGGGTTAATAGTTAGTAGTTTTTTGAACAGGTTAGGACTAGGTAGGGTCAGTAGTTACTGGGACCAGGTTAGGACTAGGTAGGGTTAGTAGTTACTGGGACCAGGTTAAGACTAGGTAGGGTTAGTAGTCAGTAGTTACTGGGACCAGGTTAGGACTAGGTAGGGTTAGTAGTTACTGGGACAAGGTTAGGACTAGGTAGGGTTAGTAGTTTCTGGGACCAGGTTAGGACTAGGTAGGGTTAGTAGTTACTGGGACAGGGTTAGGACTAGGTAGGGTCAGTAGTTACTGGGACCAGGTTAGGACTAGGTAGAGTTAGTAGTTCCTGGGACCAGGTTAGGACTAGGTAGGGTTAGTAGTTACTTGGACCAGTTTAGGACTTGGTAGGGTTAGTAGTTACTGGGACCAGGTTAGGACTAGGTAGGGTTAGTAGTCAGTAGTTACTGGGACCCGGTTAGGACTAGGTAGGGTTAGTAGTTACTGGGACCAGGTTAGGACTAGGTAGGGTTAGTAGTTACTGGGACCAGGTTAGGACTAGGTAGGGTTAATAGTTAGTAGTTAATGGGACCAGGTTAGGACTAGGTAGGGTTAGTAGTTAGTAGTTATTGGGACCAGGTTAGGACTAGGTAAGGTTAGTAGTCAGTAGTTACAAGGACCAGGTTAGGACTAGGTAGGGTTAGTATTTTCTGGGACCAGGTTAGGACTAGGTAGGGTTAGTAGTTACTGGGACCAGGTTAGGACTAGGTAGGGTCAGTAGTTACTGGGACCAGGTTCGGACTAGGTAGAGTTATTAGTTCCTGGGACCAGGTTAGGACTAGGTAGGGTTAGTAGTTACTGGGACCAGGTTAGGACTAGGTAGGGTTAGTAGTTACTGGGACCAGGTTAAGACTAGGTAGGGTTAGTAGTCAGTAGTTACTGGGACCAGGTTAGGACTTGGTAGGGTTAGTAGTTACTGGGACCAGGTTAGGAATAAGTAGGGTTAGTAGTTTCTGGGACCAAGTTAGGACTAGGTAGGGTTAGTAGTTACTGGGACCAGGTTAGAACTAGGTAGGGTCAGTAGTTACTGGGACCAGGTTAGGACTAGGTAGAGTTAGTAGTTCTTGGGACCAGGTTAGGACTAGGTAGGGTTAGTAGTTACTGGGACCAGGTTAGGACTAGGTAGGGTTAGTAGTCAGTAGTTACTGGGACCAGGTTAGGACTAGGTAGGGTTAGTAGTTACTGGGACCAGGTTAGGACTAGATAGGGTTAGTAGTTACTGGGACCAGGTTAGGACTAGGTAGGGTTAGTAGTCAGTAGTTACTGGGACCAGGTTAGGACTAGGTAGGGTTAGTAGTTACTGGGACCAGGTTAGGACTAGATAGGGTTAGTAGTCAGTAGTTACTGGGACCAGGTTAGGACTAGGTAGGGTTAGTAGTTACTGGGACCAGGTTAGGACTTGGTAGGTTTAGTAGTCAGTAGTTACTGGGACCAGGTTAGGACTAGGTAGGGTTAGTAGTTAATGGGACCAGTTTAGGACTAGGTAGGGTTAGTAGTTACTGGGACCAGGTTAGAACTAGGTAGGGTTAGAAGTTACTGGGACCAGGTTAGGACTAGGTAGGGTTAGTAGTTACTGGGACCAGGTTAGGACTTGGTAGGGTTAGTAGTTATTTCGACCAGGTTAGGACTAGGTAGGGTTAGTAGTCAGTAGTTACTGGGACCAGGTTAGGACTAGTTAGGGTTAGTAGTCAGTAGTTACTGGGACCAGGTTAGGACTAGGTAGGGTTAATAGTTACAGGGACCAGGATAGGACTAGGTAGCGACAGTATTTACTGGGACCAGGTTATAACTAGGTAGGGTCAGTAGTTACTGGGACCAGGTTAGAACTAGGTAGGGTTAATAGTTACTGGGACCAGGTTAGGACTTGGTAGGGTTAGTTGTTAATGGGACCAGGTTAGGACTAGGTAGGGTTAGTAGTTACTGGGACCAGGTTAGGACTAGGTAGGGTTAATAGTTAGTAGTTATTGGGAACAGGTTAGGACTAGGTAGGGTCAGTAGTTACTGGGACCAGGTTAGGACTAGGTAGAGTTAGTAGTTCCTGGGACCAGGTTAGGACTAGGTAGGGTTAGTAGTTACTGGGACCAGGTTAGGACTAGGTAGGGTTAGTAGTTACTGGGACCAGGTTAAGACTAGGTAGGGTTAGTAGTCAGTAGTTACTGGGACCAGGTTAGGACTTGGTAGGGTTAGTAGTTACTGGGACAAGGTTAGGACTAGGTAGGGTTAGTAGTTTCTGGGACCAGGTTAGGACTAGGTAGGGTTAGTAGTTACTGGGACAGGGTTAGGACTAGGTAGGGTCAGTAGTTACTGGGACCAGGTTAGGACTAGGTAGAGTTAGTAGTTCCTGGGACCAGGTTAGGACTAGGTAGGGTTAGTAGTTACTGGGACCAGGTTAGGACTAGGTAGGGTTAGTAGTTACTGGGACCTAGTTAAGACTAGGTAGGGTTAGTAGTCAGTAGTTACTGGGACGAGGTTAGGACTTGGTAGGGTTAGTAGTTACTGGGACCAGTTTAGGACTTGGTAGGGTTAGTAGTTACTGGGACCAGGTTAGGACTAGGTAGGGTTAGTAGTCAGTAGTTACTGTGACCCGGTTAGGACTAGGTAGGGTTAGTAGTTACTGGGACCAGGTTAGGACTAGGTAGGGTTAGTAGTTACTGGGACCAGGTTAGGACTAGGTAGGGTTAATAGTTGGTAGTTAATGGGACCAGGTTAGGACTAGGTAGGGTTAGTAGTTAGTAGTTATTGGGACCAGGTTAGGACTAGGTAGGGTTAGTAGTTTCTGGGACCAGGTTAGGACTAGGTAGGGTTAGTAGTTACTGGGACCAGGTTAGGACTAGGTAGGGTCAGTAGTTACTGGGACCAGGTTAGGACTAGGTAGAGTTAGTAGTTCCTGGGACCAGGTTAGGACTAGGTAGGGTTAGTAGTTACTGGGACCAGGTTAGGACTAGGTAGGGTTAGTAGTTACTGGGACCAGGTTAAGACTAGGTAGGGTTAGTAGTCAGTAGTTACTGGGACCAGGTTAGGACTTGGTAGGGTTAGTAGTTACTGGGACCAGGTTAGGAATAAGTAGGGTTAGTAGTTTCTGGGACCAGGTTAGGACTAGGTAGGGTTAGTAGTTACTGGGACCAGGTTAGAACTAGGTAGGGTCAGTAGTTACTGGGACCAGGTTAGGACTAGGTAGAGTTAGTAGTTCCTGGGACCAGGTTAGGACTAGGTAGGGTTAGTAGTTACTGGGACCAGGTTAGGACTAGGTAGGGTTAGTAGTTACTGGGACCAGGTTAAGACTGGGTAGGGTTAGTAGTCAGTAGTTACTGGGACCAGGTTAGGACTTGGTAGGGTTAGTAGTTACTGGGACCAGGTTAGGACTTGGTAGGGTTAGTAGTTACTGGGACCAGGTTTGGACTAGGTAGGGTTAGTAGTCAGTAGTTACTGGGACCAGGTTAGGACTAGGTAGGGTTAGTAGTTACTGGGACCAGGTATGGACTAGATAGGGTTAGTAGTTACTGGGACCAGGTTAGGACTAGGTAGGGTTAGTAGTCAGTAGTTACTGGGACCAGGTTAGGACTAGGTAGGGTTAGTAGTTACTGGGACCAGGTTAGGACTAGATAGGGTTAGTAGTCAGTAGTTACTGGGACCAGGTTAGGACTAGGTAGGGTTAGTAGTTACTGGGACCAGGTTAGGACTAGGTAGGGTTAGTAGTCAGTAGTTACTGGGACCAGGTTAGGACTAGGTAGGGTTAGTAGTTAATGGGACCAGTTTAGGACTAGGTAGGGTTAGTAGTTACTGGGACCAGGTTAGAACTAGGTAGGGTTAGAAGTTACTGGGACCAGGTTAGGACTAGGTAGGGTTAGTAGTTACTGGGACCAGGTTAGGACTAGGTAGGGTTAGTAGTTACTTCGACCAAGTTAGGACTAGGTAGGGTTAGTAGTCAGTAGTTACTGGGACCAGGTTAGGACTAGGTAGGGTTAGTAGTCAGTAGTTACTGGGACCAGGTTAGGACTAGGTAGGGTTAATAGTTACAGGAACCAGGTTAGGACTAGGTAGCGACAGTAGTTACTGGGACCAGGTTATAACTAGGTAGGGTCAGTAGTTACTGGGACCAGGTTAGGACTAGGTAGGGTTAATAGTTACTGGGACCAGGTTAGGACTTGGTAGGGTTAGTGGTTAATGGGACCAGGTTAGGACTAGGTAGGGTAAGTAGTTACTGGGACCAGGTTAGGACTAGGTAGGGTTAATAGTTAGTAGTTATTGGGAACAGGTTAGGACTAGGTAGGGTTAGTAGTCAGTAGTTACTGGGACCAGGTTAGGACTAGGTAGGGTTAGTAGTTACTGGAACCAGGTTAGGACTAGGTAGGGTTAGTAGTTACTGGGACCAGGTTAGGACTAGGTAGGGTTAGTATTTACTGGGACCAGGTTAGGAATAGGTAGGGTTAGTAGTTACTGGGACCAGGTTAGGACTAGGTAGGGTTAGTAGTTACTGGGACCAGGTTAGGACTAGGTAGGGTTAGTAGTTCCTGGGACCAGGTTAGGACTAGGTAGGGTTAGTAGTTACTGGGACCAGGTTAGGACTAGGTAGGGTTAGAAGTCAGTAGTTACTGGGACCAGGTTAGGACTTGGTAGGGTTAGTAGTCAGTAGTTACTGGGACCAGGTTAGGACTTGGTAGGGTTAGTAGTTACTGGGACCAGGTTAGGACTAGGTAGGGTTAGTAGTTACTGGGACCAGGTTAGGACTAGGTAGGGTTAGTAGTCAGTAGTTACTGGGACTAGGTTAGGACTAGGTAGGGTTAGTAGTTACTGGGACCAGGTTAGGACTAGGTAGGGTTAGCAGTCAGTAGTTACTGGGACCAGGTTAGAACTAGGTAGGGTTAATAGTTACTGGGACCAGGTTAGGACTAGGTAGGGTTAGTAGTTACTGGGACCAGGTAGGGTTAGTAGTTACTGGGACCAGGTTAGGACAAGATAGGGTTAGTAGTCAGTAGTTACTGGGACCAGGTTAGAACTAGGTAGGGTTAATAGTTACTGGGACCAGGTTAGGACTAGGTAGGGTTAGTAGTTACTGGGACCAGGTTAAGACTAGGTAGGGTTAATAGTTAGTAGTTACTGGGACCAGGTTAGGACTAGGTAGGGTTAATAGTTAGTAGTTACTGGGACCAGGTTAGGACTTGGTAGGGTTAGTAGTTACTGGGACCAGGTTAGGAATAAGTAGGGTTAGTAGTTTCTGGGACCAGGTTAGGACTAGGTAGGGTTAGTAGTTACTGGGACCAGGTTAGAACTAGGTAGGGTCAGTAGTTACTGGGACCAGGTTAGGACTAGGTAGAGTTAGTAGTTCCTGGGACCAGGTTAGGACTAGGTAGGGTTAGTAGTTACTGGGACCAGGTTAGGACTAGGTAGGGTTAGTAGTTACTGGGACCAGGTTAAGACTGGGTAGGGTTAGTAGTCAGTAGTTACTGGGACCAGGTTAGGACTTGGTAGGGTTAGTAGTTACTGGGACCAGGTTAGGACTTGGTAGGGTTAGTAGTTACTGGGACCAGGTTAGGACTAGGTAGGGTTAGTAGTCAGTAGTTACTGGGACCAGGTTAGGACTAGGTAGGGTTAGTAGTTACTGGGACCAGGTATGGACTAGATAGGGTTAGTAGTTACTGGGACCAGGTTAGGACTAGGTAGGGTTAGTAGTCAGTAGTTACTGGGACCAGGTTAGGACTAGGTAGGGTTAGTAGTTACTGGGACCAGGTTAGGACTAGGTAGGGTTAGTAGTTACTTGGACCAGTTTAGGACTTGGTAGGGTTAGTAGTTACTGGGACCAGGTTAGGACTAGGTAGGGTTAGTAGTCAGTAGTTACTGGGACCCGGTTAGGACTAGGTAGGGTTAGTAGTTACTGGGACCAGGTTAGGACTAGGTAGGGTTATTAGTTACTGGAACCAGGTTAGGACTAGGTAGGGTTAATAGTTAGTAGTTAATGGGACCAGGTTAGGACTAGGTAGGGTTAGTAGTTAGTAGTTATTGGGACCAGGTTAGGACTAGGTAAGGTTAGTAGTCAGTAGTTACAAGGACCAGGTTAGGACTAGGTAGGGTTAGTATTTTCTGGGACCAGGTTAGGACTAGGTAGGGTTAGTAGTTACTGGGACCAGGTTAGGACTAGGTAGGGTCAGTAGTTACTGGGACCAGGTTCGGACTAGGTAGAGTTATTAGTTCCTGGGACCAGGTTAGGACTAGGTAGGGTTAGTAGTTACTGGGACCAGGTTAGGACTAGGTAGGGTTAGTAGTTACTGGGACCAGGTTAAGACTAGGTAGGGTTAGTAGTCAGTAGTTACTGGGACCAGGTTAGGACTTGGTAGGGTTAGTAGTTACTGGGACCAGGTTAGGAATAAGTAGGGTTAGTAGTTTCTGGGACCAAGTTATGACTAGGTAGGGTTAGTAGTTACTGGGACCAGGTTAGAACTAGGTAGGGTCAGTAGTTACTGGGACCAGGTTAGGACTAGGTAGAGTTAGTAGTTCTTGGGACCAGGTTAGGACTAGGTAGGGTTAGTAGTTACTGGGACCAGGTTAGGACTAGGTAGGGTTAGTAGTCAGTAGTTACTGGGACCAGGTTAGGACTAGGTAGGGTTAGTAGTTACTGGGACCAGGTTAGGACTAGATAGGGTTAGTAGTTACTGGGACCAGGTTAGGACTAGGTAGGGTTAGTAGTCAGTAGTTACTGGGACCAGGTTAGGACTAGGTAGGGTTAGTAGTTACTGGGACCAGGTTAGGACTAGATAGGGTTAGTAGTCAGTAGTTACTGGGACCAGGTTAGGACTAGGTAGGGTTAGTAGTTACTGGGACCAGGTTAGGACTAGGTAGGTTTAGTAGTCAGTAGTTACTGGGACCAGTTTAGGACTAGGTAGGGTTAGTAGTTAATGGGACCAGTTTAGGACTAGGTAGGGTTAGTAGTTACTGGGACCAGGTTAGAACTAGGTAGGGTTAGAAGTTACTGGGACCAGGTTAGGACTAGGAAGGGTTAGTAGTTACTGGCACCAGGTTAGGACTTGGTAGGGTTAGTAGTTATTTCGACCAGGTTAGGACTAGGTAGGGTTAGTAGTCAGTAGTTACTGGGACCAGGTTAGGACTAGTTAGGGTTAGTAGTCAGTAGTTACTGGGACCAGGTTAGGACTAGGTAGGGTTAATAGTTACAGGGACCAGGTTAGGACTAGGTAGCGACAGTAGTTACTGGGACCAGGTTATAACTAGGTAGGGTCAGTAGTTACTGGGACCAGGTTAGAACTAGGTAGGGTTAATAGTTACTGGGACCAGGTTAGGACTTGGTAGGGTTAGTTGTTAATGGGACCAGGTTAGGACTAGGTAGGGTTAGTAGTTACTGGGACCAGGTTAGGACTAGGTAGGGTTAATAGTTAGTAGTTATTGGGAACAGGTTAGGACTAGGTAGGGTCAGTAGTTACTGGGACCAGGTTAGGACTAGGTAGAGTTAGTAGTTCCTGGGACCAGGTTAGGACTAGGTAGGGTTAGTAGTTACTGGGACCAAGTTAGGACTAGGTAGGGTTAGTATTTTCTGGGACCAGGTTAGGACTAGGTAGGGTTAGTAGTTACTGGGACCAGGTTAGGACTAGGTAGGGTCAGTAGTTACTGGGACCAGGTTCGGACTAGGTAGAGTTATTAGTTCCTGGGACCAGGTTAGGACTAGGTAGGGTTAGTAGTTACTGGGACCAGGTTAGGACTAGGTAGGGTTAGTAGTTACTGGGACCAGGTTAAGACTAGGTAGGGTTAGTAGTCAGTAGTTACTGGGACCAGGTTAGGACTTGGTAGGGTTAGTAGTTACTGGGACCAGGTTAGGAATAAGTAGGGATAGTAGTTTCTGGGACCAAGTTAGGACTAGGTAGGGTTAGTAGTTACTGGGACCAGGTTAGAACTAGGTAGGGTCAGTAGTTACTGGGACCAGGTTAGGACTAGGTAGAGTTAGTAGTTCTTGGGACCAGGTTAGGACTAGGTAGGGTTAGTAGTTACTGGGACCAGGTTAGGACTAGGTAGGGTTAGTAGTCAGTAGTTACTGGGACCAGGTTAGGACTAGGTAGGGTTAGTAGTTACTGGGACCAGGTTAGGACTAGATAGGGTTAGTAGTTACTGGGACCAGGTTAGGACTAGGTAGGGTTAGTAGTCAGTAGTTACTGGGACCAGGTTAGGACTAGGTAGGGTTAGTAGTTACTGGGACCAGGTTAGGACTAGATAGGGTTAGTAGTCAGTAGTTACTGGGACCAGGTTAGGACTAGGTAGGGTTAGTAGTTACTGGGACCAGGTTAGGACTAGGTAGGTTTAGTAGTCAGTAGTTACTGGGACCAGGTTAGGACTAGGTAGGGTTAGTAGTTAATGGGACCAGTTTAGGACTAGGTAGGGTTAGTAGTTACTGGGACCAGGTTAGAACTAGGTAGGGTTAGAAGTTACTGGGACCAGGTTAGGACTAGGAAGGGTTAGTAGTTACTGGGACCAGGTTAGGACTTGGTAGGGTTAGTAGTTATTTCGACCAGGTTAGGACTAGGTAGGGTTAGTAGTCAGTAGTTACTGGGACCAGGTTAGGACTAGTTAGGGTTAGTAGTCAGTAGTTACTGGGACCAGGTTAGGACTAGGTAGGGTTAATAGTTACAGGGACCAGGTTAGGACTAGGTAGCGACAGTAGTTACTGGGACCAGGTTATAACTAGGTAGGGTCAGTAGTTACTGGGACCAGGTTAGAACTAGGTAGGGTTAATAGTTACTGGGACCAGGTTAGGACTTGGTAGGGTTAGTTGTTAATGGGACCAGGTTAGGACTAGGTAGGGTTAGTAGTTACTGGGACCAGGTTAGGAATAGGTAGGGTTAATAGTTAGTAGTTATTGGGAACAGGTTAGGACTAGGTAGGGTCAGTAGTTACTGGGACCAGGTTAGGACTAGGTAGAGTTAGTAGTTCCTGGGACCAGGTTAGGACTAGGTAGGGTTAGTAGTTACTGGGACCAGGTTAGGACTAGGTAGGGTTAGTAGTTACTGGGACCAGGTTAAGACTAGGTAGGGTTAGTAGTCAGTAGTTACTGGGACCAGGTTAGGACTTGGTAGGGTTAGTAGTTACTGGGACAAGGTTAGGACTAGGTAGGGTTAGTAGTTTCTGGGACCAGGTTAGGACTAGGTAGGGTTAGTAGTCAGTAGTTACTGGGACCAGGTTAGGACTAGGTAGGGTTAGTAGTTACTGGGACCAGGTTAGGACTAGATAGGGTTAGTAGTCAGTAGTTACTGGGACCAGGTTAGGACTAGGTAGGGTTAGTAGTCAGTAGTTACTGGGACCAGGTTAGGACTAGGTAGGGTTAGTAGTTAATGGGACCAGTTTAGGACTAGGTAGGGTTAGTAGTTACTGGGACCAGGTTAGAACTAGGTAGGGTTAGAAGTTACTGGGACCAGGTTAGGACTAGGTAGGGTTAGTAGTTTCTGGGACCAGGTTAGGACTAGGTAGGGTTAGTAGTTACTGGGACCAGGTTAGGACTAGGTAGGGTCAGTAGTTACTGGGACCAGGTTAGGACTAGGTAGGGTTAGTAGTCAGTAGTTACTGGGACGAGGTTAGGACTTGGTAGGGTTAGTAGTTACTGGGACCAGTTTAGGACTTGGTAGGGTTAGTAGTTACTGGGACCAGGTTAGGACTAGGTAGGGTTAATAGTTGGTAGTTAATGGGACCAGGTTAGGACTAGGTAGGGTTAGTAGTTAGTAGTTATTGGGACCAGGTTAGGACTAGGTAGGGTTAGTAGTCAGTAGTTACAAGGACCAGGTTAGGACTAGGTAGGGTTAGTAGTTTCTGGGACCAGGTTAGGACTAGGTAGGGTTAGTAGTTACTGGGACCAGGTTAGGACTAGGTAGGGTCAGTAGTTACTGGGACCAGGTTAGGACTAGGTAGAGTTAGTAGTTCCTGGGACCAGGTTAGGACTAGGTAGGGTTAGTAGTTACTGGGACCAGGTTAGGACTAGGTAGGGTTAGTAGTTACTGGGACCAGGTTAAGACTAGGTAGGGTTAGTAGTCAGTAGTTACTGGGACCAGGTTAGGACTTGGTAGGGTTAGTAGTTACTGGGACCAGGTTAGGAATAAGTAGGGTTAGTAGTTTCTGGGACCAGGTTAGGACTAGGTAGGGTTAGTAGTTACTGGGACCAGGTTAGAACTAGGTAGGGTCAGTAGTTACTGGGACCAGGTTAGGACTAGGTAGAGTTAGTAGTTCCTGGGACCAGGTTAGGACTAGGTAGGGTTAGTAGTTACTGGGACCAGGTTAGGACTAGGTAGGGTTAGTAGTTACTGGGACCAGGTTAAGACTGGGTAGGGTTAGTAGTCAGTAGTTACTGGGACCAGGTTAGGACTTGGTAGGGTTAGTAGTTACTGGGACCAGGTTAGGACTTGGTAGGGTTAGTAGTTACTGGGACCAGGTTAGGACTAGGTAGGGTTAGTAGTCAGTAGTTACTGGGACCAGGTTAGGACTAGGTAGGGTTAGTAGTTACTGGGACCAGGTATGGACTAGATAGGGTTAGTAGTTACTGGGACCAGGTTAGGACTAGGTAGGGTTAGTAGTCAGTAGTTACTGGAACTAGGTTAGGACTAGGTAGGGTTAGTAGTTACTGGGACCAGGTTAGGACTAGGTAGGGTTAGCAGTCAGTAGTTACTGGGACCAGGTTAGAACTAGGTAGGGTTAATAGTTACTGGGACCAGGTTAGGACTAGGTAGGGTTAGTAGTTACTGGGACCAGGTTAGGACTAGGTAGGGTTAGTAGTTACTGGGACCAGGTTAGGACAAGATAGGGTTAGTAGTCAGTAGTTACTGGGACCAGGTTAGAACTAGGTAGGGTTAATAGTTACTGGGACCAGGTTAGGACTAGGTAGGGTTAGTAGTTACTGGGACCAGGTTAAGACTAGGTAGGGTTAATAGTTAGTAGTTACTGGGACCAGGTTAGGACTAGGTAGGGTTAATAGTTAGTAGTTACTGGGACCAGGTTAGGACTTGGTAGGGTTAGTAGTTACTGGGACCAGGTTAGGAATAAGTAGGGTTAGTAGTTTCTGGGACCAGGTTAGGACTAGGTAGGGTTAGTAGTTACTGGGACCAGGTTAGAACTAGGTAGGGTCAGTAGTTACTGGGACCAGGTTAGGACTAGGTAGAGTTAGTAGTTCCTGGGACCAGGTTAGGACTAGGTAGGGTTAGTAGTTACTGGGACCAGGTTAGGACTAGGTAGGGTTAGTAGTTACTGGGACCAGGTTAAGACTGGGTAGGGTTAGTAGTCAGTAGTTACTGGGACCAGGTTAGGACTTGGTAGGGTTAGTAGTTACTGGGACCAGGTTAGGACTTGGTAGGGTTAGTAGTTACTGGGACCAGGTTAGGACTAGGTAGGGTTAGTAGTCAGTAGTTACTGGGACCAGGTTAGGACTAGGTAGGGTTAGTAGTTACTGGGACCAGGTATGGACTAGATAGGGTTAGTAGTTACTGGGACCAGGTTAGGACTAGGTAGGGTTAGTAGTCAGTAGTTACTGGGACCAGGTTAGGACTAGGTAGGGTTAGTAGTTACTGGGACCAGGTTAGGACTAGATAGGGTTAGTAGTCAGTAGTTACTGGGACCAGGTTAGGACTAGGTAGGGTTAGTAGTTACTGGGACCAGGTTAGGACTAGGTAGGGTTAGTAGTCAGTAGTTACTGGGACCAGGTTAGGACTAGGTAGGGTTAGTAGTTAATGGGACCAGTTTAGGACTAGGTAGGGTTAGTAGTTACTGGGACCAGGTTAGAACTAGGTAGGGTTAGAAGTTACTGGGACCAGGTTAGGACTAGGTAGGGTTAGTAGTTACTGGGACCAGGTTAGGACTAGGTAGGGTTAGTAGTTACTTCGACCAAGTTAGGACTAGGTAGGGTTAGTAGTCAGTAGTTACTGGGACCAGGTTAGGACTAGGTAGGGTTAGTAGTCAGTAGTTACTGGGACCAGGTTAGGACTAGGTAGGGTTAATAGTTACAGGGACCAGGTTAGGACTAGGTAGCGACAGTAGTTACTGGGACCAGGTTATAACTAGGTAGGGTCAGTAGTTACTGGGACCAGGTTAGGACTAGGTAGGGTTAATAGTTACTGGGACCAGGTTAGGACTTGGTAGGGTTAGTGGTTAATGGGACCAGGTTAGGACTAGGTAGGGTAAGTAATTACTGGGACCAGGTTAGGACTAGGTAGGGTTAATAGTTAGTAGTTATTGGGAACAGGTTAGGACTAGGTAGGGTTAGTAGTCAGTAGTTACTGGGACCAGGTTAGGACTAGGTAGGGTTAGTAGTTACTGGGACCAGGTTAGGACTAGGTAGGTTTAGTAGTTACTGGGACCAGGTTAGGACTAGGTAGGGTTAGTAGTTACTGGGACCAGGTTAGGAATAGGTAGGGTTAGTAGTTACTGGGACCAGGTTAGGACTAGGTAGGGTTAGTAGTTACTGGGACCAGGTTAGGACTAGGTAGGGTTAGTAGTTCCTGGGACCAGGTTAGGACTAGGTAGGGTTAGTAGTTACTGGGACCAGGTTAGGACTAGGTAGGGTTAGTAGTCAGTAGTTACTGGGACCAGGTTAGGACTTGGTAGGGTTAGTAGTCAGTAGTTACTGGGACCAGGTTAGGACTTGGTAGGGTTAGTAGTTACTGGGACCAGGTTAGGACTAGGTAGGGTTAGTAGTTACTGGGACCAGGTTAGGACTAGGTAGGGTTAGTAGTCAGTAGTTACTGGGACTAGGTTAGGACTAGGTAGGGTTAGTAGTTACTGGGACCAGGTTAGGACTAGGTAGGGTTAGCAGTCAGTAGTTACTGGGACCAGGTTAGAACTAGGTAGGGTTAATAGTTACTGGGACCAGGTTAGGACTAGGTAGGGTTAGTAGTTACTGGGACCAGGTTAGGACTAGGTAGGGTTAGTAGTTACTGGGACCAGGTTAGGACAAGATAGGGTTAGTAGTCAGTAGTTACTGGGACCAGGTTAGAACTAGGTAGGGTTAATAGTTACTGGGACCAGGTTAGGACTAGGTAGGGTTAGTAGTTACTGGGACCAGGTAAGGACTAGGTAGGGTTAGTAGTTACTGGGACCAGGTTAGGACTAGGTAGGGTTAATAGTTACTGGGACCAGGTTAGGACTAGGTAGGGTTAGTAGTTACTGGGACCAGGTAAGGACTAGGTAGGGTTAGTAGTTACTGGGACCAGGTTAGGACTAGATAGGGTTAGCAGTCAGTAGTTACTGGGACCAGGTTAGAACTAGGTAGGGTTAATAGTTACTGGGACCAGGTTAGGACTAGGTAGGGTTAGTAGTTTCTGGGACCAGGTTAGGACTAGGTAGGGTTAGTAGTTACTGGGACCAGGTTAGGACTAGGTAGGGTCAGTAGTTACTTGGACCAGGTTAGGACTAGGTAGAGTTAGTAGTTCCTGGGACCAGGTTAGGACTAGGTAGGGTTAGTAGTTACTGGGACCAGGTTAGGACTAGGTAGGGTTAGTAGTTACTGGGACCAGGTTAAGACTAGGTAGGGTTAGTAGTCAGTAGTTACTGGGACCAGGTTAGGACTTGGTAGGGTTAGTAGTTACTGGGACCAGGTTAGGACTTGGTAGGGTTAGTAGTCAGTAGTTACTGGGACCCGGTTAGGACTAGGTAGGGTTAGTAGTTACTGGGACCAGGTTAGGACTAGGTAGGGTTAGTAGTTACTGGGACCAGATTAGGACTAGGTAGGGTTAATAGTTAGTAGTTACTGGGACCAGGTTAGGACTAGGTAGGGTTAGTAGTTAGTAGTTATTGGGACCAGGTTAGGACTAGGAATGGGGTTAGTAGTCAGTAGTTACAAGGACCAGGTTAGGACTAGGTAGGGTTAGTAGTTTCTGGGACCAGGTTAGGACTAGGTAGGGTTAGTAGTTACTGGGTCCAGGTTAGGACTAGGTAGGGTTAGTAGTTACTGGGACCAGGTTAAGACTAGGTAGGGTTAGTAGTCAGTAGTTACTGGGACCAGGTTAGAACTTGGTAGGGTTAGTAGTTACTGGGACCAGGTTAGGACTAAGTAGGGTTAGTAGTTTCTGGGACCAGGTTAGGACTAGGTAGGGTTAGTAGTTACTGGGACCAGGTTAGGACTAGGTAGGGTCAGTAGTTACTGGGACCAGGTTAGGACTAGTTAGGGTTAGTAGTTACTGGGACCAGGTTAGGACTAGGTAGGGTTAGTAGTTACTGGGACCAGGTTAAGACTAGTGTCACAAGCCGGCTCATAGCCTGTGACAAATGAGAGGACACGAACAACAGGTATAGGCCAATTCAAAAGTGTTCTTTATTATTAAACAAACTATTAACTTAAACTAAGAAACAGGAATGAGGTGTGGATGTATCAGAATGTAAGGTGTATGTAAAGTGCATGGGTGCATGAATATGTGTGTGTGAACATGACTGAGTGGAAACTATGCAAAACTAAAAAGGAACAAACAAATCATGAGCATACCTGGAGGAGCAGAGAGAGAGAGAGAGCAAGAGTGATTAGTGACAGCTTTATACCCTGAGCCCAGGTGGCTCCAATCACTAACGACCCTCCTCTGCCTGCAGGAGGAACCGCCCCCTGCACTGCAGAGGAGGAGCCGTGACACCCCCCTCCTTAAAATGAGGGTCCCACCCTCAACCCAACTTCCTCCAACATAATCAAAATAATTCAAATTTCCCCAAAAACAAATAAACAAAAAAAAACAATCCCGGCTCCTAGCAGTAGCCCCGTGTCCCCCAGCCGACTGTCCGTCCCTCAAACTCGGCAGCCCTGGTACCTGGGGAGCAATTTAAGAGGAAAGAGGCACAGACAGCCCGTAGGGGTCAACAGAGAAAAGGTACAAGCTAGGTTAAAGGAGCACGGGACAGAGCATCAGCAATGATATTATCCTTACCCTTAATGTGCCTAATATCAAGGTTGAATGGTTGCAAGAACAAAGCCCAACGCATCAGGCGCTGGTTGGGGTTTTGCAGGGACCTCAGAAAAACAAGTGGGTTGTGGTCAGTGAACACAGTTAAAGGGGTCAAACCAGAACCAACATAGACCTCGAAGTGCTGTAAAGCCCAAATGAGACCTAAAGCCTCCTTTTCAATTACAGAATAGTTTTTCTGATACTTATTAAATTTTCGGGAGAAGAAACTCTGGACACTCAACCTTGTCGTCATTCTCCTGGAGAAGCACAGCCCCAGCACCGATTTGACTGGCGTCTACCCGCAATTTGAAAGGTTTCCCAAAATTTGGTGCTGCCAACACAGGTGCCAAGCACAAAAGAGTCTTAACTGCATCAAATGCCTCTTGACACTGGGTGGACCAGATAAATTCAGCCTTGGCCTTCAACAGATTGGTCAGTGGGGACACTACTACCGAAAAGTTTTTACAAAAAGCACGGTAGTACCCCGCCATTCCCAGGAAGCGCATCAGTTCTTTCTTTGTAGAGGGCTGTGGGAACTGCCTCACAGCCTGAACCTTGGCTTCCACGGGACAGACAAATCCCTGACCCACAACCTTGCCTAGGTATGTGACTGTAGCTTTGGCAAACTCACATTTTGCCAAATTAATAGTCAACCTGGCCCACACCAGTCTTTCAAACAGGCCTTGTACTCTCCGAACATGCTCCTCCCAGGAGTCTGAGTAGACGACCACGTCATCCAAATACACGGCACACCCTTCCAGACCTGAGACCACCCGATTCATTAGCCTCTGGAAGGTGGCTGGAGCATTCCGCAAGCCGAAAGGCATCACTTTATAAGAGAACAAACCAGATGGAGTTATAAAGGCAGCAATCTCACAAGCTCTTTTGGTAAGGGGTACTTGCCAATATCCCTTTAAAAGATCAAATTTGCTAACATACTTTGCTGACCCAACTTGATCAATACAGTCCTCCATCCTAGGAAGAGGGTAAAGGTCTGCTTTAGTAATATTGTTAACTTTTCTATAATCAGTGCAAGGTCTGAAAGTAGAATCAGACTTTTTGACCAATAGACAGGGTGAAGCCCAATTTGAACAACATGGCTCCGCAATACCATTGTCCAACATATACTGCACCTCTGTTTCCAGTTTCAATCTCTTCTCCTCAGACACACGATAAAATCTCTGTTTGATAGGCTTAGCATCTCCGATGTCTATATCATGTTCAATTAAGTGGGTTTGTGATGGAGTGTCAGAAAACAAAACAGGGTAGTTTCTAATAAGAGCTACCAATTCATCACGTTTCTCAGAGTCTAAATGATCTACCAAAACCCCAAGGTTTTGCAAAGTCTGGGAGTTTTTCAACCGTCCTTGTAAGACCTCATCTGAAACTTTAACTTCCTCTTCTCCCCCCTCCACCAAATTAAAGCCACAAGATGCAGGGACTGGGGCAGCAGTCAACACTGACCTCACTGCTGGAGTGCCTTCAACTTTGCTTAGATCACGGGAGTGATAACATTTTAACAGGTTCACATGGCATAATTTAGAGGACTTCCTATGACTAGGGGTTTCAATAAGATAGTTCAAATCTGACACTTTACGCAACACAGTGAAAGGACCACAGTATTTTGCCTGAAAAGGTGAACTTACAAGAGGCAGAAGAGCAAGTACCCGATCACCGGGACTAAACTCACGCAGCTCAGCCTGTCCGTCATATTTCAGTTTCATTTTCCGTTGAGAACATTTTAGTTTTTCTTTCGCTAGTTCACCAGTCCTATACAACTTCAACCTAAAACCATTTACATAGTCAATAAGGTTCCGAGGTGGTTCCTCAGGCAAACAACCATCCTGCAACACTGCTAAAGGCCCACGCACCTTATGGCCAAACACTAAGTCATTTGGGCTAAACCCTGTGCTTTCCTGCACTACTTCACGAGCAGCTAGTAACAGCCAAGGTAACCCCTCCTCCCAGTCGGCAGACAGTTCCGTACAATATGCACGAAGCAAGGATTTTAAAGTTTGATGAAAACGTTCCAAAGCTCCCTGGCTCTGGGCATGGAACGCAGTAGACTTGTTGTGTTTAACTTTAAGCTGTTTGAGAACCTGAGCAAATAAATGAGAGGTAAAGTTAGACCCCTGATCTGACTGGATGGTTTTTGGAATCCCAAATGTTGAAATAAATTGAGTTAAAGCTTTAACTACTGATTTTGAAGTTATGGTACGCAAGGAAAAAGCTGCCGGATATCTGGTTGCTTGACACATAACAGTTAATAAGTAGCTATGACCTGACTTGGACCTTGGTAATGGCCCAACACAATCGATAATAAGATGCTCAAAAGGTTGCCCTACGGCTGGTATTGGATACAACGGTGCAGGCTTTACAACCTGATTTGGCTTGCTTGTGCGCTGACACGTATCACAAGTTTTAATAAACTGAGATACATCCCGCTTTAAACGTGGCCAGAAAAAATAACGAAGTATACGATCATACGTTTTACAAACACCCATATGACCTGCCACATCACCATGTGAAGTTTGCAACACTTTATTTCGCAAAGTAGTAGGTACAACTATTTGAAAGACTGGTTCTCCTAAACCCTTATCATAGTGTGGAACCCATTTCCTGACCAACAGCCCATCAAGAAGAAAATAACACTGAGCACTATTCCTCACCACTGAATCAGGAACCACTTTATCAAACAGATCAGCCAAAGTAGTATCGGCTTTTTGCTCAGCCATCAATGAATCTCTAGAACTAGTCAACTGTTCTGTCTGGAGTTTGACTGGCAACTCAAGACTTTCTGGCTTACTCTCAATCTCCTTACGAGAGGCTGCGCGGGTAACCGCACAAACTGGAAATACCTCAGGAGACACACAGTTCTGATCCGGAGATTCCCTTGCAGGGGTCACTGAAGGTTGCTTCTTACAGATGTTTAATTTGCCATCTGCCCACACCTTACTACCTGCCAAGTCATTCCCCAAAATCATGTGTACTCCCTCTACTGGCAACTGAGGTCTAACCCCAACATCTACATCACCTTCTACCAGACCACATTTTAGGGTAACTTCATGTAAAGGACAAGAGAATGGAACTAAACCCATACCACATACCATTACACAACGGCCAGTATCAGACTCTTTAGAGAACGGCAAAACAGATTCCAGAATAAAAGAATCTAAAGCTCCAGTGTCTCTTAGGATCTTGATTTTAACATTCTGGTTGCCATCTACCAGGGACACTACACCATCTGAAATAAAGGCTGAAAAATCACAGCGGGAAAACTGAGAATCAAACTCAACTAGTGGCTGAAACAGCTCACCCTGGTGGTCAGAGGCTGTAACAGGACTTGCCATCACAGCAGGTTTAACTTGAACTGACTGTTTTGATTTAAGCAGAGGACAATTTTTCTTCCAATGTCCTTCAACTAAACAGTAGCGACAGGTATTAGCATTAACCGGTCCTTTAAGTCCTCCAGACTTAAACTTCTGCCGAGGCCTTTGGAAAGAAGCCCCCAAAAAAGGTGACCTACTATTCCTAGGAGTAAAGTTATTTTCATGGTACATGTCACTGTTTAACTCAAAATGTCTTTTATGTGTTAGCCTGTACTCATCTGCAAGGATGGCTGCATCACTTGGAGACTTAACTTTACGTTCATTCATGTATGTAGCAACCTGGTCAGGAACAGAATTTTTGAACTGTTCTAACACAATCAAATTAGACAGACCCTCAAAAGTACTAACTTCAGAAGCTGTACACCAACGATTAAATGCAGAAGTCAAATCACAAACAAACTCAGAATAGGTTTGTGAATCTAACTTTTTCCTGTAACGAAAACGTTGACGATATGCCTCTGGCACAAGCTCGTAGACCTTCAGAACTGCTGATTTAACTTTAGCATAAACTTTACTGTCAGCTACACTCAGTGCTGCAAAAGCCTCACGTGCTTTACCTGTAAGTACACATTGCAACAACATAGTCATGTCCAAATCTGACCAAGCTCTAGCTTCCGCAATACGCTCAAATAAAGTAAAGTATGTGTCTGGATCTGACTCATCAAATTTAGGCAACAAACGAAGATTCTGTGAAACATCAAACTGTGGTAGTCTTTCCGGTCTATTAGCATTTCTCAATCGCTCTATCTCTAATTGCATTTGCATTTGCTCTAATTGCATTTGCCTTTGCATTTGCAACAGTTCCCTCTGCTGCTCAAAAGTTAATGAAGGGCTAGCCTGAAAACTTGCACCCTCACTACTAGCAGACTGACCGCCAAAAACACCCATTTCCCTAAGACCCTGCTTTAAGCTAGTTTTAACAGTCTCTTTAATTTTTTTATCAACAATCTCAATCTGATAATGTTCAGCAATTTCAATTAACTGCTCCTTAGTACACAATTCTAAGGCTACCTCTGAAGGAGCTTGAACAAAACTACTCAAAATGGAAGACATTTTCCTCAACCAATACAACTATTACAAATGCTCAAAAAAAAAAACACAACTCACCTGCTGTCAATCTGGGTTCAAGGACAAGAGCCACACCCCACTATCCTCCAAAAACTACTAACTAACTGGCCCTGGTCTTCGTGCAGTCACATGTGGTGGGGTTTTATGCACACAAAACCAGTGGAGTGGAAAAGACAACCAGAAACTGGCGGCCCTCCCATAACCACGGAGGTGCTCCCGAGCCGATGTAGGGGAAAAGGGAAAGGGATGCTCTACCCACGTTCACTGCCACCTAAAACAAAAACACCACAAGCCTCCTATTGACACTTGCTGATATGCCTGAACAGGAGAGGACTCCCACCTGAACAAAACCCAGAAAAACACAGAGTGAATTGCTTAGCTACCAAACTAACTGAACCAAAAGAACACATGGCTCTCAACTCTCTCTTAAACAAAAATTTGGCCCAACCAAAACATCCACTCAAACAAAAAAAATTGTCAATCTGAACTAAACTAACCCAAATTAACTACGATCCCGGACGAGCCACCACTTGTCACAAGCCGGCTCATAGCCTGTGACAAATGAGAGGACACGAACAACAGGTATAGGCCAATTCAAAAGTGTTCTTTATTATTAAACAAACTATTAACTTAAACTAAGAAACAGGAATGAGGTGTGGATGTATCAGAATGTAAGGTGTATGTAAAGTGCATGGGTGCATGAATATGTGTGTGTGAACATGACTGAGTGGAAACTATGCAAAACTAAAAAGGAACAAACAAATCATGAGCATACCTGGAGGAGCAGAGAGAGAGAGAGAGCAAGAGTGATTAGTGACAGCTTTATACCCTGAGCCCAGGTGGCTCCAATCACTAACGACCCTCCTCTGCCTGCAGGAGGAACCGCCCCCTGCACTGCAGAGGAGGAGCCGTGACACTAGGTAGGGTTAGTAGTCAGTAGTTACTGGGACCAGGTTAGGACTTGGTAGGGTTAGGAGTTCCTGGGACCAGGTTAGGACTTGGTAGGGTTAGTAGTTACTGGGACCAGGTTAGGACTAGGTAGGGTTAGTAATCAGTAGTTACTGGGACCAGGTTATGACTTGGTAGGGTTAGTAGTCAGTAGTTACTGGGACCAGGTTAGGACTTGGTAGGGTTAGAAGTTACTGGGACCAGGTTAGGACTAGGTAGGGTTAGTAGTTACTGGGACCAGGTTAGGACTAGGTAGGGTTAGTAGTTCCTGGGACCAGGTTAGGACTAGGTAGGGTTAGTAGTTCCTGGGACCAGGTTAGGACTAGGTAGGGTTAGTAGTTACTGTGACCAGGTTATGACTAGGTAGGGTTAGTAGTCAGTAGTTACTGGGACCAGGTTAGGACTTGGTAGGGTTAGTAGTTCCTGGGACCAGGTTAGGACTAGGTAGGATTATTAGTTACTGGGACCAGGTTAGGACTAGGTAGGGTTAGTAGTCAGTAGTTCCTGGGACCAGGTTAGGACTAGGTAGGGTTAGTAGTTACTGGGACCAGGTTAGGACTAGGTAGGGTTAGTAGTCAGTAGTTACTGGGACCAGGTTAGGACTAGGTAGGGTTAGTAGTTAATGGGACCAGGTTAGGACTAGGTAGGGTTAATAGTTAGTAGTTACTGGGACCAGGTTAGGACTAGGTAGGGTTAGTAGTTAGTAGTTACTGGGACCAGGTTAGGACTAGGTAGGGTTAGTAGTCAGTAAATACAAGGACCAGGTTAGGACTAGGTAGGGTTAGTAGTTTCTGGGACCAGGTTAGGACTAGGTAGGGTTAGTAGTTACTGGGACCAGGTTAGGACTAGGTAGGGTCAGTAGTTACTGGGACCAAGTTAGGACTAGGTAGAGTTAGTAGTTCCTGGGACCAGGTTAGGACTAGGTAGGGTTAGTAGTTACTGGGACCAGGTTAGGACTAGGTAGGGTTAGTAGTTACTGGGACCAGGTTAAGACTAGGTAGGGTTAGTAGTCAGTAGTTACTGGGACCAGGTTAGGACTAGGTAGGGTTAGTAGTTACTGGGACCAGGTTAGGACTAGGTAGGGTTAGCAGTCAGTAGTTACTGGGACCAGGTTAGAACTAGGTAGGGTTAATAGTTAGTAGTTACTGGGACCAGGTTAGGACTAGGTAGGGTTAGTAGTTAGTAGTTATTGGGACCAGGTTAGGACTAGGTAGGGTTAGTAGTCAGTAAATACAAGGACCAGGTTAGGACTAGGTAGGGTTAGTCGTTTCTGGGACCAGGTTAGGACTAGGTAGGGTTAGTAGTTACTGGGACCAGGTTAGGACTAGGTAGGGTCAGTAGTTTCTGGGACCAGGTTAGGACTAGGTAGGGTTAGTAGTTACTGGGACCAGGTTAGGACTAGGTAGGGTCAGTAGTTACTGGGACCAGGTTAGGACTAGGTAGAGTTAGTAGTTCCTGGGACCAGGTTAGGACTAGGTAGGGTTAGTAGTTACTGGGACCAGGTTAGGACTAGGTAGGGTTAGTAGTTACTGGGACCAGGTTAAGACTAGGTAGGGTTAGTAGTCAGTAGTTACTGGGACCAGGTTAGGACTAGGTAGGGTTAGTAGTTACTGGGACCAGGTTAGGACTAGGTAGGGTTAGCAGTCAGTAGTTACTGGGACCAGGTTAGAACTAGGTAGGGTTAAAATTTAGTAGTTACTGGGACCAGGTTAGGACTAGGTAGGGTTAGTAGTTAGTAGTTATTGTGACCAGGTTAGGACTAGGTAGGGTTAGTAGTCAGTAAATACAAGGACCAGGTTAGGACTAAGTAGGGTTAGCAGTTTCTGGGACCAGGTTAGGACTAGGTAGGGTTAGTAGTTACTGGGACCAGGTTAGGACTAGGTAGGGTCAGTAGTTACTGGGACCAAGTTAGGACTAGGTAGAGTTAGTAGTTCCTGGGACCAGGTTAGGACTAGGTAGGGTTAGTAGTTACTGGGACCAGGTTAGGACTATGTAGGGTTAGTAGTTACTGGGACCAGGTTAAGACTAGGTAGGGTTAGTAGTCAGTAGTTACTGGGACCAGGTTAGGACTAGGTAGGGTTAGTAGTTTCTGGGACCAGGTTAGGACTAGGTAGGGTTAGTAGTTACTGGGACCAGGTTAGGACTAGGTAGGGTCAGTAGTTACTGGGACCAGGTTAGGACTAGGTAGAGTTAGTAGTTCCTGGGACCAGGTTAGGACTAGGTAGGCTTAGTAGTTACTGGGACCAGGTTAGGACTAGGTAGGGTTAGTAGTTACTGGGACCAGGTTAGGACTAGGTAGGGTTAGTAGTTACTGGGACCAGGTTAAGACTAGTTAGGGTTAGTAGTCAGTAGTTACTGGGACCAGGTTAGGACTTGGTAGGGTTAGTAGTTACTGGGACCAGGTTAGGACTTGGTAGGGTTAGTAGTTACTGGGACCAGGTTAGGACTAGGTAGGGTCAGTAGTTACTGGGACCAGGTTAGGACTAGGTAGAGTTAGTAGTTCCTGGGACCAGGTTAGGACTAGGTAGGGTTAGTAGTTACTGGGACCAGGTTAGGACTAGGTAGGGTCAGTAGTTACTGGGACCAGGTTAGGACTTGGTAGAGTTAGTAGTTCCTGGGACCAGGTTAGGACTAGGTAGGGTTAGTAGTTACTGGGACCAGGTTAGGACTAGGTAGGGTTAGTAGTTACTGGGACCAGGTTAAGACTAGGTAGGGTTAGTAGTCAGTAGTTACTGGGACCAGGTTAGGACTTGGTAGGGTTAGTAGTTACTGGGACCAGGTTAGGACTTGGTAGGGTTAGTAGTTACTGGGACCAGGTTAGGACTAGGTAGGGTTAGTAGTCAGTAGTTACTGGGACCAGGTTAGGACTAGATAGGGTTAGTAGTTACTGGGATCAGGTTAGGACTAGGTAGGGTTAGTAGTCAGTAGTTACTGGGACCAGGTTAGGAATAGGTAGGATTAGTAGTTACTGGGACCAGGTTAGGACTAGATAGGGTTAGTAGTCAGTAGTTACTAGGACCAGGTTAGGACTAGGTAGGGTTAGTAGTTACTGGGACCAGATTAGGACTAGGTAGGGTTAACAGTCAGTAGTTACTGGGACCAGGTTAGGATTAGGTAGGGTTAGTAGTTACTGGGACCAAGTTAGGACTAGGTAGAGTTAGTAGTTCCTGGGACCAGGTTAGGACTAGGTAGGGTTAGTAGTTACTGGGACCAGGTTAGGACTAGGTAGGGTTAGTAGTTACTGGGACCAGGTTAAGACTAGGTAGGGTTAGTAGTCAGTAGTTACTGGGACCAGGTTAGGACTTGGTAGGGTTAGTAGTTACTGGGACCAGGTTAGGACTAGGTTGTGTTAGTAGTTTCTGGGACCAGGTTAGGACTAGGTAGGGTTAGTAGTTACTGGGACCAGGTTAGGACTAGGTAGGGTCAGTAGTTACTGGGACCAGGTTAGGACTAGGTAGAGTTAGTAGTTCCTGGGAACAGGTTAGGACTAGGTAGGGTTAGTAGTTACTGGGACCAGGTTAGGACTAGTTAGGGTTAGTAGTTACTGGGACCAGGTTAAGACTAGGTAGGGTTAGTAGTCAGTAGTTACTGGGACCAGGTTAGGACTAGGTAGGGTTAGTAGTAACTGGGACTAGGTTAGGACTAGGTAGGGTTAGCAGTCAGTAGTTACTGGGACCAGGTTAGAACTAGGTAGGGTTAATAGTTACTGGGACCAGGTTAGGACTTGGTAGGGTTAGTAGTTAATGGGACCAGGTTAGGACTAGGTAGGGTTAGTAGTTACTGGGACCAGGTTAGGACTAGGTAGGGTTAATAGTTACTGGGACCAGGTTAGGACTAGGTAGGGTTAGTAGTTCCTGGGACCAGGTTAGGACTAGGTAGGGTTAGTAGTTACTGGGACCAGGTTAGGACTAGGTAGGGTTAACAGTCAGTAGTTACTGGGACCAGGTTAGGATTAGGTAGGGTTAGTAGTTACTGGGACCAGGTTAGGACTAGGTAGGGTTAATAGTTACAGTTACCAGGTTAGGACTAGGTAGCGACAGTAGTTACTGGGACCAGGTTAGAACTAGGTAGGGTCAGTAGTTACTGGGACCAGGTTAGAACTAGGTAGGGTTAATAGTTACTGGGACCAGGTTAGGACTTGGTAGGGTTAGTAGTTAATGGGACCAGGTTAGGACTAGGTAGGGTTAGTAGTTACTGGGACCAGGTTAGGACTAGGTAGGGTTAGTAGTTATTGGGACCAGGTTAGGACTAGGTAGTGTTAGTAGTCAGTAGTTACTGGGACCAGGTTAGGACTTGGTAGGGTTAGTAGTCAGTAGTTACTGGGACCAGGTTAGGACTTGGTAGGGTTAGTAGTTCCTGGGACCAGGTTAGGCCTAGGTAGGGTTAGTAGTTACTGGGACCAGGTTAGGACTAGGTAGGGTTAGTAGTCAGTAGTTACTGGGACCAGGTTAGGACTAGGTAGGGTTAGTAGTTACTGGGACCAGGTTAGGACTAGGTAGGGTTAGCAGTCAGTAGTTACTGGGACCAGGTTAGGACTAGGTAGGGTTAGTAGTTACTGGGACCAGGTTAGGACTAGGTAGGGTTAATAGTTAGTAGTTACTGGGACCAGGTTAGGACTAGGTAGGGTTAGTAGTTAGTAGTTATTGGGACCCGGTTAGGACTTGGTAGGGTTAGTAGTCAGTAAATACAATGACCAGGTTAGGACTAGGTAGGGTTAGTAGTTTCTGGGACCAGGTTAGGACTAGGTAGGGTTAGTAGTTACTGGGACTAGGTTAGGACTAGGTAGGGTCAGTAGTTACTGGGACCAGGTTAGGACTAGGTAGAGTTAGTAGTTCCTGGGACCAGGTTAGGACTAGGTAGGGTTAGTAGTTACTGGGACCAGGTTAGGACTTGGTAGGGTTAGTAGTTACTGGGACCAGGTTAAGACTAGGTAGGGTTAGTAGTCAGTAGTTACTGGGACCAGGTTAGGACTTGGTAGGGTTAGTAGTTACTGGGACCAGGTTAGGACTAGGTAGGGTTAGTAGTTACTGGGACCAGGTTAGGACTAGGTGGGGTCAGTAGTTACTGGGACCAGGTTAGGACTAGGTAGAGTTAGTAGTTCCTGGGACCAGGTTAGGACTAGGTAGGGTTAGTAGTTACTGGGACCAGGTTAGGACTAGGTAGGGTTAGTAGTTACTGGGACCAGGTTAAGACTAGGTAGGGTTAGTAGTCAGTAGTTACTGGGACCAGGTTAGGACTTGGTAGGGTTAGTAGTTACTGGGACCAGGTTAGGACTTGGTAGGGTTAGTAGTTACTGGGACCAGGTTAGGACTAGATAGGGTTAGCAGTCAGTAGTTACTGGGACCAGGTTAGGATTAGGTAGGGTTAGTAGTTACTGGGACCAAGTTAGGACTAGGTAGAGTTAGTAGTTCCTGGGACCAGGTTAGGACTAGGTAGGGTTAGTAGTTACTGGGACCAGGTTAGGACTAGGTAGGGTTAGTAGTTACTGGGACCAGGTTAAGACTAGGTAGGGTTAGTAGTCAGTAGTTACTGGGACCAGGTTAGGACTTGGTAGGGTTAGTAGTTACTGGGACCAGGTTAGGACTAGGTTGTGTCAGTAGTTTCTGGGAACAGGTTAGGACTAGGTAGGGTTAGTATTTACTGGGACCAGGTTAGGACTAGGTAGGGTCAGTAGTTACTGGGACCAGGTTAGGACTAGGTAGAGTTAGTAGTTCCTGGGACCAGGTTAGGACTAGGTAGGGTTAGTAGTTACTGGGACCAGGTTAGGACTAGTTAGGGTTAGTAGGTACTGGGACCAGGTTAATACTAGGTAGGGTTAGTAGTCAGTAGTTACTGGGACCAGGTTAGGACTAGGTAGGGTTAGTAGTTACTGGGACTAGGTTAGGACTAGGTAGGGTTAGCAGTCAGTAGTTACTGGGACCAGGTTAGAACTAGGTAGGGTTAATAGTTACTGGGACCAGGTTAGGACTAGGTAGGGTTAGTAGTTACTGGGACCAGGTTAGGACTAGGTAGGGTTAGTAGTTACTGGGACCAGGTTAGGACTAGATAGGGTTAGTAGTCAGTAGTTACTGGGACCAGGTTAGAACTAGGTAGGGTTAATAGTTACTGGGACCAGGTTAAGACTAGGTAGGGTTAATAGTTAGTAGTTACTGGGACCAGGTTAGGACTAGGTAGGGTTAATAGTTAGTAGTTACTGGGACCAGGTTAGGACTAGGTAGGGTTAGTAGTTAGTAGTTATTGGGACCAGGTTAGGACTAGGTATGGTTAGTAGTCAGTAGTTACAAGGACCAGGTTAGGACTAGGTAGGGTTAGTGGTTTCTGGGACCAGGTTAGGACTAGGTAGGGTTATTAGTTACTGGGACCAGGTTAGGACTAGGTAGGGTCAGTAGTTACTGGGACCAGGTTAGGACTATGTAGAGTTAGTAGTTCCTGGGACCAGGTTAGGACTAGGTAGGGTTAGTAGTTACTGGGACCAGGTTAGGACTAGGTAGAGTTAGTAGTTCCTGGGACCAGGTTAGGACTAGGTAGGGTTAGTAGTTACTGGGACCAGGTTAGGACTAGGTAGGGTTAGTAGTTACTGGGACCAGGTTAAGACTAGTTAGGGTTAGTAGTCAGTAGTTACTGGGACCAGGTTAGGACTTGGTAGGGTTAGTAGTTACTGGGACCAGGTGAGGACTTGGTAGGGTTAGTAGTTACTGGGACCAGGTTAGGACTAGGTAGGGTCAGTAGTTACTGGGACCAGGTTAGGACTAGGTAGGGTCAGTAGTTACTGGGACCAGGTTAGGACTTGGTAGAGTTAGTAGTTCCTGGGACCAGGTTAGGACTAGGTAGGGTTAGTAGTTACTGGGACCAGGTTAGGACTAGATAGGGTTAGCAGTCAGTAGTTACTGGGACCAGGTTAGGATTAGGTAGGGTTAGTAGTTACTTGGACCAAGTTAGGACTAGGTAGGTTTAGTAGTTACTGGGACCAGGTTAGGACTAGGTAGGGTTAGTAGTCAGTAGTTACTGGGACCAGGTTAGGACTAGGTAGGGTTAGTAGTTACTAGGACCAGGTTAGGACTAGATAGGGTTAGTAGTCAGTAGTTACTGGGACCAGGTTAGGACTTGGTAGGGTTAGTAGTTACTGGGACCAGGTTAGGACTAGATAGGGTTAGTAGTTACTGGGACCAAGTTAGGACTAGGTAGAGTTAGTAGTTCCTGGGACCAGGTTAGGACTAGGTAGGGTTAGTAGTTACTGGGACCAGGTTAGGACTAGGTAGGGTTAGTAGTTACTGGGACCAGGTTAAGACTAGGTAGGGTTAGTAGTCAGTAGTTACTGGGACCAGGTTAGGACTTGGTAGGGTTAGTAGTTACTGGGACCAGGTTAGGACTAGGTTGTGTCAGTAGTTTCTGGGACCAGGTTAGGACTAGGTAGGGTTAGTAGTTACTGGGACCAGGTTAGGACTAGGTAGGGTCAGTAGTTACTGGGACCAGGTTAGGACTAGGTAGTGTTAATAGTTACTGGGACCAGGTTAGGACTAGATAGGGTTAGTAGTCAGTAGTTACTGGGACCAGGTTAGAACTAGGTAGGGTTAATATTTACTGGGACCAGGTTAAGACTAGGTAGGGTTAATAGTTAGTAGTTACTGGGACCAGGTTAGGACTAGGTAGGGTTAATAGTTAGTAGTTACTGGGACCAGGTTAGGACTAGGTAGGGTTAGTAGTTAGTAGTTATTGGGACCAGGTTAGGACTAGGTAGGGTTAGTAGTCAGTAGTTACAAGGACCAGGTTAGGACTAGGTAGGGTTAGTAGTTTCTGGGACCAGGTTAGGACTAGGTAGGGTTATTAGTTACTGGGACCAGGTTAGGACTAGGTAGGGTCAGTAGTTACTGGGACCAGGTTAGGACTATGTAGAGTTAGTAGTTCCTGGGACCAGGTTAGGACTAGGTAGGGTTAGTAGTTACTGGGACCAGGTTAGGACTAGGTAGAGTTAGTAGTTCCTGGGACCAGGTTAGGACTAGGTAGGGTTAGTAGTTACTGGGACCAGGTTAGGACTAGGTAGGGTTAGTAGTTACTGGGACCAGGTTAAGACTAGTTAGGGTTAGTAGTCAGTAGTTACTGGGACCAGGTTAGGACTTGGTAGGGTTAGTAGTTACTGGGACCAGGTGAGGACTTGGTAGGGTTAGTAGTTACTGGGACCAGGTTAGGACTAGGTAGTGTCAGTAGTTACTGGGACCAGGTTAGGACTAGGTAGGGTCAGTAGTTACTGGGACCAGGTTAGGACTTGGTAGAGTTAGTAGTTCCTGGGACCAGGTTAAGACTAGGTAGGGTTAGTAGTTACTGGGACCAGGTTAGGACTAGATAGGGTTAGCAGTCAGTAGTTACTGGGACCAGGTTAGGATTAGGTAGGGTTAGTAGTTACTTGGACCAAGTTAGGACTAGGTAGGTTTAGTAGTTACTGGGACCAGGTTAGGACTAGGTAGGGTTAGTAGTCAGTAGTTACTGGGACCAGGTTAGGACTAGGTAGGGTTAGTAGTTACTAGGACCAGGTTAGGACTAGATAGGGTTAGTAGTCAGTAGTTACTGGGACCAGGTTAGGACTTGGTAGGGTTAGTAGTTACTGGGACCAGGTTAGGACTAGATAGGGTTAGTAGTTACTGGGACCAAGTTAGGACTAGGTAGAGTTAGTAGTTCCTGGGACCAGGTTAGGACTAGGTAGGGTTAGTAGTTACTGGGACCAGGTTAGGACTAGGTAGGGTTAGTAGTTACTGGGACCAGGTTAAGACTAGGTAGGGTTAGTAGTCAGTAGTTACTGGGACCAGGTTAGGACTTGGTAGGGTTAGTAGTTACTGGGACCAGGTTAGGACTAGGTTGTGTCAGTAGTTTCTGGGACCAGGTTAGGACTAGGTAGGGTTAGTAGTTACTGGGACCAGGTTAGGACTAGGTAGGGTCAGTAGTTACTGGGACCAGGTTAGGACTAGGTAGAGTTAGTAGTTCCTGGGACGAGGTTAGGACTAGGTAGGGTTAGTAGTTACTGGGACCAGGTTAGGACTAGTTAGGGTTAGTAGGTACTGGGACCAGGTTAATACTAGGTAGGGTTAGTAGTCAGTAGTTACTGGGACCAGGTTAGGACTAGGTAGGGTTAGTAGTTACTGGGACTAGGTTAGGACTAGGTAGGGTTAGCAGTCAGTAGTTACTGGGACCAGGTTAGAACTAGGTAGGGTTAATAGTTACTGTGACCAGGTTAGGACTAGGTAGGGTTAGTAGTTACTGGGACCAGGTTAGGACTAGGTAGGGTTAGTAGTTACTGGGACCAGGTTAGGACTAGATAGGGTTAGTAGTCAGTAGTTACTGGGACCAGGTTAGAACTAGGTAGGGTTAATAGTTACTGGGACCAGGTTAAGACTAGGTAGGGTTAATAGTTAGTAGTTACTGGGACCAGGTTAGGACTAGGTAGGGTTAATAGTTAGTAGTTACTGGGACCAGGTTAGGACTAGGTAGGGTTAGTAGTTAGTAGTTATTGGGACCAGGTTAGGACTAGGTAGGGTTAGTAGTCAGTAGTTATAAGGACCAGGTTAGGACTAGGTAGGGTTAGTAGTTTCTGGGACCAGGTTAGGACTAGGTAGGGTTATTAGTTACTGGGACCAGGTTAGGACTAGGTAGGGTCAGTAGTTACTGGGACCAGGTTAGGACTATGTAGAGTTAGTAGTTCCTGGGACCAGGTTAGGACTAGGTAGGGTTAGTAGTTACTGGGACCAGGTTAGGACTAGGTAGGGTCAGTAGTTACTGGGACCAGGTTAGGACTAGGTAGAGTTAGTAGTTCCTGGGACCAGGTTAGGACTATTTAGGGTTAGTAGTTACTGGGACCAGGTTAGGACTAGGTAGGGTTAGTAGTTACTGGGACCAGGTTAAGACTAGTTAGGGTTAGTAGTCAGTAGTTACTGGGACCAGGTTAGGACTTGGTAGGGTTAGTAGTTACTGGGACCAGGTGAGGACTTGGTAGGGTTAGTAGTTACTGGGACAAGGTTAGGACTAGGTAGGGTCAGTAGTTACTGGGACCAGGTTAGGACTAGGTAGGGTCAGTAGTTACTGGGACCAGGTTAGGACTTGGTAGAGTTAGTAGTTCCTGGGACCAGGTTAGGACTAGGTAGGGTTAGTAGTTACTGGGACCAGGTTAGGACTAGGTAGGGTTAGTAGTTAGTAGTTATTGGGACCAGGTTAGGACTAGGTAGGGTTAGTAGTCAGTAAATACAATGACCAGGTTAGGACTAGGTAGGGTTAGTAGTTTCTGGGACCAGGTTAGGACTAGGTAGGGTTAGTAGTTACTGAGACCAGGTTAGGACTAGGTAGGGTCAGTAGTTCCTGGGACCAGGTTAGGACTAGGTAGGGTTAGTAGTTACTGGGACCAGGTTAGGACTTGGTAGGGTTAGTAGTTACTGGGACCAGGTTAGGACTAGGTAGTGTTAGTAGTTACTGGGACCAGGTTAGGACTAAGTGGGGTCAGTAGTTACTGGGACCAGGTTAGGACTAGGTAGAGTTAGTAGTTCCTGGGACCAGGTTAGGACTAGGTAGGGTTAGTAGTTACTGGGACCAGGTTAGGACTAGGTAGGGTTAGTAGTTACTGGGAGCAGGTTAAGACTAGGTAGGGTTAGTAGTCAGTAGTTACTGGGACCAGGTTAGGACTTGGTAGGGTTAGTAGTTACTGGGACCAGGTTAGGACTTGGTAGGGTTAGTAGTTACTGGGACCAGGTTAGGACTAGGTAGGGTTAGTAGTCAGTAGTTACTGGGACCAGGTTAGGACTAGGTAGGGTTAGTAGTTACTGGGACCAGGTTAGGACTAGATAGGTTTAGTAGTTACTGGGACCAGGTTAGGACTAGGTAGGGTTAGTAGTAAGTAGTTACTGGGACCAGGTTAGGACTAGGTAGGGTTTGTAGTTACTAGGACCAGGTTAGGACCAGATAGGGTTAGTAGTCAGTAGTTACTGGGACCAGGTTAGGACTTGGTAGGGTTAGTAGTTACTGGGACCAGGTTAGGACTAGATAGGGTTAGCAGTCAGTAGTTACTGGGACCAGGTTAGGATTAGGTAGGGTTAGTAGTTACTTGGACCAAGTTAGGACTAGGTAGAGTTAGTAGTTCCTGGGACCAGGTTAGGACTAGGTAGGGTTAGTAGTTACTGGGACCAGGTTAGGACTAGGTAGGGTTAGTAGTTACTGGGACCAGGTTAAGACTAGGTAGGGTTAGTAGTCAGTAGTTACTGGGACCAGGTTAGGACTTGGTAGGGTTAGTAGTTACTGGGACCAGGTTAGGACTAGGTTGTGTCAGTAGTTTCTGGGACCAGGTTAGGACTAGGTAGGGTTAGTAGTTACTGGGACCAGGTTAGGACTAGGTAGGGTCAGTAGTTACTGGGACCAGGTTAGGACTAGGTAGAGTTAGTAGTTCCTGGGACCAGGTTAGGACTAGGTAGGGTTAGTAGTTACTGGGACCAGGTTAGGACTAGTTAGGGTTAGTAGTTACTGGGACCAGGTTAAGACTAGGTAGGGTTAGTAGTCAGTAGTTACTGGGACCAGGTTAGGACTAGGTAGGGTTAATAGTTACTGGGACCAGGTTAGGACTAGGTAGGGTTAGTAGTTACTGGGACCAGGTTAGGACTAGGTAGGGTTAGTAGTTACTGGGACCAGGTTAGGACTAGATAGGGTTAGTAGTCAGTAGTTACTGGGACCAGGTTAGAACTAGGTAGGGTTAATAGTTACTGGGACCAGGTTAAGACTAGGTAGGGTTAATAGTTAGTAGTTACTGGGACCAGGTTAGGACTAGGTAGGGTTAATAGTTAGTAGTTACTGGGACCAGGTTAGGACTAGGTAGGGTTAGTAGTTAGTAGTTATTGGGACCAGGTTAGGACTAGGTAGGGTTAGTAGTCAGTAGTTACAAGGACCAGGTTAGGACTAGGTAGGGTTAATAGTTAGTAGTTTCTGGGACCAGGTTAGGACTAGGTAGGGTTATTAGTTACTGGGACCAGGTTAGGACTAGGTAGGGTCAGTAGTTACTGGGACCAGGTTAGGACTATGTAGAGTTAGTAGTTCCTGGGACCAGGTTAGGACTAGGTAGGGTTAGTAGTTACTGGGACCAGGTTAGGACTAGGTAGGGTCAGTAGTTACTGGGACTAGGTTAGGACTAGGTAGAGTTAGTAGTTCCTGGGACCAGGTTAGGACTAGGTAGGGTTAGTAGTTACTGGGACCAGGTTAGGACTAGGTAGGGTTAGTAGTTACTGGGACCAGGTTAAGACTAGTTAGGGTTAGTAGTCAGTAGTTACTGGGACCAGGTTAGGACTTGGTAGGGTTAGTAGTTACTGGGACCAGGTGAGGACTTGGTAGGGTTAGTAGTTACTGGGACCAGGTTAGGACTAGGTAGGGTCAGTAGTTACTGGGACCAGGTTAGGACTAGGTAGGGTCAGTAGTTACTGGGACCAGGTTAGGACTTGGTAGAGTTAGTAGTTCCTGGGACCAGGTTAGGACTAGGTAGGGTTAGTAGTTACTGGGACCATGTTAGGACTAGGTAGGGTTAGTAGTTACTGGGACCAGGTTAAGACTAGGTAGGGTTAGTAGTTACTGGGACCAGGTTAAGACTAGGTAGGGTTAGTAGTCAGTAGTTACTGGGACCAGGTTAGGACTAGGTAGGGTTAGTAGTTACTGGGACTAGGTTAGGACTAGGTAGGGTTAGCAGTCAGTAGTTACTGGGACCAGGTTAGAACTAGGTAGGGTTAATAGTTACTGGGACCAGGTTAGGACTAGGTAGGGTTAGTAGTTATTGGGACCAGGTTAGGACTAGGTAGGGTTAGTAGTTACTGGGACCAGGTTAGGACTAGATAGGGTTAGTAGTCAGTAGTTACTGGGACCAGGTTAGGACTAGGTAGGGTTAATAGTTAGTAGTTACTGGGACCAGGTTAGGACTAGGTAGGGTTAGTAGTTAGTAGTTATTGGGACCAGGTTAGGACTAGGTAGGGTTAGTAGTCAGTAGTTACAAGGACCAGGTTAGGACTAGGTAGGGTTAGTAGTTTCTGGGACCAGGTTAGGACTAGGTAGGGTTAGTAGTCAGGAGTTACTGGGACCAGTTTAGGACTAGATAGGGTTAGTAGTTACTGCGATCAGGTTAGGACTAGGTAGAGTTAGTAGTCAGTAGTTACTAGGACCAGGTTAGGACTAGGTAGGGTTAGTAGTTACTGGGACCAGGTTAGGACTAGGTAGGGTTAACAGTCAGTAGTTACTGGGACCAGGTTAGGATTAGGAAGGGTTAGTAGTTACTGGGACCAGGTTAGGACTAGGTAGGGTTAATAGTTACAGTTACCAGGTTAGGACTAGGTAGCGACAGTAGTTACTGGGACCAGGTTAGAACTAGGTAGGGTCAGTAGTTACTGGGACCAGGTTAGAACTAGGTAGGGTTAATAGTTACTGGGACCAGGTTAGGACTTGGTAGGGTTAGTAGTTAATGGGACCAGGTTAGGACTAGGTAGGGTTAGTAGTTACTGGGACCAGGTTAGGACTAGGTAGGGTTAGTAGTCATTAGTTACTGGGACCAGGTTAGGACTACGTAGGGTTAGTAGTTACTGGGACCAGGTTAGGACTAGGTTGGGTTAGTAGTTACTGGGACCAGGTTAGGACTAGGTAGGGTTAGTAGGTACTGGGACCAGGTTAGGACTAGGTAGGGTTAGTAGTTCCTGGGACCAGGTTAGGACTAGGTAGGGTTAGTAGTTCCTGGGACCAGGTTAGGACTAGGTAGGGTTAGTAGTTACTAGGACCAGGTTAGGACTAGGTAGGGTTAGTGGTTCCTGGGACCAGGTTAGGACTAGGTAGGGTTAGTAGTTACTGGGACCAGGTTAGGACTAGGTAGTGTTAGTAGTCAGGAGTTACTGGGACCAGGTTAGGACTTGGTAGGGTTAGTAGTCAGTAGTTACTGGGACCAGGTTAGGACTTGGTAGGGTTAGTAGTTACTGGGACCAGGTTAGGACTAGGTAGGGTTAGTAGTTCCTGGGACCAGGTTAGGACTAGGTAGGGTTAGTAGTTCCTGGGACCAGGTTAGGACTAGGTAGGGTTAGTAGTTACTGGGACCAGGTTAGGACTAGGTAGGGTTAGTAGTCAGTAGTTACTGGGACCAGGTTAGGACTTGGTAGGGTTAGTAGTTCCTGGGACCAGGTTAGGACTAGGTAGGGTTAGTAGTTACTGGGACCAGGTTAGGACTAGGTAGGGTTAGTAGTCAGTAGTTACTGGGACCAGGTTAGGACTAGGTAGGGTTAGTAGTTACTGGGACCAGGTTAGGACTAGGTAGGGTTAGCAGTCAGTAGTTACTGGGACCAGGTTAGGACTAGGTAGGGTTAGTAGTTACTGGGACCAGGTTAGGACTAGGTAGGGTTAATAGTTAGTAGTTACTGGGACCAGGTTAGGACTAGGTAGGTTTAGTAGTTAGTAGTTATTGGGACCAGGTTAGGACTAGGTAGGGTTAGTAGTCAGTAAATACAAGGACCAGGTTAGGACTAGGTAGGGTTAGTAGTTACTGGGACCAGGTTAGGACTAGGTAGGGTTAGTAGTTACTGGGACCAGGTTAGGACTAGGTAGGGTTAGTAGTTCCTGGGACCAGGTTAGGACTAGGTAGGGTTAGTAGTTCCTGGGACCAGGTTAGGACTAGGTAGGGTTGGTAGTTACTGGGACCAGGTTAGGACTAGGTAGGGTTAGTAGTTAATGGGACCAGGTTAGGACTAGGTAGGGTTAATAGTTACTTGGACCAGGTTAGGACTAGGTCAGGTTAGTAGTTACTGGGACCAGGTTAGGACTAGGGAAGGTTAATAGTTAGTAGTTACTGGGACCAGGTTATGACTTGGTAGGGTTAGTAGTCAGTAGTTACTGGGACCAGGTTAGGACTTGGTAGGGTTAGTAGTTACTGGGACCAGGTTAGGACTAGGTAGGGTTAGTAGTTACTGGGACCAGGTTAGGACTAGGTAGGGTTAGTAGTCAGTAGTTACTGGGACCAGGTTAGGACTAGGTAGGGTTAGTAGTTACTCGGACCAGGTTAGGACTAGGTAGGGTTAGTAGTTACTGGGACCAGGTTAGGACTAGGTAGGGTTAGTAGTTACTGGGACCAGGTTAGGACTAGGTAGGGTTAGTAGTTACTGGGACCAGGTTAGGACTAGGTAGGGTTAGTAGTTAATGGGACCAGGTTAGGACTAGGTAGGGTTAGTAGTTACTGGGACCAGGTTAGGACTAGGTCAGGTTAGTAGTTACTGGGACCAGGTTAGGACTAGGTAGGGTTAATAGTTAGTAGTTACTGGGACCAGGTTAGGACTAGGTAGGGTTAGTAGTTAGTAGTTATTGGGACCAGGTTAGGACTAGGTAGGGTTAGTAGTCAGTAGTTACAAGGACCAGGTTAGGACTAGGTAGGGTTAGTAGTTTCTGGGACCAGGTTAGGACTAGGTAGGGTTAGTAGTTACTGGGACCAGGTTAGGACTAGGTAGGGTTAGTAGTTACTGGGACCAGGTTAGGACTAGGTAGAGTTAGTAGTTCCTGGGACCAGGTTAGGACTAGGTAGGGTTAGTAGTTACTGGAACCAGGTTAGGACTAGGTAGGGTTAGTAGTTACTGGGACCAGGTTAGGACTAGGTAGGGTTAGTAGTCAGTAGTTACTGGGACCAGGTTAGGACTTGGTAGGGTTAGTAGTTAATGGGACCAGGTTAGGACTTGAAAGGGTTAGCAGTCAGTAGTTACTGGGACCAGGTTAGAACTAGGTAGGGTTAATAGTTACCGGGACCAGGTTAGGACTAGGTAGGGTTAGTAGTTACTGGGACCACGTTAGGACTAGGTAGGGTTAGTAGTCAGTAGTTACTGGGACCAGGTTAGGACTTGGTAGGGTTAGTAGTTACTGGGACCAGGTTAGGACTAGGTAGGGTTAGTAGTTACTGGGACCAGGTTAGGACTAGGTAGGGTTAGTAGTCAGTAGTTACTGGGACCAGGTTAGGACTTGGTAGGGTTAGTAGTTACTGGGACCAGGTTAGGACTAGGTAGGGTTAGTAGTCAGTAGTTACTGGGACCAGGTTAGGACTAGGTAGAGTTAGTAGTCAGTAGTTACTGGGACCAGGTTAGGACTTGGTAGAGTCAGTAGTTACTGGGACCAGGTTAGGACTAGGTAGGGTTATTAGTTACTGGGACCAGGTTAGGACTAGGTAGGGTTAGTAGTTACTGGGACCAGGTTAGGACTAGGTAGGGTTAGTAGTTACTGGGACCAGGTTAGGACTAGGTAGGGTTAGTAGTTCCTGGGACCAGGTTAGGACTAGGTAGGGTTAGTAGTTCCTGGGACCAGGTTAGGACTAGGTAGGGTTGGTAGTTACTGGGACCAGGTTAGGACTAGGTAGGGTTAGTAGTTAATGGGACCATGTTAGGACTAGGTAGGGTTAATAGTTACTGGGACCAGGTTAGGACTAGGTCAGGTTAGTAGTTACTGGGACCAGGTTAGGACTAGGTAAGGTTAATAGTTAGTAGTTACTGGGACCAGGTTATGACTTGGTAGGGTTAGTAGTCAGTAGTTACTGGGACCAGGTTAGGACTTGGTAGGGTTAGTAGTTACTGGGACCAGGTTAGGACTAGGTAGGGTTAGTAGTTACTGGGACCAGGTTAGGACTAGGTAGGGTTAGTAGTCAGTAGTTACTGGGACCAGGTTAGGACTAGGTAGGGTTAGTAGTTACTGGGACCAGGTTAGGACTAGGTAGGGTTAGTAGTTACTGGGACCAGGTTAGGACTAGTTAGGGTAAGTAGTTACTGGGACCAGGTTAGGACTAGGTAGGGTTAGTAGTTACTGGTACCAGGTTAGGACTAGGTAGGGTTAGTAGTTACTGGGACCAGGTTAGGACTAGGTAGGGTTATTAGTTAATGGGACCAGGTTAGGACTAGGTAGGGTTAGTAGTTACTGGGACCAGGTTAGGACTAGGTCAGGTTAGTAGTTACTGGGACCAGGTTAGGACTAGGTAGGGTTAATAGTTAGTAGTTACTGGTACCAGGTTAGGACTAGGTAGGGTTAATAGTTAGTAGTTACTGGTACCAGGTTAGGACTAGGTAGGGTTAATAGTTAGTAGTTACTGGTACCAGGTTAGGACTAGGTAGGGTTAGTAGTTAGTAGTTACTGGGACCAGGTTAGGACTAGGTAGGGTTAATAGTTAGTAGTTACTGGTACCAGGTTAGGACTAGGTAGGGTTAATAGTTAGTAGTTACTGGGACCAGGTTAGGACTAGGTAGGGTTAGTAGTTACTGGGACCAGGTTAGGACTAGGTAGGGTTAGTAGTCAGTAGTTACTGGGACCAGGTTAGGACTAGGAAGGGTTAGTAGTTACTGGGACCAGGTTAGGACTTGATAGGGTTAGCAGTCAGTAGTTACTGGTACCAGGTTAGAACTAGGTAGGGTTAATAGTTACTGGGACCAGGTTAGGACTAGGTAGGGTTAGTAGTTTCTGGGACCAGGTTAGGACTAGGTAGGGTTAGTAGTCAGTAGTTACTGGGACCAGGTTAGGACTTTTTTAGGGTTAGTAGTTACTGGGACCAGGTTAGGACTAGGTAGGGTTAGTAGTTACTGGGACCAGGTTAGGACTAGGTAGGGTTAGTAGTCATTAGTTACTGGGACCAGGTTACGACTTGGTAGGGTTAGTAGTTACTGGGAACAGGTTAGGACTAGGTAAGGTTAGTAGTCAGTAGTTACTGGGACCAGGTTAGGACTTGGTAAGGTTAGTAGTTACTGGGACCAGGTTAGGAATAGGTAGGGTTAGTAGTCAGTAGTTACTGGGACCAGGTTAGGACTAGGTAGGGTTAGTAGTCAGTAGTTACTGGGACCAGGTTAGGACTTGGTAGAGTCAGTAGTTACTGGGACCAGGTTAGGACTTGGTAGGGTTAGTAGTTACTGGGACCAGGTTAGGACTAGGTAGGGTTAGTAGTTACTGGGACCAGGTTAGGACTAGGTAGGGTTAGTAGTTCCTGGGACCAGGTTAGGACTGGGTAGGGTTAGTAGTTAATGGAACCAGGTTAGGACAAGGTAGGATTAGTAGTCAGTAGTTACTGGGACCAGGTTAGGACTAGGTTGTGTCAGTAGTTTCTGGGACCAGGTTAGGACTAGGTAGGGTTAGTAGTTACTGGGACCAGGTTAGGACTAGGTAGGGTCAGTAGTTACTGGGACCAGGTTAGGACTAGGTAGTGTTAATAGTTACTGGGACCAGGTTAGGACTAGATAGGGTTAGTAGTCAGTAGTTACTGGGACCAGGTTAGAACTAGGTAGGGTTAATATTTACTGGGACCAGGTTAAGACTAGGTAGGGTTAATAGTTAGTAGTTACTGGGACCAGGTTAGGACTAGGTAGGGTTAATAGTTAGTAGTTACTGGGACCAGGTTAGGACTAGGTAGGGTTAGTAGTTAGTAGTTATTGGGACCAGGTTAGGACTAGGTAGGGTTAGTAGTCAGTAGTTACAAGGACCAGGTTAGGACTAGGTAGGGTTAGTAGTTTCTGGGACCAGGTTAGGACTAGGTAGGGTTATTAGTTACTGGGACCAGGTTAGGACTAGGTAGGGTCAGTAGTTACTGGGACCAGGTTAGGACTATGTAGAGTTAGTAGTTCCTGGGACCAGGTTAGGACTAGGTAGGGTTAGTAGTTACTGGGACCAGGTTAGGACTAGGTAGAGTTAGTAGTTCCTGGGACCAGGTTAGGACTAGGTAGGGTTAGTAGTTACTGGGACCAGGTTAGGACTAGGTAGGGTTAGTAGTTACTGGGACCAGGTTAAGACTAGTTAGGGTTAGTAGTCAGTAGTTACTGGGACCAGGTTAGGACTTGGTAGGGTTAGTAGTTACTGGGACCAGGTGAGGACTTGGTAGGGTTAGTAGTTACTGGGACCAGGTTAGGACTAGGTAGTGTCAGTAGTTACTGGGACCAGGTTAGGACTAGGTAGGGTCAGTAGTTACTGGGACCAGGTTAGGACTTGGTAGAGTTAGTAGTTCCTGGGACCAGGTTAAGACTAGGTAGGGTTAGTAGTTACTGGGACCAGGTTAGGACTAGATAGGGTTAGCAGTCAGTAGTTACTGGGACCAGGTTAGGATTAGGTAGGGTTAGTAGTTACTTGGACCAAGTTAGGACTAGGTAGGTTTAGTAGTTACTGGGACCAGGTTAGGACTAGGTAGGGTTAGTAGTCAGTAGTTACTGGGACCAGGTTAGGACTAGGTAGGGTTAGTAGTTACTAGGACCAGGTTAGGACTAGATAGGGTTAGTAGTCAGTAGTTACTGGGACCAGGTTAGGACTTGGTAGGGTTAGTAGTTACTGGGACCAGGTTAGGACTAGATAGGGTTAGTAGTTACTGGGACCAAGTTAGGACTAGGTAGAGTTAGTAGTTCCTGGGACCAGGTTAGGACTAGGTAGGGTTAGTAGTTACTGGGACCAGGTTAGGACTAGGTAGGGTTAGTAGTTACTGGGACCAGGTTAAGACTAGGTAGGGTTAGTAGTCAGTAGTTACTGGGACCAGGTTAGGACTTGGTAGGGTTAGTAGTTACTGGGACCAGGTTAGGACTAGGTTGTGTCAGTAGTTTCTGGGACCAGGTTAGGACTAGGTAGGGTTAGTAGTTACTGGGACCAGGTTAGGACTAGGTAGGGTCAGTAGTTACTGGGACCAGGTTAGGACTAGGTAGAGTTAGTAGTTCCTGGGACGAGGTTAGGACTAGGTAGGGTTAGTAGTTACTGGGACCAGGTTAGGACTAGTTAGGGTTAGTAGGTACTGGGACCAGGTTAATACTAGGTAGGGTTAGTAGTCAGTAGTTACTGGGACCAGGTTAGGACTAGGTAGGGTTAGTAGTTACTGGGACTAGGTTAGGACTAGGTAGGGTTAGCAGTCAGTAGTTACTGGGACCAGGTTAGAACTAGGTAGGGTTAATAGTTACTGTGACCAGGTTAGGACTAGGTAGGGTTAGTAGTTACTGGGACCAGGTTAGGACTAGGTAGGGTTAGTAGTTACTGGGACCAGGTTAGGACTAGATAGGGTTAGTAGTCAGTAGTTACTGGGACCAGGTTAGAACTAGGTAGGGTTAATAGTTACTGGGACCAGGTTAAGACTAGGTAGGGTTAATAGTTAGTAGTTACTGGGACCAGGTTAGGACTAGGTAGGGTTAATAGTTAGTAGTTACTGGGACCAGGTTAGGACTAGGTAGGGTTAGTAGTTAGTAGTTATTGGGACCAGGTTAGGACTAGGTAGGGTTAGTAGTCAGTAGTTATAAGGACCAGGTTAGGACTAGGTAGGGTTAGTAGTTTCTGGGACCAGGTTAGGACTAGGTAGGGTTATTAGTTACTGGGACCAGGTTAGGACTAGGTAGGGTCAGTAGTTACTGGGACCAGGTTAGGACTATGTAGAGTTAGTAGTTCCTGGGACCAGGTTAGGACTAGGTAGGGTTAGTAGTTACTGGGACCAGGTTAGGACTAGGTAGGGTCAGTAGTTACTGGGACCAGGTTAGGACTAGGTAGAGTTAGTAGTTCCTGGGACCAGGTTAGGACTATTTAGGGTTAGTAGTTACTGGGACCAGGTTAGGACTAGGTAGGGTTAGTAGTTACTGGGACCAGGTTAAGACTAGTTAGGGTTAGTAGTCAGTAGTTACTGGGACCAGGTTAGGACTTGGTAGGGTTAGTAGTTACTGGGACCAGGTGAGGACTTGGTAGGGTTAGTAGTTACTGGGACCAGGTTAGGACTAGGTAGGGTCAGTAGTTACTGGGACCAGGTTAGGACTAGGTAGGGTCAGTAGTTACTGGGACCAGGTTAGGACTTGGTAGAGTTAGTAGTTCCTGGGACCAGGTTAGGACTAGGTAGGGTTAGTAGTTACTGGGACCAGGTTAGGACTAGGTAGGGTTAGTAGTTAGTAGTTATTGGGACCAGGTTAGGACTAGGTAGGGTTAGTAGTCAGTAAATACAATGACCAGGTTAGGACTAGGTAGGGTTAGTAGTTTCTGGGACCAGGTTAGGACTAGGTAGGGTTAGTAGTTACTGAGACCAGGTTAGGACTAGGTAGGGTCAGTAGTTCCTGGGACCAGGTTAGGACTAGGTAGGGTTAGTAGTTACTGGGACCAGGTTAGGACTTGGTAGGGTTAGTAGTTACTGGGACCAGGTTAGGACTAGGTAGTGTTAGTAGTTACTGGGACCAGGTTAGGACTAAGTGGGGTCAGTAGTTACTGGGACCAGGTTAGGACTAGGTAGAGTTAGTAGTTCCTGGGACCAGGTTAGGACTAGGTAGGGTTAGTAGTTACTGGGTCCAGGTTAGGACTAGGTAGGGTTAGTAGTTACTGGGAGCAGGTTAAGACTAGGTAGGGTTAGTAGTCAGTAGTTACTGGGACCAGGTTAGGACTTGGTAGGGTTAGTAGTTACTGGGACCAGGTTAGGACTTGGTAGGGTTAGTAGTTACTGGGACCAGGTTAGGACTAGGTAGGGTTAGTAGTCAGTAGTTACTGGGACCAGGTTAGGACTAGGTAGGGTTAGTAGTTACTGGGACCAGGTTAGGACTAGATAGGTTTAGTAGTTACTGGGACCAGGTTAGGACTAGGTAGGGTTAGTAGTAAGTAGTTACTGGGACCAGGTTAGGACTAGGTAGGGTTTGTAGTTACTAGGACCAGGTTAGGACCAGATAGGGTTAGTAGTCAGTAGTTACTGGGACCAGGTTAGGACTTGGTAGGGTTAGTAGTTACTGGGACCAGGTTAGGACTAGATAGGGTTAGCAGTCAGTAGTTACTGGGACCAGGTTAGGATTAGGTAGGGTTAGTAGTTACTTGGACCAAGTTAGGACTAGGTAGAGTTAGTAGTTCCTGGGACCAGGTTAGGACTAGGTAGGGTTAGTAGTTACTGGGACCAGGTTAGGACTAGGTAGGGTTAGTAGTTACTGGGACCAGGTTAAGACTAGGTAGGGTTAGTAGTCAGTAGTTACTGGGACCAGGTTAGGACTTGGTAGGGTTAGTAGTTACTGGGACCAGGTTAGGACTAGGTTGTGTCAGTAGTTTCTGGGACCAGGTTAGGACTAGGTAGGGTTAGTAGTTACTGGGACCAGGTTAGGACTAGGTAGGGTCAGTAGTTACTGGGACCAGGTTAGGACTAGGTAGAGTTAGTAGTTCCTGGGACCAGGTTAGGACTAGGTAGGGTTAGTAGTTACTGGGACCAGGTTAGGACTAGTTAGGGTTAGTAGTTACTGGGACCAGGTTAAGACTAGGTAGGGTTAGTAGTCAGTAGTTACTGGGACCAGGTTAGGACTAGGTAGGGTTAATAGTTACTGGGACCAGGTTAGGACTAGGTAGGGTTAGTAGTTACTGGGACCAGGTTAGGACTAGGTAGGGTTAGTAGTTACTGGGACCAGGTTAGGACTAGATAGGGTTAGTAGTCAGTAGTTACTGGGACCAGGTTAGAACTAGGTAGGGTTAATAGTTACTGGGACCAGGTTAAGACTAGGTAGGGTTAATAGTTAGTAGTTACTGGGACCAGGTTAGGACTAGGTAGGGTTAATAGTTAGTAGTTACTGGGACCAGGTTAGGACTAGGTAGGGTTAGTAGTTAGTAGTTATTGGGACCAGGTTAGGACTAGGTAGGGTTAGTAGTCAGTAGTTACAAGGACCAGGTTAGGACTAGGTAGGGTTAATAGTTAGTAGTTTCTGGGACCAGGTTAGGACTAGGTAGGGTTATTAGTTACTGGGACCAGGTTAGGACTAGGTAGGGTCAGTAGTTACTGGGACCAGGTTAGGACTATGTAGAGTTAGTAGTTCCTGGGACCAGGTTAGGACTAGGTAGGGTTAGTAGTTACTGGGACCAGGTTAGGACTAGGTAGGGTCAGTAGTTACTGGGACTAGGTTAGGACTAGGTAGAGTTAGTAGTTCCTGGGACCAGGTTAGGACTAGGTAGGGTTAGTAGTTACTGGGACCAGGTTAGGACTAGGTAGGGTTAGTAGTTACTGGGACCAGGTTAAGACTAGTTAGGGTTAGTAGTCAGTAGTTACTGGGACCAGGTTAGGACTTGGTAGGGTTAGTAGTTACTGGGACCAGGTGAGGACTTGGTAGGGTTAGTAGTTACTGGGACCAGGTTAGGACTAGGTAGGGTCAGTAGTTACTGGGACCAGGTTAGGACTAGGTAGGGTCAGTAGTTACTGGGACCAGGTTAGGACTTGGTAGAGTTAGTAGTTCCTGGGACCAGGTTAGGACTAGGTAGGGTTAGTAGTTACTGGGACCATGTTAGGACTAGGTAGGGTTAGTAGTTACTGGGACCAGGTTAAGACTAGGTAGGGTTAGTAGTTACTGGGACCAGGTTAAGACTAGGTAGGGTTAGTAGTCAGTAGTTACTGGGACCAGGTTAGGACTAGGTAGGGTTAGTAGTTACTGGGACTAGGTTAGGACTAGGTAGGGTTAGCAGTCAGTAGTTACTGGGACCAGGTTAGAACTAGGTAGGGTTAATAGTTACTGGGACCAGGTTAGGACTAGGTAGGGTTAGTAGTTATTGGGACCAGGTTAGGACTAGGTAGGGTTAGTAGTTACTGGGACCAGGTTAGGACTAGATAGGGTTAGTAGTCAGTAGTTACTGGGACCAGGTTAGGACTAGGTAGGGTTAATAGTTAGTAGTTACTGGGACCAGGTTAGGACTAGGTAGGGTTAGTAGTTAGTAGTTATTGGGACCAGGTTAGGACTAGGTAGGGTTAGTAGTCAGTAGTTACAAGGACCAGGTTAGGACTAGGTAGGGTTAGTAGTTTCTGGGACCAGGTTAGGACTAGGTAGGGTTAGTAGTCAGGAGTTACTGGGACCAGTTTAGGACTAGATAGGGTTAGTAGTTACTGCGATCAGGTTAGGACTAGGTAGAGTTAGTAGTCAGTAGTTACTAGGACCAGGTTAGGACTAGGTAGGGTTAGTAGTTACTGGGACCAGGTTAGGACTAGGTAGGGTTAACAGTCAGTAGTTACTGGGACCAGGTTAGGATTAGGAAGGGTTAGTAGTTACTGGGACCAGGTTAGGACTAGGTAGGGTTAATAGTTACAGTTACCAGGTTAGGACTAGGTAGCGACAGTAGTTACTGGGACCAGGTTAGAACTAGGTAGGGTCAGTAGTTACTGGGACCAGGTTAGAACTAGGTAGGGTTAATAGTTACTGGGACCAGGTTAGGACTTGGTAGGGTTAGTAGTTAATGGGACCAGGTTAGGACTAGGTAGGGTTAGTAGTTACTGGGACCAGGTTAGGACTAGGTAGGGTTAGTAGTCATTAGTTACTGGGACCAGGTTAGGACTACGTAGGGTTAGTAGTTACTGGGACCAGGTTAGGACTAGGTTGGGTTAGTAGTTACTGGGACCAGGTTAGGACTAGGTAGGGTTAGTAGGTACTGGGACCAGGTTAGGACTAGGTAGGGTTAGTAGTTCCTGGGACCAGGTTAGGACTAGGTAGGGTTAGTAGTTCCTGGGACCAGGTTAGGACTAGGTAGGGTTAGTAGTTACTAGGACCAGGTTAGGACTAGGTAGGGTTAGTGGTTCCTGGGACCAGGTTAGGACTAGGTAGGGTTAGTAGTTACTGGGACCAGGTTAGGACTAGGTAGTGTTAGTAGTCAGGAGTTACTGGGACCAGGTTAGGACTTGGTAGGGTTAGTAGTCAGTAGTTACTGGGACCAGGTTAGGACTTGGTAGGGTTAGTAGTTACTGGGACCAGGTTAGGACTAGGTAGGGTTAGTAGTTCCTGGGACCAGGTTAGGACTAGGTAGGGTTAGTAGTTCCTGGGACCAGGTTAGGACTAGGTAGGGTTAGTAGTTACTGGGACCAGGTTAGGACTAGGTAGGGTTAGTAGTCAGTAGTTACTGGGACCAGGTTAGGACTTGGTAGGGTTAGTAGTTCCTGGGACCAGGTTAGGACTAGGTAGGGTTAGTAGTTACTGGGACCAGGTTAGGACTAGGTAGGGTTAGTAGTCAGTAGTTACTGGGACCAGGTTAGGACTAGGTAGGGTTAGTAGTTACTGGGACCAGGTTAGGACTAGGTAGGGTTAGCAGTCAGTAGTTACTGGGACCAGGTTAGGACTAGGTAGGGTTAGTAGTTACTGGGACCAGGTTAGGACTAGGTAGGGTTAATAGTTAGTAGTTACTGGGACCAGGTTAGGACTAGGTAGGTTTAGTAGTTAGTAGTTATTGGGACCAGGTTAGGACTAGGTAGGGTTAGTAGTCAGTAAATACAAGGACCAGGTTAGGACTAGGTAGGGTTAGTAGTTACTGGGACCAGGTTAGGACTAGGTAGGGTTAGTAGTTACTGGGACCAGGTTAGGACTAGGTAGGGTTAGTAGTTCCTGGGACCAGGTTAGGACTAGGTAGGGTTAGTAGTTCCTGGGACCAGGTTAGGACTAGGTAGGGTTGGTAGTTACTGGGACCAGGTTAGGACTAGGTAGGGTTAGTAGTTAATGGGACCAGGTTAGGACTAGGTAGGGTTAATAGTTACTTGGACCAGGTTAGGACTAGGTCAGGTTAGTAGTTACTGGGACCAGGTTAGGACTAGGGAAGGTTAATAGTTAGTAGTTACTGGGACCAGGTTATGACTTGGTAGGGTTAGTAGTCAGTAGTTACTGGGACCAGGTTAGGACTTGGTAGGGTTAGTAGTTACTGGGACCAGGTTAGGACTAGGTAGGGTTAGTAGTTACTGGGACCAGGTTAGGACTAGGTAGGGTTAGTAGTCAGTAGTTACTGGGACCAGGTTAGGACTAGGTAGGGTTAGTAGTTACTCGGACCAGGTTAGGACTAGGTAGGGTTAGTAGTTACTGGGACCAGGTTAGGACTAGGTAGGGTTAGTAGTTACTGGGACCAGGTTAGGACTAGGTAGGGTTAGTAGTTACTGGGACCAGGTTAGGACTAGGTAGGGTTAGTAGTTAATGGGACCAGGTTAGGACTAGGTAGGGTTAGTAGTTACTGGGACCAGGTTAGGACTAGGTCAGGTTAGTAGTTACTGGGACCAGGTTAGGACTAGGTAGGGTTAATAGTTAGTAGTTACTGGGACCAGGTTAGGACTAGGTAGGGTTAGTAGTTAGTAGTTATTGGGACCAGGTTAGGACTAGGTAGGGTTAGTAGTCAGTAGTTACAAGGACCAGGTTAGGACTAGGTAGGGTTAGTAGTTTCTGGGACCAGGTTAGGACTAGGTAGGGTTAGTAGTTACTGGGACCAGGTTAGGACTAGGTAGGGTTAGTAGTTACTGGGACCAGGTTAGGACTAGGTAGAGTTAGTAGTTCCTGGGACCAGGTTAGGACTAGGTAGGGTTAGTAGTTACTGGAACCAGGTTAGGACTAGGTAGGGTTAGTAGTTACTGGGACCAGGTTAGGACTAGGTAGGGTTAGTAGTCAGTAGTTACTGGGACCAGGTTAGGACTTGGTAGGGTTAGTAGTTAATGGGACCAGGTTAGGACTTGAAAGGGTTAGCAGTCAGTAGTTACTGGGACCAGGTTAGAACTAGGTAGGGTTAATAGTTACCGGGACCAGGTTAGGACTAGGTAGGGTTAGTAGTTACTGGGACCACGTTAGGACTAGGTAGGGTTAGTAGTCAGTAGTTACTGGGACCAGGTTAGGACTTGGTAGGGTTAGTAGTTACTGGGACCAGGTTAGGACTAGGTAGGGTTAGTAGTTACTGGGACCAGGTTAGGACTAGGTAGGGTTAGTAGTCAGTAGTTACTGGGACCAGGTTAGGACTTGGTAGGGTTAGTAGTTACTGGGACCAGGTTAGGACTAGGTAGGGTTAGTAGTCAGTAGTTACTGGGACCAGGTTAGGACTAGGTAGAGTTAGTAGTCAGTAGTTACTGGGACCAGGTTAGGACTTGGTAGAGTCAGTAGTTACTGGGACCAGGTTAGGACTAGGTAGGGTTATTAGTTACTGGGACCAGGTTAGGACTAGGTAGGGTTAGTAGTTACTGGGACCAGGTTAGGACTAGGTAGGGTTAGTAGTTACTGGGACCAGGTTAGGACTAGGTAGGGTTAGTAGTTCCTGGGACCAGGTTAGGACTAGGTAGGGTTAGTAGTTCCTGGGACCAGGTTAGGACTAGGTAGGGTTGGTAGTTACTGGGACCAGGTTAGGACTAGGTAGGGTTAGTAGTTAATGGGACCATGTTAGGACTAGGTAGGGTTAATAGTTACTGGGACCAGGTTAGGACTAGGTCAGGTTAGTAGTTACTGGGACCAGGTTAGGACTAGGTAAGGTTAATAGTTAGTAGTTACTGGGACCAGGTTATGACTTGGTAGGGTTAGTAGTCAGTAGTTACTGGGACCAGGTTAGGACTTGGTAGGGTTAGTAGTTACTGGGACCAGGTTAGGACTAGGTAGGGTTAGTAGTTACTGGGACCAGGTTAGGACTAGGTAGGGTTAGTAGTCAGTAGTTACTGGGACCAGGTTAGGACTAGGTAGGGTTAGTAGTTACTGGGACCAGGTTAGGACTAGGTAGGGTTAGTAGTTACTGGGACCAGGTTAGGACTAGTTAGGGTAAGTAGTTACTGGGACCAGGTTAGGACTAGGTAGGGTTAGTAGTTACTGGTACCAGGTTAGGACTAGGTAGGGTTAGTAGTTACTGGGACCAGGTTAGGACTAGGTAGGGTTATTAGTTAATGGGACCAGGTTAGGACTAGGTAGGGTTAGTAGTTACTGGGACCAGGTTAGGACTAGGTCAGGTTAGTAGTAACTGGGACCAGGTTAGGACTAGGTAGGGTTAATAGTTAGTAGTTACTGGTACCAGGTTAGGACTAGGTAGGGTTAATAGTTAGTAGTTACTGGTACCAGGTTAGGACTAGGTAGGGTTAATAGTTAGTAGTTACTGGTACCAGGTTAGGACTAGGTAGGGTTAGTAGTTAGTAGTTACTGGGACCAGGTTAGGACTAGGTAGGGTTAATAGTTAGTAGTTACTGGTACCAGGTTAGGACTAGGTAGGGTTAATAGTTAGTAGTTACTGGGACCAGGTTAGGACTAGGTAGGGGTAGTAGTTACTGGGACCAGGTTAGGACTAGGTAGGGTTAGTAGTCAGTAGTTACTGGGACCAGGTTAGGACTAGGAAGGGTTAGTAGTTACTGGGACCAGGTTAGGACTTGATAGGGTTAGCAGTCAGTAGTTACTGGTACCAGGTTAGAACTAGGTAGGGTTAATAGTTACTGGGACCAGGTTAGGACTAGGTAGGGTTAGTAGTTTCTGGGACCAGGTTAGGACTAGGTAGGGTTAGTAGTCAGTAGTTACTGGGACCAGGTTAGGACTTTTTTAGGGTTAGTAGTTACTGGGACCAGGTTAGGACTAGGTAGGGTTAGTAGTTACTGGGACCAGGTTAGGACTAGGTAGGGTTAGTAGTCATTAGTTACTGGGACCAGGTTACGACTTGGTAGGGTTAGTAGTTACTGGGAACAGGTTAGGACTAGGTAAGGTTAGTAGTCAGTAGTTACTGGGACCAGGTTAGGACTTGGTAAGGTTAGTAGTTACTGGGACCAGGTTAGGAATAGGTAGGGTTAGTAGTCAGTAGTTACTGGGACCAGGTTAGGACTAGGTAGGGTTAGTAGTCAGTAGTTACTGGGACCAGGTTAGGACTTGGTAGAGTCAGTAGTTACTGGGACCAGGTTAGGACTTGGTAGGGTTAGTAGTTACTGGGACCAGGTTAGGACTAGGTAGGGTTAGTAGTTACTGGGACCAGGTTAGGACTAGGTAGGGTTAGTAGTTCCTGGGACCAGGTTAGGACTGGGTAGGGTTAGTAGTTAATGGAACCAGGTTAGGACAAGGTAGGATTAGTAGTCAGTAGTTACTGGGACCAGGTTAGGACTTGGTAGGGTTAGTAGTTACTGGGACCAGGTTAGGACTAGGTAGAGTTAGTAGTCAGTAGTTACTGGGACCAGGTTAGGACTTGGTAGGGTTAGTAGTTACTGGGACCAGGTTAGGACTAGGTAGGGTTAGTAGTCAGTACCTACTGGGACCAGGTTAGGACTTGGTAGGGTTAGTAGTTACTGGGACCAGGTTAGGACTAGGTAGAGTTAGTAGTTACTGGGACCAGGTTAGGACTAGGTAGTGTTAGTAGTTACTGGGACCAGGTTAGGACTAGGTAGGGTTAGTAGTTACTGGGACCAGGTTAGGACTAGGTAGGGTTAGTAGTTACTGGGACCAGGTTAGGACTAGGTAGGGTTAGTGGTCAGTAGTTACTGGGACCAGGTTAGGACTTGGTAGGGTTAGTAGTTACTGGGACCAGGTTAGGACTAGGTAGGGTTAGTAGTTACTAGGACCAGGTTAGAACTAGGTAGGGTTAGTAGTCAGTAGTTACTGGGACCAGGTTAGGACTTGGTAGGGTTATTAGTTAATGGGACCAGGTTAGGACTTGGTAGGGTTAGTAGTTACTGGGACCAGGTTAGGACTAGGTAGGGTTAGTAGTCAGTAGTTACTGGGACCAGGTTAGGACTTGGTAGGGTTAGTAGTTACTGGGACCAGGTTAGGACTAGGTAAGGTTAGTAGTCAGTAGTTACTGGGACCAGGTTAGGACTTGATAGGGTTAGCAGTCAGTAGTTACTGGGACCAGGTTAGAACTAGGTAGGGTTAATAGTTACTGGGACCAGGTTAGGACTAGGTAGGGTTAGTAGTTACTGGGACCACGTTAGGACTAGGTAGGGTTAGTAGTCAGTAGTTACTGGGACCAGGTTAGGACTTGGTAGGGTTAGTAGTTACTGGGACCAGGTTAGGACTAGGTAGGGTTAGTAGTTACTGGGACCAGGTTAGGACTAGGTAGGGTTAGTAGTCAGTAGTTACTGGGACCAGGTTAGGACTTGGTAGGGTTATTAGTTACTGGGACCAGGTTAGGACTAGGTAGGGTTAGTAGTCAGTAGTTACTGGGACCAGGTTAGGACTAGGTAGGGTTAGTAGTCAGTAGTTACTGGGACCAGGTTAGGACTTGGTAGAGTCAGTAGTTACTGGGACCAGGTTAGGACTAGGTAGGGTTATTAGTTACTTGGACCAGGTTAGGACTAGGTAGGGTTAGTAGTTACTGGGACCAGGTTAGGACTAGGTAGGGTTAGTAGTTACTGGGACCAGGTTAGGACTAGGTAGGGTTAGTAGTTCCTGGGACCAGGTTAGGACTAGGTAGGGTTAGTAGTTCCTGGGACCAGGTTAGGACTAGGTAGGGTTGGTAGTTACTGGGACCAGGTTAGGACTAGGTAGGGTTAGTAGTTAATGGGACCATGTTAGGACTAGGTAGGGTTAATAGTTACTGGGACCAGGTTAGGACTAGGTCAGGTTAGTAGTTACTGGGACCAGGTTAGGACTAGGTAAGGTTAATAGTTAGTAGTTACTGGGACCAGGTTATGACTTGGTAGGGTTAGTAGTCAGTAGTTACTGGGACCAGGTTAGGACTTGGTAGGGTTAGTAGTTACTGGGACCAGGTTAGGACTAGGTAGGGTTAGTAGTTACTGGGACCAGGTTAGGACTAGGTAGGGTTAGTAGTCAGTAGTTACTGGGACCAGGTTAGGACTAGGTAGGGTTAGTAGTTACTGGGACCAGGTTAGGACTAGGTAGGGTTAGTAGTTACTGGGACCAGGTTAGGACTAGGTAGGGTTAGTAGTTACTGGGACCAGGTTAGGACTAGTTAGGGTAAGTAGTTACTGGGACCAGGTTAGGACTAGGTAGGGTTAGTAGTTACTGGTACCAGGTTAGGACTAGGTAGGGTTAGTAGTTACTGGGACCACGTTAGGACTAGGTAGGGTTAGTAGTTAATGGGACCAGCTTAGGACTAGGTAGGGTTAGTAGTTACTGGGACCAGGTTAGGACTAGGTCAGGTTAGTAGTTACTGGGACCAGGTTAGGACTAGGTAGGGTTAATAGTTAGTAGTTACTGGTACCAGGTTAGGACTAGGTAGGGTTAGTAGTTAGTAGTTATAGGGACCAGGTTAGGACTAGGTAGGGTTAGTAGTCAGTAGTTACAAGGACCAGGTTAGGACTAGGTAGGGTTAGTAGTTTCTGGGACCAGGTTAGGACTAGGTAGGGTTAGTAGTTACTGGGACCAGGTTAGGACCTGGTAGGGTCAGTAGTTACTGGGACCAGGTTAGGACTAGGTAGAGTTAGTAGTTCCTGGGACCAGGTTAGGACTAGGTAGGGTTAGTAGTTACTGGGACCAGGTTAGGACTAGGTAGGGTTAGTAGTTACTGGGACCAGGTTAGGACTAGGTAGGGTTAGTAGTCAGTAGTTACTGGGACCAGGTTAGGACTAGGAAGGGTTAGTAGTTACTGGGACCAGGTTAGGACTTGATAGGGTTAGCAGTCAGTAGTTACTGGTACCAGGTTAGAACTAGGTAGGGTTAATAGTTACTGGGACCAGGTTAGGACTAGGTAGGGTTAGTAGTTACTGGGACCAGGTTAGGACTAGGTAGGGTTAGTAGTTAATGGGACCAGGTTAGGACTAGGTAGGGTTAATAGTTACTGGGACCAGGTTAGGACTAGGTCAGGTTAGTAGTTACTGGGACCAGGTTAGGACTAGGTAGGGTTAGTAGTCAGTACCTACTGGGACCAGGTTAGGACTTGGTAGGGTTAGTAGTTACTGGGACCAGGTTAGGACTAGGTAGGGTTAGTAGTTACTGGGACCAGGTTAGGACTAGGTAGGGTTAGTAGTTCCTGGGACCAGGTTAGGACTAGGTAGGGTTAGTAGTTCCTAGGACCAGGTTAGGACTAGGTAGGGTTGGTAGTTACTGGGACCAGGTTAGGACTAGGTAGGGTTAGTAGTTAATGGGACCATGTTAGGACTAGGTAGGGTTAATAGTTACTGGGACCAGGTTAGGACTAGGTCAGGTTAGTAGTTACTGGGACCAGGTTAGGACTAGGTAAGGTTAGTAGTTACTGGGACCAGGTTATGACTTGGTAGGGTTAGTAGTCAGTAGTTACTGGGACCAGGTTAGGACTTGGTAGGGTTAGTAGTTACTGGGACCAGGTTAGGACTAGGTAGGGTTAGTAGTTACTGGGACCAGGTTAGGACTAGGTAGGGTTAGTAGTCAGTAGTTACTGGGACCAGGTTAGGACTTGGTAGGGTTAGTAGTTACTGGGACCAGGTTAGAACTAGGTAGGGTTAGTAGTTACTGGGACCAGGTTAGGACTAGGTAGGGTTAATAGTTACTGGGACCAGGTTAGGACTAGGTCAGGTTAGTAGTTACTGGGACCAGGTTAGGACTAGGTAGGGTTAGTAGTCAGTACCTACTGGGAACAGGTTAGGACTTGGTAGGGTTAGTAGTTACTGGGACCAGGTTAGGACTAGGTAGGGTTAGTAGTTACTGGGACCAGGTTAGGACTAGGTAGGGTTAGTAGTTCCTGGGACCAGGTTAGGACTAGGTAGGGTTAGTAGTTCCTGGGACCAGGTTAGGACTAGGTAGGGTTGGTAGTTACTGGGACCAGGTTAGGACTAGGTAGGGTTAGTAGTTAATGGGACCATGTTAGGACTAGGTAGGGTTAATAGTTACTGGGACCAGGTTAGGACTAGGTCAGGTTAGTAGTTACTGGGACCAGGTTAGGACTAGGTAAGGTTAATAGTTAGTAGTTACTGGGACCAGGTTATGACTTGGTAGGGTTAGTAGTCAGTAGTTACTGGGACCAGGTTAGGACTTGGTAGGGTTAGTAGTTACTGGGACCAGGTTAGGACTAGGTAGGGTTAGTAGTTACTGGGACCAGGTTAGGACTAGGTAGGGTTAGTAGTCAGTAGTTACTGGGACCAGGTTAGGACTAGGTAGGGTTAGTAGTTACTGGGACCAGGTTAGGACTAGGTAGGGTTAGTAGTTACTGGGACCAGGTTAGGACTAGGTAGGGTTAGTAGTTACTGGGACCAGGTTAGGACTAGTTAGGGTAAGTAGTTACTGGGACCAGGTTAGGACTAGGTAGGGTTAGTAGTTACTGGTACCAGGTTAGGACTAGGTAGGGTTAGTAGTTACTGGGACCAGGTTAGGACTAGGTAGGGTTAGTAGTTAATGGGACCAGGTTAGGACTAGGTAGGGTTAGTAGTTACTGGGACCAGGTTAGGACTAGGTCAGGTTAGTAGTTACTGGGACCAGGTTAGGACTAGGTAGGGTTAATAGTTAGTAGTTACTGGTACCAGGTTAGGACTAGGTAGGGTTAGAAGTTAGTAGTTATAGGGACCAGGTTAGGACTAGGTAGGGTTAGTAGTCAGTAGTTACAAGGACCAGGTTAGGACTAGGTAGGGTTAGTAGTTTCTGGGACCAGGTTAGGACTAGGTAGGGTTAGTAGTTACTGGGACCAGGTTAGGACCTGGTAGGGTCAGTAGTTACTGGGACCAGGTTAGGACTAGGTAGAGTTAGTAGTTTCTGGGACCAGGTTAGGACTAGGTAGGGTTAGTAGTTACTGGGACCAGGTTAGGACTAGGTAGGGTTAGTAGTTACTGGGACCAGGTTAGGACTAGGTAGGGTTAGTAGTCAGTAGTTACTGGGACCAGGTTAGGACTAGGAAGGGTTAGTAGTTACTGGGACCAGGTTAGGACTTGATAGGGTTAGCAGTCAGTAGTTACTGGTACCAGGTTAGAACTAGGTAGGGTTAATAGTTACTGGGACCAGGTTAGGACTAGGTAGGGTTAGTAGTTACTGGGACCAGGTTAGGACTAGGTAGGGTTAGTAGTCAGTAGTTACTGGGACCAGGTTAGGACTTGGTAGGGTTAGTAGTTACTGGGACCAGGTTAGGACTAGGTAGGGTTAGTAGTTACTGGGACCAGGTTAGGACTAGGTAGGGTTAATAGTTACTGGGACCAGGTTAGGACTAGGTCAGGTTAGTAGTTACTGGGACCAGGTTAGGACTAGGTAGGGTTAGTAGTCAGTACCTACTGGGACCAGGTTAGGACTTGGTAGGGTTAGTAGTTACTGGGACCAGGTTAGGACTAGGTAGGGTTAGTAGTTACTGGGACCAGGTTAGGACTAGGTAGGGTTAGTAGTTCCTGGGACCAGGTTAGGACTAGGTAGGGTTAGTAGTTCCTGGGACCAGGTTAGGACAAGGTAGGGTTGGTAGTTACTGGGACCAGGTTAGGACTAGGTAGGGTTAGTAGTTAATGGGACCATGTTAGGACTAGGTAGGGTTAATAGTTACTGGGACCAGGTTAGGACTAGGTCAGGTTAGTAGTTACTGGGACCAGGTTAGGACTAGGTAAGGTTAATAGTTAGTAGTTACTGGGACCAGGTTATGACTTGGTAGGGTTAGTAGTCAGTAGTTACTGGGACCAGGTTAGGACTTGGTAGGGTTAGTAGTTACTGGGACCAGGTTAGGACTAGGTAGGGTTAGTAGTTACTGGGACCAGATTAGGACTAGGTAGGGTTAGAAGTCAGTAGTTACTGGGACCAGATTAGGACTAGGTAGGGTTAGTAGTTACTGGGACCAGGTTAGGACTAGGTAGGGTTAGTAGTTACTGGGACCAGGTTAGGACTAGGTAGGGTTAGTAGTTACTGGGACCAGGTTAGGACTAGGTAGGGTTAGTAGTTACTGGTACCAGTTTAGGACTAGGTAGGGTTAGTAGTTACTGGGACCAGGTTAGGACTAGGTAGGGTTAGTAGTTAATGGGACCAGGTTAGGACTAGGTAGGGTTAGTAGTTACTGGGACCAGGTTAGGACTAGGTCAGGTTAGTAGTTACTGGGACCAGGTTAGGACTAGGTAGGGTTAATAGTTAGTAGTTACTGGAACCAGGTTAGGACTAGGTAGGGTTAGTAGTTAGTAGTTATAGGGACCAGGTTAGGACTAGGTAGGGTTAGTAGTCAGTAGTTACAAGGACCAGGTTAGGACTAGGTAGGGTTAGTAGTTTCTGGGACCAGGTTAGGACTAGGTAGGGTTAGTAGTTACTGGGACCAGGTTAGGACTAGGTAGGGTTAGTAGTCAGTAGTTACTGGGACCAGGTTAGGACTAGGTAGGGTTAGTAGTTACTGGGACCAGGTTAGGACTATGTAGGGTTAGTAGTTACTGGGACCAGGTTAGGACTAGGTAGGGTTAGTAGTTACTGGGACCAGGTTAGGACTAGTTAGGGTAAGTAGTTACTGGGACCAGGTTAGGACTAGGTAGGGTTAGTAGTTACTGGTACCAGGTTAGGACTAGGTAGGGTTAGTAGTTACTGGGACCAGGTTAGGACTAGGTAGGGTTAGTAGTTAATGGGACCAGGTTAGGACTAGGTAGGGTTAGTAGTTACTGGGACCAGGTTAGGACTAGGTCAGGTTAGTAGTTACTGGGACCAGGTTAGGACTAGGTAGGGTTAATAGTTAGTAGTTACTGGTACCAGGTTAGGACTAGGTAGGGTTAGTAGTTAGTAGTTATAGGGACCAGGTTAGGACTAGGTAGGGTTAGTAGTCAGTAGTTACAAGGACCAGGTTATGACTAGGTAGGGTTAGTAGTTTCTGGGACCAGGTTAGGACTAGGTAGGGTTAGTAGTTACTGGGACCAGGTTAGGACCTGGTAGGGTCAGTAGTTACTTGGACCAGGTTAGGACTAGGTAGAGTTAGTAGTTCCTGGGACCAGGTTAGGACTAGGTAGGGTTAGTAGTTACTGGGACCAGGTTAGGACTAGGTAGGGTTAGTAGTTACTGGGACCAGGTTAGGACTAGGTAGGGTTAGTAGTCAGTAGTTACTGGGACCAGGTTAGGACTAGGAAGGGTTAGTAGTTACTGGGACCAGGTTAGGACTTGATAGGGTTAGCAGTCAGTAGTTACTGGTACCAGGTTAGAACTAGGTAGGGTTAATAGTTACTGGGAAGAGGTTAGGACTAAGTAGGGTTAGTAGTTACTGGGACCAGGTTAGGACTAGGTAGGGTTAGTAGTCAGTAGTTACTGGGACCAGGTTAGGACTTGGTAGGGTTAGTAGTTACTGGAACCAGGTTAGGACTAGGTAGGGTTAGTAGTTACTGGGACCAGGTTAGGACTAGGTAGGGTTAGTAGTCAGTAGTTACTGGGACCAGGTTACGACTTGGTAGGGTTAGTAGTTACTGGGACCAGGATAGGACTAGGTAGGGTTAGTAGTCAGTAGTTAATGGGACCAGGTTAGGACTTGGTAAGGTTAGTAGTTACTGGGACCAGGTTAGGACTAGGTAGGGTTAATAGTTAGTAGTTACTGGTACCAGGTTAGGACTAGGTAGGGTTAGTAGTTAGTAGTTATAGGGACCATGTTAGGACTAGGTAGGGTTAGTAGTCAGTAGTTACAAGGACCAGGTTAGGACTAAGTAGGGTTAGTAGTTTCTGGGACCAGGTTAGGACTAGGTAGGGTTAGTAGTTACTGGGACCAGGTTAGGACCTGGTAGGGTCAGTAGTTACTGGGACCAGGTTAGGACTAGGTAGAGTTAGTAGTTCCTGGGACCAGGTTAGGACTAGGTAGGGTTAGTAGTTACTGGGACCAGGTTAGGACTAGGTAGGGTTAGTAGTTACTGGGACCAGGTTAGGACTAGGTAGGGTTAGTAGTCAGTAGTTACTGGGACCAGGTTAGGACTAGGAAGGGTTAGTAGTTACTGGGACCAGGTTAGGACTTGATAGGGTTAGCAGTCAGTAGTTACTGGTACCAGGTTAGAACTAGGTAGGGTTAATAGTTACTGGGACCAGGTTAGGACTAGGTAGGGTTAGTAGTTACTGGGACCAGGTTAGGACTAGGTAGGGTTAGTAGTCAGTAGTTACTGGGACCAGGTTAGAACTTGGTAGGGTTAGTAGTTACTGGGACCAGGTTAGGACTAGGTAGGGTTAGTAGTTACTGGGACCAGGTTAGGACTAGGTAGGGTTAGTAGTTAATGGGACCAGGTTAGGACTAGGTAGGGTTAGTAGTTACTGGGACCAGGTTAGGACTAGGTCAGGTTAGTAGTTACTGGGACCAGGTTAGGACTAGGTAGGGTTAATAGTTAGTAGTTACTGGAACCAGGTTAGGACTAGGTAGGGTTAGTAGTTAGTAGTTATAGGGACCAGGTTAGGACTAGGTAGGGTTAGTAGTCAGTAGTTACAAGGACCAGGTTAGGACTAGGTAGGGTTAGTAGTTTCTGGGACCAGGTTAGGACTAGGTAGGGTTAGTAGTTACTGGGACCAGGTTAGGACTAGGTAGGGTTAGTAGTCAGTAGTTACTGGGACCAGGTTAGGACTAGGTAGGGTTAGTAGTTACTGGGACCAGGTTAGGACTATGTAGGGTTAGTAGTTACTGGGACCAGGTTAGGACTAGGTAGGGTTAGTAGTTACTGGGACCAGGTTAGGACTAGTTAGGGTAAGTAGTTACTGGGACCAGGTTAGGACTAGGTAGGGTTAGTAGTTACTGGTACCAGGTTAGGACTAGGTAGGGTTAGTAGTTACTGGGACCAGGTTAGGACTAGGTAGGGTTAGTAGTTAATGGGACCAGGTTAGGACTAGGTAGGGTTAGTAGTTACTGGGACCAGGTTAGGACTAGGTCAGGTTAGTAGTTACTGGGACCAGGTTAGGACTAGGTAGGGTTAATAGTTAGTAGTTACTGGTACCAGGTTAGGACTAGGTAGGGTTAGTAGTTAGTAGTTATAGGGACCAGGTTAGGACTAGGTAGGGTTAGTAGTCAGTAGTTACAAGGACCAGGTTATGACTAGGTAGGGTTAGTAGTTTCTGGGACCAGGTTAGGACTAGGTAGGGTTAGTAGTTACTGGGACCAGGTTAGGACCTGGTAGGGTCAGTAGTTACTTGGACCAGGTTAGGACTAGGTAGAGTTAGTAGTTCCTGGGACCAGGTTAGGACTAGGTAGGGTTAGTAGTTACTGGGACCAGGTTAGGACTAGGTAGGGTTAGTAGTTACTGGGACCAGGTTAGGACTAGGTAGGGTTAGTAGTCAGTAGTTACTGGGACCAGGTTAGGACTAGGAAGGGTTAGTAGTTACTGGGACCAGGTTAGGACTTGATAGGGTTAGCAGTCAGTAGTTACTGGTACCAGGTTAGAACTAGGTAGGGTTAATAGTTACTGGGAAGAGGTTAGGACTAAGTAGGGTTAGTAGTTACTGGGACCAGGTTAGGACTAGGTAGGGTTAGTAGTCAGTAGTTACTGGGACCAGGTTAGGACTTGGTAGGGTTAGTAGTTACTGGAACCAGGTTAGGACTAGGTAGGGTTAGTAGTTACTGGGACCAGGTTAGGACTAGGTAGGGTTAGTAGTCAGTAGTTACTGGGACCAGGTTACGACTTGGTAGGGTTAGTAGTTACTGGGACCAGGATAGGACTAGGTAGGGTTAGTAGTCAGTAGTTAATGGGACCAGGTTAGGACTTGGTAAGGTTAGTAGTTACTGGGACCAGGTTAGGACTAGGTAGGGTTAATAGTTAGTAGTTACTGGTACCAGGTTAGGACTAGGTAGGGTTAGTAGTTAGTAGTTATAGGGACCATGTTAGGACTAGGTAGGGTTAGTAGTCAGTAGTTACAAGGACCAGGTTAGGACTAAGTAGGGTTAGTAGTTTCTGGGACCAGGTTAGGACTAGGTAGGGTTAGTAGTTACTGGGACCAGGTTAGGACCTGGTAGGGTCAGTAGTTACTGGGACCAGGTTAGGACTAGGTAGAGTTAGTAGTTCCTGGGACCAGGTTAGGACTAGGTAGGGTTAGTAGTTACTGGGACCAGGTTAGGACTAGGTAGGGTTAGTAGTTACTGGGACCAGGTTAGGACTAGGTAGGGTTAGTAGTCAGTAGTTACTGGGACCAGGTTAGGACTAGGAAGGGTTAGTAGTTACTGGGACCAGGTTAGGACTTGATAGGGTTAGCAGTCAGTAGTTACTGGTACCAGGTTAGAACTAGGTAGGGTTAATAGTTACTGGGACCAGGTTAGGACTAGGTAGGGTTAGTAGTTACTGGGACCAGGTTAGGACTAGGTAGGGTTAGTAGTCAGTAGTTACTGGGACCAGGTTAGAACTTGGTAGGGTTAGTAGTTACTGGGACCAGGTTAGGACTAGGTAGGGTTAGTAGTTACTGGGACCAGGTTAGGACTAGGTAGGGTTAGTAGTTACTGGGACCAGGTTAGGACTAGTTAGGGTAAGTAGTTACTGGGACCAGGTTAGGACTAGGTAGGGTTAGTAGTTACTGGTACCAGGTTAGGACTAGGTAGGGTTAGTAGTTACTGGGACCAGGTTAGGACTAGGTAGGGTTAGTAGTTAATGGGACCAGGTTAGGACTAGGTAGGGTTAGTAGTTACTGGGACCAGGTTAGGACTAGGTCAGGTTAGTAGTTACTGGGACCAGGTTAGGACTAGGTAGGGTTAATAGTTAGTAGTTACTGGTACCAGGTTAGGACTAGGTAGGGTTAGTAGTTAGTAGTTATAGGGACCAGGTTAGGACTAGGTAGGGTTAGTAGTCAGTAGTTACAAGGACCAGGTTATGACTAGGTAGGGTTAGTAGTTTCTGGGACCAGGTTAGGACTAGGTAGGGTTAGTAGTTACTGGGACCAGTTTAGGACCTGGTAGGGTCAGTAGTTACTGGGACCAGGTTAGGACTAGGTAGAGTTAGTAGTTCCTGGGACCAGGTTAGGACTAGGTAGGGTTAGTAGTTACTGGGACCAGGTTAGGACTAGGTAGGGTTAGTAGTTACTGGGACCAGGTTAGGACTAGGTAGGGTTAGTAGTCAGTAGTTACTGGGACCAGGTTAGGACTAGGAAGGGTTAGTAGTTACTGGGACCAGGTTAGGACTTGATAGGGTTAGCAGTCAGTAGTTACTGGTACCAGGTTAGAACTAGGTAGGGTTAATAGTTACTGGGAAGAGGTTAGGACTAAGTAGGGTTAGTAGTTACTGGGACCAGGTTAGGACTAGGTAGGGTTAGTAGTCAGTAGTTACTGGGACCAGGTTAGGACTTGGTAGGGTTAGTAGTTACTGGAACCAGGTTAGGACTAGGTAGGGTTAGTAGTTACTGGGACCAGGTTAGGACTAGGTAGGGTTAGTAGTCAGTAGTTACTGGGACCAGGTTACGACTTGGTAGGGTTAGTAGTTACTGGGACCAGGATAGGACTAGGTAGGGTTAGTAGTCAGTAGTTAATGGGACCAGGTTAGGACTTGGTAAGGTTAGTAGTTACTGGGACCAGGTTAGGACTAGGTAGGGTTAATAGTTAGTAGTTACTGGTACCAGGTTAGGACTAGGTAGGGTTAGTAGTTAGTAGTTATAGGGAACATGTTAGGACTAGGTAGGGTTAGTAGTCAGTAGTTACAAGGACCAGGTTAGGACTAAGTAGGGTTAGAAGTTTCTGGGACCAGGTTAGGACTAGGTAGGGTTAGTAGTTACTGGGACCAGGTTAGGACCTGGTAGGGTCAGTAGTTACTGGGACCAGGTTAGGACTAGGTAGAGTTAGTAGTTCCTGGGACCAGGTTAGGACTAGGTAGGGTTAGTAGTTACTGGGACCAGGTTAGGACTAGGTAGGGTTAGTAGTTACTGGGACCAGGTTAGGACTAGGTAGGGTTAGTAGTCAGTAGTTACTGGGACCAGGTTAGGACTAGGAAGGGTTAGTAGTTACTGGGACCAGGTTAGGACTTGATAGGGTTAGCAGTCAGTAGTTACTGGTACCAGGTTAGAACTAGGTAGGGTTAATAGTTACTGGGACCAGGTTAGGACTAGGTAGGGTTAGTAGTTACTGGGACCAGGTTAGGACTAGGTAGGGTTAGTAGTCAGTAGTTACTGGGACCAGGTTAGAACTTGGTAGGGTTAGTAGTTACTGGGACCAGGTTAGGACTAGGTAGGGTTAGTAGTTACTGGGACCAGGTTAGGACTAGGTAGTGTTAATAGTTACTGGGACCAGGTTAGGACTAGGTCAGGTTAGTAGTTACTGGGACCAGGTTAGGACTAGGTAGGGTTAGTAGTCAGTACCTACTGGGACCAGGTTAGGACTTGGTAGGGTTAGTAGTTACTGGGACCAGGTTAGGACTAGGTAGGGTTAGTAGTTACTAGGACCAGGTTAGGACTAGGTAGGGTTAGTAGTTCCTGGGACCAGGTTAGGACTAGGTAGGGTTAGTAGTTCCTGGGACCAGGTTAGGACTAGGTAGGGTTAATAGTTACTGGGACCAGGTTAGGACTAGGTCAGGTTAGTAGTTACTGGGACCAGGTTAGGACTAGGTAAGGTTAATAGTTAGTAGTTACTGGGACCAGGTTATGACTTGGTAGGGTTAGTAGTCAGTAGTTACTGGGACCAGGTTAGGACTTGGTAGGGTTAGTAGTTACTGGGACCAGGTTAGGACTAGGTAGGGTTAGTAGTTACTGGGACCAGGTTAGGACTAGGTAGGGTTAGTAGTCAGTAGTTACTGGGACCAGGTTAGGACTTGGTAGGGTTAGTAGTTACTGGGACCAGGTTAGGACTAGGTAGGGTTAGTAGTTACTGGGACCAGGTTAGGACTAGGTAGGGTTAATAGTTACTGGGACCAGGTTAGGACTAGGTCAGGTTAGTAGTTACTGGGACCAGGTTAGGACTAGGTAGGGTTAGTAGTCAGTACCTACTGGGACCAGGTTAGGACTTGGTAGGGTTAGTAGTTACTGGGACCAGGTTAGGACTAGGTAGGGTTAGTAGTTACTGGGACCAGGTTAGGACTAGGTAGGGTTAGTAGTTCCTGGGACCAGGTTAGGACTAGGTAGGGTTAGTAGTTCCTGGGACCAGGTTAGGACTAGGTAGGGTTGGTAGTTACTGGGACCAGGTTAGGACTAGGTAGGGTTAGTAGTTAATGGGACCATGTTAGGACTAGGTAGGGTTAATAGTTACTGGGACCAGGTTAGGACTAGGTCAGGTTAGTAGTTACTGGGACCAGGTTAGGACTAGGTAAGGTTAATAGTTAGTAGTTACTGGGACCAGGTTAGGACTAGGTAGGGTTAGTAGTCAGTAGTTACTGGGACCAGGTTAGGACTAGGTAGGGTTAGTAGTTACTGGGACCAGGTTAGGACTAGGTAGGGTTAGTAGTTACTGGGACCAGGTTAGGACTAGGTAGGGTTAGTAGTTAATGGGACCAGGTTAGGACTAGGTAGGGTTAGTAGTTACTGGGACCAGGTTAGGACTAGGTCAGGTTAGTAGTTACTGGGACCAGGTTAGGACTAGGTAGGGTTAATAGTTAGTAGTTACTGGAACCAGGTTAGGACTAGGTAGGGTTAGTAGTTAGTAGTTATAGGGACCAGGTTAGGACTAGGTAGGGTTAGTAGTCAGTAGTTACAAGGACCAGGTTAGGACTAGGTAGGGTTAGTAGTTTCTGGGACCAGGTTAGGACTAGGTAGGGTTAGTAGTTACTGGGACCAGGTTAGGACTATGTAGGGTTAGTAGTTACTGGGACCAGGTTAGGACTAGGTAGGGTTAGTAGTTACTGGGACCAGGTTAGGACTAGTTAGGGTAAGTAGTTACTGGGACCAGGTTAGGACTAGGTAGGGTTAGTAGTTACTGGTACCAGGTTAGGACTAGGTAGGGTTAGTAGTTACTGGGACCAGGTTAGGACTAGGTAGGGTTAGTAGTTAATGGGACCAGGTTAGGACTAGGTAGGGTTAGTAGTTACTGGGACCAGGTTAGGACTAGGTCAGGTTAGTAGTTACTGGGACCAGGTTAGGACTAGGTAGGGTTAATAGTTAGTAGTTACTGGTACCAGGTTAGGACTAGGTAGGGTTAGTAGTTAGTAGTTATAGGGACCAGGTTAGGACTAGGTAGGGTTAGTAGTCAGTAGTTACAAGGACCAGGTTATGACTAGGTAGGGTTAGTAGTTTCTGGGACCAGGTTAGGACTAGGTAGGGTTAGTAGTTACTGGGACCAGGTTAGGACCTGGTAGGGTCAGTAGTTACTGGGACCAGGTTAGGACTAGGTAGGGTTAGTAGTTACTGGGACCAGGTTAGGACTAGGTAGGGTTAGTAGTCAGTAGTTACTGGGACCAGGTTAGGACTAGGAAGGGTTAGTAGTTACTGGGACCAGGTTAGGACTTGATAGGGTTAGCAGTCAGTAGTTACTGGTACCAGGTTAGAACTAGGTAGGGTTAATAGTTACTGGGAAGAGGTTAGGACTAAGTAGGGTTAGTAGTTACTGGGACCAGGTTAGGACTAGGTAGGGTTAGTAGTCAGTAGTTACTGGGACCAGGTTAGGACTTGGTAGGGTTAGTAGTTACTGGAACCAGGTTAGGACTAGGTAGGGTTAGTAGTTACTGGGACCAGGTTAGGACTAGGTAGGGTTAGTAGTCAGTAGTTACTGGGACCAGGTTACGACTTGGTAGGGTTAGTAGTTACTGGGACCAGGATAGGACTAGGTAGGGTTAGTAGTCAGTAGTTAATGGGACCAGGTTAGGACTTGGTAAGGTTAGTAGTTACTGGGACCAGGTTAGGACTAGGTAGGGTTAATAGTTAGTAGTTACTGGTACCAGGTTAGGACTAGGTAGGGTTAGTAGTTAGTAGTTATAGGGACCATGTTAGGACTAGGTAGGGTTAGTAGTCAGTAGTTACAAGGACCAGGTTAGGACTAAGTAGGGTTAGTAGTTTCTGGGACCAGGTTAGGACTAGGTAGGGTTAGTAGTTACTGGGACCAGGTTAGGACCTGGTAGGGTCAGTAGTTACTGGGACCAGGTTAGGACTAGGTAGAGTTAGTAGTTCCTGGGACCAGGTTAGGACTAGGTAGGGTTAGTAGTTACTGGGACCAGGTTAGGACTAGGTAGGGTTAGTAGTTACTGGGACCAGGTTAGGACTAGGTAGGGTTAGTAGTCAGTAGTTACTGGGACCAGGTTAGGACTAGGAAGGGTTAGTAGTTACTGGGACCAGGTTAGGACTTGATAGGGTTAGCAGTCAGTAGTTACTGGTACCAGGTTAGAACTAGGTAGGGTTAATAGTTACTGGGACCAGGTTAGGACTAGGTAGGGTTAGTAGTTACTGGGACCAGGTTAGGACTAGGTAGGGTTAGTAGTCAGTAGTTACTGGGACCAGGTTAGAACTTGGTAGGGTTAGTAGTTACTGGGACCAGGTTAGGACTAGGTAGGGTTAGTAGTTACTGGGACCAGGTTAGGACTAGGTAGGGTTAGTAGTTACTGGGACCAGGTTAGGACTAGTTAGGGTAAGTAGTTACTGGGACCAGGTTAGGACTAGGTAGGGTTAGTAGTTACTGGTACCAGGTTAGGACTAGGTAGGGTTAGTAGTTACTGGGACCAGGTTAGGACTAGGTAGGGTTAGTAGTTAATGGGACCAGGTTAGGACTAGGTAGGGTTAGTAGTTACTGGGACCAGGTTAGGACTAGGTCAGGTTAGTAGTTACTGGGACCAGGTTAGGACTAGGTAGGGTTAATAGTTAGTAGTTACTGGTACCAGGTTAGGACTAGGTAGGGTTAGTAGTTAGTAGTTATAGGGACCAGGTTAGGACTAGGTAGGGTTAGTAGTCAGTAGTTACAAGGACCAGGTTATGACTAGGTAGGGTTAGTAGTTTCTGGGACCAGGTTAGGACTAGGTAGGGTTAGTAGTTACTGGGACCAGTTTAGGACCTGGTAGGGTCAGTAGTTACTGGGACCAGGTTAGGACTAGGTAGAGTTAGTAGTTCCTGGGACCAGGTTAGGACTAGGTAGGGTTAGTAGTTACTGGGACCAGGTTAGGACTAGGTAGGGTTAGTAGTTACTGGGACCAGGTTAGGACTAGGTAGGGTTAGTAGTCAGTAGTTACTGGGACCAGGTTAGGACTAGGAAGGGTTAGTAGTTACTGGGACCAGGTTAGGACTTGATAGGGTTAGCAGTCAGTAGTTACTGGTACCAGGTTAGAACTAGGTAGGGTTAATAGTTACTGGGAAGAGGTTAGGACTAAGTAGGGTTAGTAGTTACTGGGACCAGGTTAGGACTAGGTAGGGTTAGTAGTCAGTAGTTACTGGGACCAGGTTAGGACTTGGTAGGGTTAGTAGTTACTGGAACCAGGTTAGGACTAGGTAGGGTTAGTAGTTACTGGGACCAGGTTAGGACTAGGTAGGGTTAGTAGTCAGTAGTTACTGGGACCAGGTTACGACTTGGTAGGGTTAGTAGTTACTGGGACCAGGATAGGACTAGGTAGGGTTAGTAGTCAGTAGTTAATGGGACCAGGTTAGGACTTGGTAAGGTTAGTAGTTACTGGGACCAGGTTAGGACTAGGTAGGGTTAATAGTTAGTAGTTACTGGTACCAGGTTAGGACTAGGTAGGGTTAGTAGTTAGTAGTTATAGGGACCATGTTAGGACTAGGTAGGGTTAGTAGTCAGTAGTTACAAGGACCAGGTTAGGACTAAGTAGGGTTAGTAGTTTCTGGGACCAGGTTAGGACTAGGTAGGGTTAGTAGTTACTGGGACCAGGTTAGGACCTGGTAGGGTCAGTAGTTACTGGGACCAGGTTAGGACTAGGTAGAGTTAGTAGTTCCTGGGACCAGGTTAGGACTAGGTAGGGTTAGTAGTTACTGGGACCAGGTTAGGACTAGGTAGGGTTAGTAGTTACTGGGACCAGGTTAGGACTAGGTAGGGTTAGTAGTCAGTAGTTACTGGGACCAGGTTAGGACTAGGAAGGGTTAGTAGTTACTGGGACCAGGTTAGGACTTGATAGGGTTAGCAGTCAGTAGTTACTGGTACCAGGTTAGAACTAGGTAGGGTTAATAGTTACTGGGACCAGGTTAGGACTAGGTAGGGTTAGTAGTTACTGGGACCAGGTTAGGACTAGGTAGGGTTAGTAGTCAGTAGTTACTGGGACCAGGTTAGAACTTGGTAGGGTTAGTAGTTACTGGGACCAGGTTAGGACTAGGTAGGGTTAGTAGTTACTGGGACCAGGTTAGGACTAGGTAGTGTTAATAGTTACTGGGACCAGGTTAGGACTAGGTCAGGTTAGTAGTTACTGGGACCAGGTTAGGACTAGGTAGGGTTAGTAGTCAGTACCTACTGGGACCAGGTTAGGACTTGGTAGGGTTAGTAGTTACTGGGACCAGGTTAGGACTAGGTAGGGTTAGTAGTTACTGGGACCAGGTTAGGACTAGGTAGGGTTAGTAGTTCCTGGGACCAGGTTAGGACTAGGTAGGGTTAGTAGTTCCTGGGACCAGGTTAGGACTAGGTAGGGTTAATAGTTACTGGGACCAGGTTAGGACTAGGTCAGGTTAGTAGTTACTGGGACCAGGTTAGGACTAGGTAAGGTTAATAGTTAGTAGTTACTGGGACCAGGTTATGACTTGGTAGGGTTAGTAGTCAGTAGTTACTGGGACCAGGTTAGGACTTGGTAGGGTTAGTAGTTACTGGGACCAGGTTAGGACTAGGTAGGGTTAGTAGTTACTGGGACCAGGTTAGGACTAGGTAGGGTTAGTAGTCAGTAGTTACTGGGACCAGGTTAGGACTTGGTAGGGTTAGTAGTTACTGGGACCAGGTTAGGACTAGGTAGGGTTAGTAGTTACTGGGACCAGGTTAGGACTAGGTAGGGTTAATAGTTACTGGGACCAGGTTAGGACTAGGTCAGGTTAGTAGTTACTGGGACCAGGTTAGGACTAGGTAGGGTTAGTAGTCAGTACCTACTGGGACCAGGTTAGGACTTGGTAGGGTTAGTAGTTACTGGGACCAGGTTAGGACTAGGTAGGGTTAGTAGTTACTGGGACCAGGTTAGGACTAGGTAGGGTTAGTAGTTCCTGGGACCAGGTTAGGACTAGGTAGGGTTAGTAGTTCCTGGGACCAGGTTAGGACTAGGTAGGGTTGGTAGTTACTGGGACCAGGTTAGGACTAGGTAGGGTTAGTAGTTAATGGGACCATGTTAGGACTAGGTAGGGTTAATAGTTACTGGGACCAGGTTAGGACTAGGTCAGGTTAGTAGTTACTGGGACCAGGTTAGGACTAGGTAAGGTTAATAGTTAGTAGTTACTGGGACCAGGTTAGGACTAGGTAGGGTTAGTAGTCAGTAGTTACTGGGACCAGGTTAGGACTAGGTAGGGTTAGTAGTTACTGGGACCAGGTTAGGACTAGGTAGGGTTAGTAGTTACTGGGACCAGGTTAGGACTAGGTAGGGTTAGTAGTTACTGGGACCAGGTTAGGACTAGTTAGGGTAAGTAGTTACTGGGACCAGGTTAGGACTAGGTAGGGTTAGTAGTTACTGGGACCAGGTTAGGACTAGGTAGGGTTAGTAGTTAATGGGACCAGGTTAGGACTAGGTAGGGTTAGTAGTTACTGGGACCAGGTTAGGACTAGGTCAGGTTAGTAGTTACTGGGACCAGGTTAGGACTAGGTAGGGTTAATAGTTAGTAGTTACTGGTACCAGGTTAGGACTAGGTAGGGTTAGTAGTTAGTAGTTATAGGGACCAGGTTAGAACTAGGAAGGGTTAGTAGTCAGTAGTTACAAGGACCAGGTTAGGACTAGGTAGGGTTAGTAGTTTCTGGGACCAGGTTAGGACTAGGTAGGGTTAGTAGTTACTGGGACCAGGTTAGGACCTGGTAGGGTCAGTAGTTACTGGGACCAGGTTAGGACTAGGTAGAGTTAGTAGTTCCTGGGACCAGGTTAGGACTAGGTAGGGTTAGTAGTTACTGGGACCAGGTTAGGACTAGGTAGGGTTAGTAGGTCCTGGACCAGGTTAGGACTAGGTAGGGTTAGTAGTCAGTAGTTACTGGGACCAGGTTAGGACTAGGAAGGGTTAGTAAATACTGGGACCAGGTTAGGACTTGATAGGGTTGGCAGTCAGTAGTTACTGGTACCAGGTTAGAACTAGGTAGGGTTAATAGTTACTGGGACCAGGTTAGGACTAGGTAGGGTTAGTAGTTACTGGGACCAGGTTAGGACTAGGTAGGGTTAGTAGTCAGTAGTTACTGGGACCAGGTTAGGACTTGGTAGGGTTAGTAGTTACTGGGACCAGGTTAGGACTAGGTAGGGTTAGTAGTTACTGGGACCAGGTTAGGACTAGGTAGGGTTAGTAGTCAGTAGTTACTGGGACCAGGTTACGACTTGGTAGGGTTAGTAGTTACTGGGACCAGGATAGGACTAGGTAGGGTTAGTAGTCAGTAGTTACTGGGACCAGGTTAGGACTTGGTAAGGTTAGTAGTTACTGGGATCAGGTTAGGAATAGGTAGGGTTAGTAGTCAGTAGTTACTGGGACCAGGTTAGGACTAGGTAGGGTTAGTAGTCAGTAGTTACTGGGACCAGGTTAGGACTTGGTAGAGTCAGTAGTTACTGGGACCAGGTTAGGACTTGGTAGGGTTAGTAGTTACTGGGACCAGGTTAGGACTAGGTAGGGTTAGTAGTTACTGGGACCAGGTTAGGACTAGGTAGGGTTAGTAGTTCCTGGGACCAGGTTAGGACTGGGTAGGGGTAGTAGTTAATGGGACCAGGTTAGGACAAGGTAGGATTAGTAGTCAGTAGTTACTGGGACCAAGTTAGGACTTGGTAGAGTCAGTAGTTACTGGGACCAGGTTAGGACTTGGTAGGGTTAGTAGTTACTGGGACCAGGTTAGGACTAGGTAGGGTTAGTAGTTACTGGGACCAGGTTAGGACTAGGTAGAGTTAGTAGTCAGTAGTTACTGGGACCAGGTTAGGACTTGGTAGGGTTAGTAGTTACTGGGACCAGGTTAGGACTAGGTAGGGTTAGTAGTCAGTACCTACTGGGACCAGGTTAGGACTTGGTAGGGTTAGTAGTTACTGGGACCAGGTTAGGACTAGGTAGAGTTAGTAGTTACTGGGACCAGGTTAGGACTAGGTAGGGTTAGTAGTTACTGGGACCAGGTTAGGACTAGGTAGGGTTAGTAGTTACTGGGACCAGGTTAGGACTAGGTAGGGTTAGTAGTTACTGGGACCAGGTTAGGACTAGGTAGGGTTAGTAGTCAGTAGTTACTGGGACCAGGTTAGGACTTGGTAGGGTTAGTAGTTACTGGGACCAGGTTAGGACTAGGTAGGGTTAGTAGTTACTGGGACCAGGTTAGGACTAGGTAGGGTTAGTAGTCAGTAGTTACTGGGACCAGGTTAGGACTTGGTAGGGTTATTAGTTACTGGGACCAGGTTAGGACTTGGTAGGGTTAGTAGTTACTGGGACCAGGTTAGGACTAGGTAGGGTTAGTAGTCAGTAGTTACTGGGACCAGGTTAGGACTTGGTAGGGTTAGTAGTTACTGGGACCAGGTTAGGACTAGGTAAGGTTAGTAGTCAGTAGTTACTGGGACCAGGTTAGGACTAGGTAGGGTTAGTAGTTACTGGGACCAGGTTAGGAATAGGTAGGGTTAGTAGTCAGTAGTTACTGGAACCAGGAAAGGACTAGGTAGGGTTAGTAGTCAGTAGTTAGTGGGACCAGGTTAGGACTTGGTAGGGTTAGTAGTTACTGGGACCAGGTTAGGACTAGGTAGGGTTAGTAGTTACTGGGACCAGGTTAGGACTAGGTAGGGTTAGTAGTTACTGGGACCAGGTTAGGACTAGGTAGGGTTAGTAGTCAGTAGTTACTGGGACCAGGTTAGGACTAGGTAGTGTTAGTAGTCAGTAGTTACTGACACCAGGTTAGGACTTGGTAGAGTCAGTAGTTACTGGGACCAGGTAGGACTAGGTAGGGTTAGTAGTTACTGGGACCAGGTTAAGACTAGGTAGGCTTAGTAGTTACTGGGACCAGGTTACGACTAGGTAGGGTTAGTAGTTCCTGGGACCAGGTTAGGACTAGGTAGGGTTAGTAGTTCCTGGGACCAGGTTAGGACTAGGTAGGGTTAGTAGTTACTGGGACCAGGTTAGGACTAGGTAGGGTTAGACGTCAGTAGTTACTGGGACCAGGTTAGGACTTGGTAGGGTTAGTAGTTACTGGGACCAGGTTAGGACTAGGTAGGGTTAGTAGTCAGTAGTTACTGGGACCAGGTTAGGACTATGTAGGGTTAGTAGTTACTGGGAACAGGTTAGGACTTGGTAGGGTTAGTAATTACCGGGACCAGGTTAGGACTAGGTAGGGTTAGTAGTTACTGGGACCAGGATAGGACTAGGTAGGGTTAGTAGTCAGTAGTTACTGGGACCAGGTTAGGACTTGGTAAGGTTAGTAGTTACTGGGACCAGGTTAGGAATAGGTAGGGTTAGTAGTCAGTATATACTGGGACCAGGTTAGGACTAGGTAGGGTTAGTAGTCAGTAGTTACTGGGACCAGGTTAGGACTTGGTAGAGTCAGTAGTTACTGGGACCAGGTTAGGACTTGGTAGGGTTAGTAGTTACTGGGACCAGGTTAGGACTAGGTAGGGTTAGTAGTTACTGGGACCAGGTTAGGACTAGGTAGGGTTAGTAGTTCCTGGGACCAGGTTAGGACTGGGTAGGGGTAGTAGTTAATGGGACCAGGTTAGGACAAGGTAGGATTAGTAGTCAGTAGTTACTGGGACCAAGTTAGGACTTGGTAGAGTCAGTAGTTACTGGGACCAGGTTAGGACTTGGTAGGGTTAGTAGTTACTGGGACCAGGTTAGGACTAGGTAGGGTTAGTAGTTACTCGGACCAGGTTAGGACTAGGTAGAGTTAGTAGTCAGTAGTTACTGGGACCAGGTTAGGACTTGGTAGGGTTAGTAGTTACTGGGACCAGGTTAGGACTAGGTAGGGTTAGTAGTCAGTACCTACTGGGACCAGGTTAGGACTTGGTAGGGTTAGTAGTTACTGGGACCAGGTTAGGACTAGGTAGAGTTAGTAGTTACTGGGACCAGGTTAGGACTAGGTAGGGTTAGTAGTTACTGGGACCAGGTTAGGACTAGGTAGGGTTAGTAGTTACTGGGACCAGGTTAGGACTAGGTAGGGTTAGTAGTTACTGGGACCAGGTTAGGACTAGGTAGGGTTAGTAGTCAGTAGTTACTGGGACCAGGTTAGGACTTGGTAGGGTTAGTAGTTACTGGGACCAGGTTAGGACTAGGTAGGGTTAGTAGTTACTGGGACCAGGTTAGGACTAGGTAGGGTTAGTAGTTACTGGGACCAGGTTAGGACTAGGTAGGGTTAGTAGTCAGTAGTTACTGGGACCAGGTTAGGACTTGGTAGGGTTAGTAGTTACTGGGACCAGGTTAGGACTAGGTAGGGTTAGTAGTTACTGGGACCAGGTTAGGACTAGGTAGGGTTAGTAGTCAGTAGTTACTGGGACCAGGTTAGGACTTGGTAGGGTTATTAGTTACTGGGACCAGGTTAGGACTTGGTAGGGTTAGTAGTTACTGGGACCAGGTTAGGACTAGGTAGGGTTAGTAGTCAGTAGTTACTGGGACCAGGTTAGGACTTGGTAGGGTTAGTAGTTACTGGGACCAGGTTAGGACTAGGTAAGGTTAGTAGTCAGTAGTTACTGGGACCAGGTTAGGACTTGGTAGGGTTAGTAGTTACTGGGACCAGGTTAGGAATAGGTAGGGTTAGTAGTCAGTAGTTACTGGAACCAGGAAAGTACTAGGTAGGGTTAGTAGTCAGTAGTTACTGGGACCAGGTTAGGACTTGGTATGGTTAGTAGTTACTGGGACCAGGTTAGGACTAGGTAGGGTTAGTAGTTACTGGGACCAGGTTAGGACTAGGTAGGGTTAGTAGTTACTGGGACCAGGTTAGGACTAGGTAGGGTTAGTAGTCAGTAGTTACTGGGACCAGGTTAGGACTAGGTAGGGTTAGTAGTCAGTAGTTACTGACACCAGGTTAGGACTTGGTAGAGTCAGTAGTCACTGGGACCAGGTAGGACTAGGTAGGGTTAGTAGTTACTGGGACCAGGTTAAGACTTGGTAGGGTTAGTAGTTACTGGGACCAGGTTACGACTAGGTAGGGTTAGTAGTTCCTGGGACCAGGTTAGGACTAGGTAGGGTTAGTAGTTCCGGGGACCAGGTTAGGACTAGGTAGGGTTAGTAGTTACTGGGACCAGGTTAGGACTAGGTAGGGTTAGACGTCAGTAGTTACTGGGACCAGGTTAGGACTTGGTAGGGTTAGTAGTTACTGGGACCAGGTTAGGACTAGGTAGGGTTAGTAGTCAGTAGTTACTGGGACCAGGTTAGGACTATGTAGGGTTAGTAGTTACTGGGAACAGGTTAGGACTTGGTAGGGTTAGTAATTACCGGGACCAGGTTAGGACTAGGTAGGGTTAGTAGTTACTGGGACCAGGATAGGACTAGGTAGGGTTAGTAGTCAGTAGTTACTGGGACCAGGTTAGGACTTGGTAGGGTTAGTAGTTACTGGGACCAGGTTAGGACTAGGTAGGGTTAGTAGTCAGTACCTACTGGGACCAGGTTAGGACTTGGTAGGGTTAGTAGTTACTGGGACCAGGTTAGGACTAGGTAGAGTTAGTAGTTACTGGGACCAGGTTAGGACTAGGTAGGGTTAGTAGTTACTGGGACCAGGTTAGGACTAGGTAGGGTTAGTAGTTACTGGGACCAGGTTAGGACTAGGTAGGGTTAGTAGTTACTGGGACCAGGTTAGGACTAGGTAGGGTTAGTAGTCAGTAGTTAATGGGACCAGGTTAGGACTTGGTAGGGTTAGTAGTTACTGGGACCAGGTTAGGACTAGGTAGGGTTAGTACTTACTGGGACCAGGTTAGGACTAGGTAGGGTTAGTAGTTACTGGGACCAGGTTAGGACTAGGTAGGGTTAGTAGTCAGTAGTTACTGGGACCAGGTTAGGACTTGGTAGGGTTAGTAGTTACTGGGACCAGGTTAGGACTAGGTAGGGTTAGTAGTTACTGGGACCAGGTTAGGACTAGGTAGGGTTAGTAGTCAGTAGTTACTGGGACCAGGTTAGGACTTGGTAGAGTCAGTAGTTACTGGGACCAGGTTAGGACTTGGTAGGGTTAGTAGTTACTGGGACCAGGTTAGGACTAGGTAGGGTTAGTAGTTACTGGGACCAGGTTAGGACTAGGTAGGGTTAGTAGTTCCTGGGACCAGGTTAGGACTGGGTAGGGGTAGTAGTTAATGGGACCAGGTTAGGACAAGGTAGGATTAGTAGTCAGTAGTTACTGGGACCAAGTTAGGACTTGGTAGAGTCAGTAGTTACTGGGACCAGGTTAGGACTTGGTAGGGTTAGTAGTTACTGGGACCAGGTTAGGACTAGGTAGGGTTAGTAGTTACTGGGACCAGGTTAGGACTAGGTAGAGTTAGTAGTCAGTAGTTACTGGGACCAGGTTAGGACTTGGTAGGGTTAGTAGTTACTGGGACCAGGTTAGGACTAGGTAGGGTTAGTAGTCAGTACCTACTGGGACCAGGTTAGGACTTGGTAGGGTTAGTAGTTACTTGGACCAGGTTAGGACTAGGTAGAGTTAGTAGTTACTGGGACCAGGTTAGGACTAGGTAGGGTTAGTAGTTACTGGGACCAGGTTAGGACTAGGTAGGGTTAGTAGTTACTGGGACCAGGTTAGGACTAGGTAGGGTTAGTAGTTACTGGGACCAGGTTAGGACTAGGTAGGGTTAGTAGTCAGTAGTTACTGGGACCAGGTTAGGACTTGGTAGGGTTAGTAGTTACTGGGACCAGGTTAGGACTAGGTAGGGTTAGTAGTTACTGGGACCAGGTTAGGACTAGGTAGGGTTAGTAGTTACTGGGACCAGGTTAGGACTAGGTAGGGTTAGTAGTCAGTAGTTACTGGGACCAGGTTAGGACTTGGTAGGGTTAGTAGTTACTGGGACCAGGTTAGGACTAGGTAGGGTTAGTAGTTACTGGGACCAGGTTAGGACTAGGTAGGGTTAGTAGGCAGTAGTTACTGGGACCAGGTTAGGACTTGGTAGGGTTATTAGTTACTGGGACCAGGTTAGGACTTGGTAGGGTTAGTAGTTACTGGGACCAGGTTAGGACTAGGTAGGGTTAGTAGTCAGTAGTTACTGGGACCAGGTTAGGACTTGGTAGGGTTAGTAGTTACTGGGACCAGGTTAGGACTAGGTAAGGTTAGTAGTCAGTAGTTACTGGGACCAGGTTAGGACTTGGTAGGGTTAGTAGTTACTGGGACCAGGTTAGGAATAGGTAGGGTTAGTAGTCAGTAGTTACTGGAACCAGGAAAGTACTAGGTAGGGTTAGTAGTCAGTAGTTACTGGGACCAGGTTAGGACTTGGTAGGGTTAGTAGTTACTGGGACCAGGTTAGGACTAGGTAGGGTTAGTAGTTACTGGGACCAGGTTAGGACTAGGTAGGGTTAGTAGTTACTGGGACCAGGTTAGGACTAGGTAGGGTTAGTAGTCAGTAGTTACTGGGACCAGGTTAGGACTAGGTAGGGTTAGTAGTCAGTAGTTACTGACACCAGGTTAGGACTTGGTAGAGTCAGTAGTCACTGGGACCAGGTAGGACTAGGTAGGGTTAGTAGTTACTGGGACCAGGTTAAGACTAGGTAGGGTTAGTAGTTACTGGGACCAGGTTACGACTAGGTAGGGTTAGTAGTTCCTGGGACCAGGTTAGGACTAGGTAGGGTTAGTAGTTCCGGGAACCAGGTTAGGACTAGGTAGGGTTAGTAGTTACTGGGACCAGGTTAGGACTAGGTAGGGTTAGACGTCAGTAGTTACTGGGACCAGGTTAGGACTTGGTAGGGTTAGTAGTTACTGGGACCAGGTTAGGACTAGGTAGGGTTAGTAGTCAGTAGTTACTGGGACCAGGTTAGGACTATGTAGGGTTAGTAGTTACTGGGAACAGGTTAGGACTTGGTAGGGTTAGTAATTACCGGGACCAGGTTAGGACTAGGTAGGGTTAGTAGTTACTGGGACCAGGATAGGACTAGGTAGGGTTAGTAGTCAGTAGTTACTGGGACCAGGTTAGGACTTGGTAGGGTTAGTAGTTACTGGGACCAGGTTAGGACTAGGTAGGGTTAGTAGTCAGTACCTACTGGGACCAGGTTAGGACTTGGTAGGGTTATTAGTTACTGGGACCAGGTTAGGACTTGGTAGGGTTAGTAGTTACTGGGACCAGGTTAGGACTAGGTAGGGTTAGTAGTCAGTAGTTACTGGGACCAGGTTAGGACTTGGTAGGGTTAGTAGTTACTGGGACCAGGTTAGGACTAGGTAAGGTTAGTAGTCAGTAGTTACTGGGACCAGGTTAGGACTTGGTAGGGTTAGTAGTTACTGGGACCAGGTTAGGAATAGGTAGGGTTAGTAGTCAGTAGTTACTGGAACCAGGAAAGTACTAGGTAGGGTTAGTAGTCAGTAGTTACTGGGACCAGGTTAGGACTTGGTAGGGTTAGTAGTTACTGGGACCAGGTTAGGACTAGGTAGGGTTAGTAGTTACTGGGACCAGGTTAGGACTAGGTAGGGTTAGTAGTTACTGGGACCAGGTTAGGACTAGGTAGGGTTAGTAGTCAGTAGTTACTGGGACCAGGTTAGGACTAGGTAGGGTTAGTAGTCAGTAGTTACTGACACCAGGTTAGGACTTGGTAGAGTCAGTAGTCACTGGGACCAGGTAGGACTAGGTAGGGTTAGTAGTTACTGGGACCAGGTTAAGACTAGGTAGGGTTAGTAGTTACTGGGACCAGGTTACGACTAGGTAGGGTTAGTAGTTCCTGGGACCAGGTTAGGACTAGGTAGGGTTAGTAGTTCCGGGGACCAGGTTAGGACTAGGTAGGGTTAGTAGTTACTGGGACCAGGTTAGGACTAGGTAGGGTTAGACGTCAGTAGTTACTGGGACCAGGTTAGTACTTGGTAGGGTTAGTAGTTACTGGGACCAGGTTAGGACTAGGTAGGGTTAGTAGTCAGTAGTTACTGGGACCAGGTTAGGACTATGTAGGGTTAGTAGTTACTGGGAACAGGTTAGGACTTGGTAGGGTTAGTAATTACCGGGACCAGGTTAGGACTAGGTAGGGTTAGTAGTTACTGGGACCAGGATAGGACTAGGTAGGGTTAGTAGTCAGTAGTTACTCGGACCAGGTTAGGACTTGGTAAGGTTAGTAGTTACTGGGACCAGGTTAGGAATAGGTAGGGTTAGTAGTCAGTAGTTACTGGGACCAGGTTAGGACTAGGTAGGGTTAATAGTCAGTAGTTACTGGGACCAGGTTAGGACTTGGTAGAGTCAGTAGTTACTGGGACCAGGTTAGGACTTGGTAGGGTTAGTAGTTACTGGGACCAGGTTAGGACTAGGTAGGGTTAGTAGTTACTGGGACCAGGTTAGGACTAGGTAGGGTTAGTAGTTCCTGGGACCAGGTTAGGACTGGGTAGGGGTAGTAGTTAATGGGACCAGGTTAGGACAAGGTAGGATTAGTAGTCAGTAGTTACTGGGACCAAGTTAGGACTTGGTAGAGTCAGTAGTTACTGGGACCAGGTTAGGACTTGTTAGGGTTAGTAGTTACTGGGACCAGGTTAGGACTAGGTAGGGTTAGTAGTTACTGGGACCAGGTTAGGACTAGGTAGAGTTAGTAGTCAGTAGTTACTGGGACCAGGTTAGGACTTGGTAGGGTTAGTAGTTACTGGGACCAGGTTAGGACTAGGTAGGGTTAGTAGTCAGTACCTACTGGGACCAGGTTAGGACTTGGTAGGGTTAGTAGTTACTGGGACCAGGTTAGGACTAGGTAGAGTTAGTAGTTACTGGGACCAGGTTAGGACTAGGTAGGGTTAGTAGTTACTGGGACCAGGTTAGGACTAGGTAGGGTTAGTAGTTACTGGGACCAGGTTAGGACTAGGTAGGGTTAGTAGTTACTGGGACCAGGTTAGGACTAGGTAGGGTTAGTAGTCAGTAGTTACTGGGACCAGGTTAGGACTTGGTAGGGTTAGTAGTTACTGGGACCAGGTTAGGACTAGGTAGGGTTAGTAGTTACTGGGACCAGGTTAGGACTAGGTAGGGTTAGTAGTCAGTAGTTACTGGGACCAGGTTAGGACTTGGTAGGGTTATTAGTTACTGGGACCAGGTTAGGACTTGGTAGGGTTAGTATTTAATGGGACCAGGTTAGGACTAGGTAGGGTTAGTAGTCAGTAGTTACTGGGACCAGGTTAGGACTTGGTAGGGTTAGTAGTTACTGGGACCAGGTTAGGACTAGGTAAGGTTAGTAGTCAGTAGTTACTGGGACCAGGTTAGGACTTGGTAGGGTTAGTAGTTACTGGGACCAGGTTAGGAATAGGTAGGGTTAGTAGTCAGTAGTTACTGGAACCAGGAAAGGACTAGGTAGGGTTAGTAGTCAGTAGTCACTGGGACCAGGTTAGGACTTGGTAGGGTTAGTAGTTACTGGGACCAGGTTAGGACTAGGTAGGGTTAGTAGTTACTGGGACCAGGTTAGGACTAGGTAGGGTTAGTAGTTACTGGGACCAGGTTAGGACTAGGTAGGGTTAGTAGTCAGTAGTTACTGGGACCAGGTTAGGACTAGGTAGGGTTAGTAGTCAGTAGTTACTGACACCAGGTTAGGACTTGGTAGAGTCAGTAGTTACTGGGACCAGGTAGGACTAGGTAGGGTTAGTAGTTACTGGGACCAGGTTAAGACTAGGTAGAGTTAGTAGTTACTGGGACCAGGTTACGACTAGGTAGGGTTAGTAGTTCCTGGGACCAGGTTAGGACTAGGTAGGGTTAGTAGTTCCTGGGACCAGGTTAGGACTAGGTAGGGTTAGTAGTTACTGGGACCAGGTTAGGACTAGGTAGGGTTAGACGTCAGTAGTTACTGGGACCAGGTTAGGACTTGGAAGGGTTAGTAGTTACTGGGACCAGGTTAGGACTAGGTAGGGTTAGTAGTCAGTAGTTACTGGGACCAGGTTAGGACTATGTAGGGTTAGTAGTTACTGGGAACAGGTTAGGACTTGGTAGGGTTAGTAATTACCGGGACCAGGTTAGGACTAGGTAGGGTTAGTAGTTACTGGGACCAGGTTAGGACTAGGTAGGGTTAGTAGTCATTAGTTACTGGGACCAGGTTAGGACTTGGTAGGGTTAGTAGTTACTGGGACCAGGTTAGGACTAGGTAGGGTTAGTAGTTACTGGGACCAGGTTAGGACTAGGTAGGGTTAGTAGTCAGTAGTTACTGGGACCAGGTTAGGACTTGGTAGGGTTATGAGTTACTGGGACCAGGTTAGGACTAGGTAAGGTTAGTAGTCAGTAGTTACTGGGACCAGGTTAGGACTTGGTAGGGTTAGTAGTTACTGGGACCAGGTTAGGAATAGGTAGGGTTAGTAGTCAGTAGTTACTGGAACCAGGTTAGGACTAGGTAGGGTTAGTAGTCAGTAGTTACTGGGACCAGGTTAGGACTTGGTAGGGTTAGTAGTTACTGGGACCAGGTTAGGACTAGGTAGGGTTAGTAGTTACTGGGACCAGGTTAGGACTAGGTAGGGTTAGTAGTTACTGGGACCAGGTTAGGACTAGGTAGGGTTAGTAGTCAGTAGTTACTGGGACCAGGTTAGGACTAGGTAGGGTTAGTAGTCAGTAGTTACTGACACCAGGTTAGGACTTGGTAGAGTCAGTAGTTACTGGGAGCAGGTTAGGACTAGGTAGGGTTAGTAGTTACTGGGACCAGGTTAAGACTAGGTAGGGTTAGTAGTTACTGGGACCAGGTTACGACTAGGTAGGGTTAGTAGTTCCTGGGACCAGGTTAGGACTAGGTAGGGTTAGTAGTTCCTGGGACCAGGTTAGGACTAGGTAGGGTTAGTAGTTACTGGGACCAGGTTAGGACTAGGTAGGGTTAGACGTCAGTAGTTACTGGGACCAGGTTAGGACTTGGTAGGGTTAGTAGTTACTGGGACCAGGTTAGGACTAGGTAGGGTTAGTAGTCAGTAGTTACTGGGACCAGGTTAGGACTATGTAGGGTTAGTAGTTACTGGAAACAGGTTAGGACTTGGTAGGGTTAGTAGTTACCGGGACCAGGTTAGGACTAGGTAGGGTTAGTATTCCCTGGGGCCAGGTTAGGACTAGGTAGGGTTAGTAGTTACTGGGACCAGGTTAGGACTAGGTAGGGTTAGTAGTCAGTAGTTACTGGGACCAGGTTAGGACTTGGCAGGGTTAGTAGTCAGTAGTTACTGGGACCAGGTTAGGACTAGGTAGGGTTAGTAGTCAGTAGTGTAGGAGTAATTGATACATATGTAGGTAGATATCACACTATTAAAACAATAGACAGGTGTACACTAGAAAATAGGAGAAGAAGGCAGACGTGGGTGCATTTGCCATTCTGGTAAATACAGGAAACCAAAGATTAGCAGATGGCCAAAGTCATACGTGCTTTAAAGTGCATGTATGGAAAAAGCAGGACACCATTATGAAGATAAAATTGACAGGAACAGCCATAAGTGCTTAGGGTAAAAGGCCATAAGTGCTTAGGGCAAGATAGACATATATTAATTTTAGGGGACAAGGGGGTCCTGCCCCCATTATAATCTAATCAAGAGCGGATACAGGCGTTATTGGGCGTAGACAAGCAGGAAGCCTGAAATGAAGGATAATGGTGGCAGATGACCATAGGAGAAGTAATTTAATTAATGTATGTAATGATCTCATGTGTGTGGATGTGTATAAAGAGCGAACCAGTGCTCTGGGAAGAGGTGGGATCCGCGGATCGTTCCGGCTTGTGATACATGGTATTAAAAGTCTATTTTGATTTCACAAGTTCTTAAGAGTGTTATATTTCTGAGACGATTTTCCACGACAGATTTGGCGAGCTGAGCCAGGAGGGACAGGGACTGAGGAATGGCGTCCAGGGCTGGAGATAGTTTCTTTGGACAATCTTGCAAACACTATGGCCACAACTATAAAAAGGTACGCTTGTTCTTACATAGTTGAAATGTTTGTATGGATTGCTTCAGAGATCCTGTCTCAGCGAGAGAGGCGCCATGTAAGTCTCTCTTTCAAATTTCCTAAAAAGAAACCAGTAAAAACGAAAGAACTTTTGAATTCAAATAAATTTGCATGTATGTGTAATTTGGGGAATTGTATTAAATATAAATGCATGCGCATGTATAGAGAATGAGTGAATAGGCGATGTGAACTTTGCTTGTGTTAGGTGTTTAGTGGAGCATGCGCTCGTTCTGATTAGACCGTTCGAATGTGTAGCTTAAATGATGTGCTTGTTTGTGCCATCTGGCTGAGATGGCTGGCTATAATGTGGGACAGCCCATACGGTAAAAACAGATAATGTAGGTATAAAATCCTGTGATACCTCTTCAATAAAATTAGTAGAAGGAATGCTTGGACAGGTTACTTATGAATAACGGCTCTAAAGATAACAGAGAACTGCATGAATAAGTAGTTAGAAAGCCACGATACCGCTCGTTAAAAAAGGAACATTTTTAAAGAGGTCTGATTGGGTGGATATTTAGTAAATAAATACTTCATGGATACCGCCTCAGAACGGGGGACTGTACGGATGAATATTTAGAAGGCAGGAAAAACGTTAGCCCGATTGTGCGGCGTTCAACTGCAAAAGTAGCTTATAAATATTAGGTTGTAGAAAAAACGTTAGCCCGATTGTGCGGCGTTCAACTGCAAAAGTAGCTTATAAATATTAGGTTGTAGGAAAAACGTTTGCCCGATTGTGCGGCGTTCAACTGCAAAAGTAGTTTATATGGTCAAAACATAAATCAGTAGTTAAATAAATATTTCATGGTTAACGCTCTGAAAGGAGGACTGTACGGATAAATATTTAGGACGTTAGCCCGATTGTGCGGCGTTCAAATGCAAAAGAAATCCTGCGAATAAAAAACCGCTCTGTCTAGCTAACAGGGTTTTGTAATTCAGTAGGTCACGCCACAATACTACTCTAATAAAAGAAGAAAAGATCAGTATTGGGGGCTGGGTAGGATATGAAGACAAGCTGATCCGATTAGACAGTAGTCTCGCGTCATATCGTAGAAATCCTATTAGCCTAGGCTTATGTTGAACAAAGGGATTAAGTAAATAAAGAAAGAACTGAGTTGTTTTGAGGTAAAAACAAAGGGATTGAATGAACGGATGAAACATAAAAGGATGAATGATAATGTTGTAAGAAATGAGTAGATCTGTGTAGAGATAGAACATTAGGAAGAAAGAAAGGACAGGTTGGGTTGTGTGTGTGTCTGTGACCAACTGCTGGTAGGAAGAGGCATGCGCAAGCCTCTCTGACAGTTAACTGAGTGTAATTTGAGAAGGAGAGTGCATTTAACTCTCACAGGGAAGAGGAACGAAATTAAGGAACATCGAAGTAAAATAAGTTATAATCAAGGATAAAAACATTGATGTGATAAAGTAATAAGCGACCATAGTAGAATACTAAAAAAGGTGTTAAAATAAATAACCATAAAGATAATAAAAGAGGATTAAACCAAATAGTGTGTAACAAGACAGAAAGTAGAATCGTCGATAAATTGAAATTGTACTATAAAGTTAAAAACGAATCTAGGTTAGTTAAGATAAATAGTGATAAATAGTGAAATTCAGGACAGATTAAGGATTCACGAACGGTGTAACAAAGGAAGAGGAAAAAAGAGGCCGTCGATCACTCTGTACCCACAGAGACTGCGGTCTAAAAATAGCCTGAAGGACAGAGACCAGAATATGAGAGGTTTGTTTCACTAAAACCGTGAATCGGGAATTAAACAGTAAAATGGGATAAAAGACAATGAAATATTAGGAATATAGAGAAGAGGTAAGATAGTATAGACAAAATAAATTAATAAAGGTAAACGTAAGACGTTAGATAGAGATCTTAAAGGAGCGGGCAGTGGACTGGTGTGACTCAGTTGGTAGAGCATGGTGCTTGCAACGCCAGGGTTGAGGGTTAAATTCCCATGGGGGACCAGGATGAATATGTATGAACTTTCCAATTTGTAAGTCGCTCTGGATAAGAGCATTTGCTAAATGACTTAAATGTAATGTAAATGTAATCATAAAATTGATTAGAATTATAAAATGAATAAATAATAATATCTGTAATGGGAAAAACACAGTGATATTTGAAGTATTGTATTAGAATAAGACATTAAGTCATCTGTAGTATTCAGAAATAATGTTTGTACTATATAGAGCTTGGTTTGAGAAGAGAAATTAAGTGATGTGACAAATGCATTTTTAATTGGAAAGGGGATTCGCTCTACCTTGGAAAAATAGTAAATAAAAGGTGTATAATACATGGGAGTATTTAGGAAAAATAAATAAATAATTAGTGGCATGACAACAAAATGACTGTTTCCATAGAATAGGGAGAGAAGGACACTATTACCTGATAAACAGGATAAATAAGACAAGGGAATTAAACAGTCACATGGGACCAAAATGTGAAGCTCGATTTGCAGGCGTTCTGATGTCAACATTCTATCATCAGAAAATACATTGCGATGGGGTTGTGTGTGTGGTTCCTCTAATCCTCGCAGACGTGCGGGTGATTGGCAGAACTATTGACAAGATCTAAGAACCAATAAGAAAATAGCTCTCTGTTCTGGATATAGGTATATCGGTTATGGGAAAATTAGTGTAATGTGACATTAGAACTTAGTGCGGTAGCAGGAAATGCCGTTATACAAGAGTTTATATCCTTGTCAAAATAACAGACAACTAATTGGTTTGAGGTTAGTGAGAATGGAATTTTTACTTGGCGGTGTGTAGTCTCTGAGGGAACAATGAGTGTTTCATAGAGATTGCAGTTTATATGTGGTCAAGAAGAAGTATTAGATCACGTTTGACTTGACATCTAGTAAAGTAACGATGGAATATTAATTGTTAGACATTATATACCACAATTCTCTGGAACTGTTAAAGACGCTTTAGAATAAAATCTATGGATAAGTAAAATTATTGGTTTGCTGACTAAAAGGTAACATTGTGAATATTAACGATATGTACACTTTCTTTTCCAGAAAGAATAAGGGAAAAAAAGGGTTTTCAATCTTCTCTGGTCAACAATGTCATTGGAGACTAATTAACTGCTTTCCACAGTAATTAAAGTCAGCCGCTTTAAAAATAAAAATATCTGGATAAGGCTAAAACATGGAGTTCTGGATGAGTGAGTCCAGTTCGTTTGCTATTATTAGCTTATGGTTCACTAGTGAGTACACCATGTACTGGGAATGAATATGCATTAGTAGATATATTGGAAGGGTTTTTTCCAATTCAGTTTCAAATTGGGTATGCAAAAGGATGAACATGTTTTTGAAAAATGTATTTAAGTTGCTCCTAAAGAAAGGGGGAGTGGAAACATATTAATGGTGTCAAAATGCCCTGAATCCTAGGAATTTCCTGTGAAAGACTGATCACCTTTTACTAGAAATTGTTGGAACAGGTGGGATTTACTTATAAAATGTTTAAGACACCAGACTCTATTCAAACTGTATAATTACTTTGAAAATCTATTATGTCTCTGGGAAAATTATGAAGAGTTGTACCCTTAAATTGAATAAGTTATTCGAATAGGTTTATTTTAATTTTAATTTTTGATATAACATGGGTTCATAGGTAAAACTATCAGTTCCTTGGGGTTATGGTCTTTGGGTAAATACACAAATGTGTTTTGTTCATTATGCATATAAAAAGTGTTGAAAGTTATTCCAACGGGTTTATTGGAGTGTGGGTTTGTGAGGGTTTTTGTTGATAAATACATCATCTGTAATTCATCTGAGAGAACACTGGTGGAATAAGGGAGTTATCATAAGAAAGTGACGTCAGAATGCTTTAAGGCATGGGAGAGAATATTACCACAAGTGGGTGTGGAGATCAAACCCACCCTAACCGACTGAACAGTGAGGGACAACTGTGTCTGATGACCTGTGAACTGTATCTAAAAAAGACATGCTGAAATGACATTATATTTGTTGGGAGAATAATGACTTAAAGTTATTGGAGTACTGATTTTTTATTATCAGGCCATTCATGAGAGAAACTGAGACAAAAGGGGCTATTGGAAAATAGATAATACTGGTATTTAAAGTATTTAGTATAAATGTTAATTATTAAAGGGATGTTGTGTATTGAATAGGTAAGGTCAAATTTGAGTTAAAGTAAACACTAAGGACTGTTATCCTGAATATTGGGTTGGAAAATGTATAAAATAAAAAATATAACTGTTTAGTTATTTGGATATAGAACTGTTTAACGTTAATAGGCTTAGGGAAGCTCTGGAAACGAATCCTGAGACAAGGAGGTTGACAGAACTTACAGAATTTTAGATTAAAGGTTTTTTTGTTTCTTTCGTTTTATAATGTCATTGGAATTGGGATGATAAAATGTAATGTTCAATTGAATAAATAGGTAGTCTGTTGTGCGAAGATACCCAAGAATGAAGAAGAAAGAGACCAATAATAACATGGGCATAGAATGAAACAGATGGACGTTTTCTCCAGGTTTAATTACATTACGAATAGTGGAAATTTATTGCAAATGTGTAATTATTATAATTTTTTTTTTTTTTTTTTTTCTCTTTTTCTCGTTTGGTCAATTTATTTTTGTTTTGAGGAACATAAGGTTGTGTATATGTTCCTGAGGAGGGACTGATACTGATATCAATGATATATAAATTGACTTAAGGATGTATTAAACAATGGCTGCTATGGGTTAGGGGACTCATAAATGAAGGTAATGGTAGTGAAGGGGTGTTATTTGTAGAAACTATGTATAATAATAGAGATAATTCACAGAAAAGGAAAGACAGCTGACTGTGTAAAATATAGGGAAAATTCTAAAGTAAATAGAACAATTCACATATCTAAAGATATGGTAAAAAGAATAAGAGGTGGCATTTTGAACACTAGAGCAAAAGTTTAAGAAACTTATGACTTAGTTTTGTGAGGATTGGATATTCTTCCAACTGGAAGACACTTGACTGAGTACATGTTATTTTACAGCAGTTGCCGTAGGGACCATCATTTAACTATCATTATGAATATTTCTGTGGCAGGAGGCCAGGTATTTGAGGCAGAATGGTTACATAGGGCTGTTATTAAAAATTAAGATTTAGTGATCTTGCTAATGTTGTCAGGAAATAACCCATGTGTAAGTGTGTATGTCCTCAGGAAAAAACAGCCAGAAATGGAAGGGCTTGGGCTGCATTCTGGAGACTGAGTGTACATCAAGATACACCAGGCTGGTGGTATACTTCTTACAGCACTACAGTGGTAAAGATCTTCATGTCTCTCTTTGGTGGGTGCATAAGTCTCACGAGAAGTAAGGTCCAGCTGAATAATGGGTGAGCTTGAAAACACCATGACAGAGGATGTGGAATCAGAGAGAGAAAGAGGGAGAGATTAGATTCCACTATAGACATACTGGGTTGAGTTTGGAGGCTACTTGTTTTATTTATAATACATCATGGGAAAGAGAATGGATGATAGGATATTATACTCTAAACAAACATGTTAAAGGGATTGATATGAAAGCATATACAGTGTTGAATTAATTCAAGAAGAGAGAATGTTAATTGTAGGATATGCACATGATTATCAGTTGAAATGGAGTAGATGGGAAACTAAGTAAAAATGACATGATTTGGGAACACCTCTCAGAACCTGGGGCCGAAAGGGGAAGACTGGGTGGAAGCATGAGGAAGCTTTTTAGGGCTTTTATTTTTGTGGAGTCCAGCAGAAAAGTATCCTGGAGGCATAGAGTCAGGTAAAGAGAGAGTGGGAATTGTCATGGTCTCAGATTTCAGTTTGCATGAATATATTTATGCATAACACATAACATTGTCAATGCTGTTATGTTTTGTCTGTTGTTTTCCAAGTCTTATGTTTAGGAAACCAGAAGGAGAGGGGTTCGCCAGCTTCAGCTGGAATGTCTGTTTGTTGTGTGATGAGTGATGGAAGTAAGAGGATGTATGGTGCAATCATAGAACAGAGGCCATAAGTCTCTAAGTATGAATGCTTCACAGAAAGTAGGCAGAAACCTGAACCAGGATGAGAGGTTCTGCGTCTGATGATCCAAGGGGACCAGAAGGACCTCTCCCAGTGATACCAGGAGATCTAGTCCACGTTGGAGGGATCCGGAGGAAGTGGGATCAACCGAGGAGAGATGGACCCTATGAGGTGGCCAAAGCAACAAGAACGGCCGTCCAAGTGAAAAGAAGCCAGACGTGGTACCATCTGAACCACTGCAGCTGAGTCCCAACAGAGAGAAGGATACAACCACATAGAGATGAGGACACAGAGGATGCTGATTCACCAGGAGGGAGCCTGGAGGAACCAGGAGCAGCGGAAACGATTGAGACGCCAGGGAGGAGCCAAGAAAACAGTAAATCAAGTGAAAGCCAAAATATGACACGTGCACCGACTAATGCACCCAGAAGAGGAGAAGAGGCCTCACAAGGAACAGAATAAGAACGTTTCTTTCCTAAAATTGAAAGCCTTCCAGATGGAAGCTAAGTCCGGCCTGAGGAGGGAGCCTCAGGTGAAGAAAGAGGAGGAAAAGTCCCGCAAGTTGAAGAAAATGGAGATTACCCCACAATTGACTTTTAAACTTTTGAATGGCCTCCTTTACAGACAATTGATGTTAGAACAACAAAAGAATAATGACATTGACATAACAGAAGTAACAGTGAATGCTAGTATAGAAACAACAGACTAATGCACAATCAAGATGTATTGTGGGAGCAGGAAGAGAAGAATGGAATCAGCCGAACAATCCAAAAAGACTGACAAGGTTTGAATCTCTGTTCCACCTCAATTTATAACAGAAGTAGGAGAACTGAAGTCTATCTCAATCATAAGGATCAAACCCTTATCGGAGATTGCACTCTGTGGATGGACATATCACCAAACAAAGGGACAAGTCGTTTGGGATCCGAAAGGATGTGACCTGACATTAATCAAAGAAAAAGACGAGAGGGTGCTCATCATGAATCAGATTGAACCAGTTGAAGGTGAAGAATTAATAGTTGAAATAACAAGAACAACAGTGACCGAAGGGAGTAGCACCACTGTCATTAAGATTGATCCTACCCCTGCACATGAACAGGAAGAACCTGTGACAACAACAAGGGTGGCGGCTGCTGTGACGACCACAGTAGCTATCACTAGATGACATCGACTGCCCTTACCAAGCAGACCACCGTGCCACAAAGCAACCTGAGACATCAGTCAGGAGAGTTTTTACTGATATTTGAAACTTTCTGATAAACTCTAATGATCTACCTCAAGATAAGAACATTGAAAAAGCAACAGAATTAGATATATCAGAATCAGAACCACTCAAGGACACCACATGAGAAGAAGTAGTGAAGAAGGAGTGATACGAATGGGCTAAGTATATGGCAAACAGACACAGAATGGACAATTGTATTTTGTGAAGAAAATCACCTTTGTCGGATCTTTTAATAGTCTCTGAACCAGCATCATGTAAAAACTGTGTAAGTTGGGAAAAATGACTATTGTACCAATAGAAAGTATTCTTTCCCTTGTGTGACATAAAATGTAGGATTGTTCTGGTTAAGGACTAGGGGAAAAATTATGTTGAATGAGACCATGCTGGGAGACAATGATTGTGCTGCCTATAACATTAGAACTGAATTAAATGTACCTTAATTAGATAGAGGTACCGTGGTTAAAGGAAAATATGAATGTTGTTACAGACACCACACTGAAGGAATTGATGTAGGAAACACCACTGTACAATGTGATACTATTTTGGTATTAGAGAACGTGGGAGTTCGTAAAAGTAATGATAAAGGGTTGATTATGAATAGAAAAGGGTTGTGTAGTTACATAACTCAGGTTACGCCATCTCTTACTATGTTGAAAATTCAAGACAGAGGTATTGCTGATAGTTTCTGGATGTGTGGGAAAAACTAACTGTTGAATGTATTGTCTGATGGATGGATTGGTCCTTGTGCCTTAGTTAGAGCAATTAAATAGGTTACTATTATTGAATCACTCCATGATGACTATGTTAAACCTAGAGTTAAAAGGGTTTATGATAAGGATCCTGAGGTATACCTTAATGCAATTGGACTGCTTAGAGGTCTACCTAGGGATTTCAAGGCCAGAGATGAGGTTAAATCAGGATTTGAATCTATATTTCTGTGGATAATACCAAATAAGAACTTAAAGTGGGGATTCATGTTTGCTAGGATGACCATCATGTTGGGAGGAGGGTTGTTGGCTTTGGGTATTGCATTTTGTTGTGTTATACCCCTGGTAAAGTCAATTGTGGTTTAGACAACAGTTAAATAGATGTCTGTAAGGAGAGATGACCCTCCTGTGGTGATTGATCCTGTACCGGGAAGCCCAGGCAATTATACCAATAAGTATGGAAAGCCTTGCAATGCAGTTGGAGGACCTCTTGACTGCCCCTTTGGTAAACCTAACTGTCTCTATGAAGTGATTGGGGGGGGTGGTCATGCGTGTCACGATTTTCGTAAGGATGGTTTCCATGTATATGTTAAATTACCCAGTTCAGATTAATGTTTACTCATACATGTCCACAAAAAGTGTCATTTGCGTCACAATTGCAAGTGGTGTACAAAAATTCATGAGGATGGTCATTATCATCACCTAGAACCTTTTTTCTGTCAAAGTGTCAAAGAGGAGATTGTCTTATATGTAAGGATGAGGACTGTGGTCTTATGTAAAGGGGTTTTAGCATATCTATTTTGCCTAATGCTTTGTGTTCTTTGTAACCTCAGGCAGGGATTCATACTACATGCTCATTGCTTCATCAAAATATAATGGTTGATTATTAGTATTTTTTATTTTAACTAGATCTTTCATTCCTATTTTATGTTATTAATTGGAGATGTTTGGTCTAGTTGGGTTTTGTAAGAATATTATGTTTCAATTGGATCTTTTCTTCCTGTCTGTGTTTATGTATTGGAGATGTTTGGTACAAGTGATTTGTAAGCTTTATTTTGATGATGTATTAGTCAATTGTTGGTATTGATATCTACTCGCTATATGTCATTTTAGTATAGTTTTTGAGGCTAATTACCCTCAAGAGGAGGGATTATGTAGGAGTAATTGATACATATGTAGGTAGATATCACACTATTAAAACAATAGACAGGTGTACACTAGAAAATAGGAGAAGAAGGCAGACGTGGGTGCATTTGCCATTCTGGTAAATACAGGAAACCAAAGATTAGCAGATGGCCAAAGTCATACGTGCTTTAAAGTGCATGTATGGAAAAAGCAGGACACCATTATGAAGATAAAATTGACAGGAACAGCCATAAGTGCTTAGGGTAAAAGGCCATAAGTGCTTAGGGCAAGATAGACATATATTAATTTTAGGGGACAAGGGGGTCCTGCCCCCATTATAATCTAATCAAGAGCGGATACAGGCGTTATTGGGCGTAGACAAGCAGGAAGCCTGAAATGAAGGATAATGGTGGCAGATGACCATAGGAGAAGTAATTTAATTAATGTATGTAATGATCTCATGTGTGTGGATGTGTATAAAGAGCGAACCAGTGCTCTGGGAAGAGGTGGGATCCGCGGATCGTTCCGGCTTGTGATACATGGTATTAAAAGTCTATTTTGATTTCACAAGTTCTTAAGAGTGTTATATTTCTGAGACGATTTTCCACGACAGTAGTTACTGGGACCAGATTAGGACTAGGTAGGGTTATTAGTTACTGGGACCAGGTTAGGACTTGGTAGGGTTAGTAGTTACTGGGACCAGGTTAGGACTAGGTAGGGTTAGTAGTCAGTAGTTACTGGGACCAGGTTAGGACTTGGTAGGGTTAGTAGTTACTGGGACCAGGTTAGGACTAGGTAAGGTTAGTATTCAGTAGTTACTGGGACCAGCTTAGGACTTGGTAGGGTTAGTAGTTACTGGGACCAGGTTAGGAATAGGTAGGGTTAATAGTCAGTAGTTACTGGAACCAGGTTAGGACTAGGTAGGGTTAGTAGTCAGTAGTTACTGGGACCAGGTTAGGACTTGGTAGGGTTAGTAGTTACTGGGACCAGGTTAGGACTAGGTAGGGTTAGTAGTCAGTAGTTACTGGGACCAGGTTAGGACTAGGTAGGGTTAGTAGTTACTGGGACCAGGTTAGGACTAGGTAGGGTTAGTAGTTACTGGGACCAGGTTAGGACTAGGTAGGGTTAGTAGTTACTGGGACCAGGTTAGGACTAGGTAGGGTTAGTAGTTACTTGGACCAGGTTAGGACTAGGTAGGGTTAGTAGTTCCTGGGACCAGGTTAGGACTAGGTAGGGTTAGTAGTTACTGGGAACAGGTTAGGACTAGGTAGGGTTAGTAGTCAGTAGTTACTGGGACAAGGTTAGGACTTGGTAGGGTTAGTAGTCAGTAGTTACTGGGACCAGGTTAGGACTTGGTAGGGTTAGTAGTCAGTAATTACTGGGACCAGGTTAGAACTAGGTAGGTTTAATAGTTACTGGGACCAGGTTAGGACTAGGTAGGGTTAGTAGTTACTGGGACCAGGTTAGGACTAGGTAGGGTTAGTAGTTACTGGGACCAGGTTAGGACTAGGTAGGGTTAGTAGTTAATGGGACCAGGTTAGGACTAGGTAGGGTTAGTAGTTACTGGGACCAGGTTAGGACTAGGTCAGGTTAGTAGTTACTGGGACCAGGTTAGGACTAGGTAGGGTTAATAGTTAGTAGTTACTGGGACCAGGTTAGGACTAGGTAGGGTTAGTAGTTAGTAGTTATTGGGACCAGGTTAGGACTAGGTAGGGTTAGTAGTCAGTAGTTACAAGGACCAGGTTTGGACTAGGTAGGGTTAGTAGTTTCTGGGACCAGGTTAGGACTAGGTAGGGTTAGTAGTTACTGGGACCAGGTTAGGACTAGGTAGGGTTAGTAGTTACTGGGACCAGGTTAGGACTAGGTAGAGTTAGTAGTTCCTGGGACCAGGTTAGGACTAGGTAGGGTTAGTAGTTACTGGGACCAGGTTAGGACTAGGTAGGGTTAGTAGTTACTGGTACCAGGTTAGGACTAGGTAGGGTTAGTAGTCAGTAGTTACTGGGACCAGGTTAGGACTTGGTAGGGTTAGTAGTTAATGGGACCAGGTTAGGACTTGATGAGGTTAGCAGTCAGTAGTTACTGGGACCAGGTTAGAACTAGGTAGGGTTAATAGTTACTGGGACCATGTTAGGACTAGGTAGGGTTAGTAGTTACTGGGACCAGGTTAGGACTAGGTAGGGTTAGTAGTCAGTAGTTACTGGGACCAGGTTAGGACTTGGTAGGGTTAGTAGTTACTGGGACCAGGTTAGGACTAGGTAGGGTTAGTAGTTACTGGGACCAGGTTAGGACTAGGTAGGGTTAGTAGTCAGTAGTTACTGGGACCAGGTTAGGACTTGGTAGGGTTACTAGTTACTGGGACCAGGTTAGGACTAGGTAGGGTTAGTAGTCAGTAGTTACTGGGACCAGGTTAGGACTAGTTAGGGTTAGTAGTCAGTAGTTACTGGGACCAGGTTAGGACTTGGTAGAGTCAGTAGTTACTGGGACCAGGTTAGGACTAGCTAGGGTTATTAGTTACTGGGACCAGGTTAGGACTAGGTAGGGTTAGTAGTTACTGGGACCAGGTTAGGACTAGGTAGGGTTAGTAGTTACTGGGACCAGGTTAGGACTAGGTAGGGTTAGTTGTTCCTGGGACCAGGTTAGGACTAGGTAGGGTTAGTAGTTCCTGGGACCAGGTTAGGACTAGGTAGGGTTGGTAGTTACTGGGACCAGGTTAGGACTAGGTAGGGTTAATAGTTACTGGGACCAGGTTAGGACTAGGTCAGGTTAGTAGTTACTGGGACCATGTTAGGACTAGTTAAGGTTAATAGTTAGTAGTTACTGGGACCAGGTTATGACTTGGTAGGGTTAGTAGTCAGTAGTTACTGGGACCAGGTTAGGACTTGGTAGGGTTAGTAGTTACTGGGACCAGGTTAGGACTAGGTAGGGTTAGTAGTTACTGGGACCAGGTTAGGACTAGGTAGGGTTAGTAGTCAGTAGTTACTGGGACCAGGTTAGGACTAGGTAGGGTTAGTAGTTACTGGGACCAGGTTAGGACTAGGTAGGGGTAGTAGTTACTGGGACCAGGTTAGGACTAGGTAGGGTTAGTAGTTACTGGGACCAGGTTAGGACTAGGTAGGGTAAGTAGTTACTGGGACCAGGTTAGGACTAGGTAGGGTTAGTAGTTACTGGGACCAGGTTAGGACTAGGTAGGGTTAGTAGTTACTGGGAACAGGTTAGGACTAGGTAGGGTTAGTAGTTAATGGGACCAGGTTAGGACTAGGTAGGGTTAGTAGTTACTGGGACCAGGTTAGGACTAGGTCAGGTTAGTAGTTACTGGGACCAGGTTAGGACTAGGTAGGGTTAATAGTTAGTAGTTACTGGTACCAGGTTAGGACTAGGTAGGGTTAGTATTTAGTAGTTATAGGGACCAGGTTAGGACTAGGTAGGGTTAGTAGTCAGTAGTTACAAGGACCAGGTTAGGACTAGGTAGGGTTAGTAGTTTCTGGGACCAGGTTTGGACTAGGTAGGGTTAGTAGTTACTGGGACCAGGTTAGGACTAGGTAGGGTCAGTAGTTACTGGGACCAGGTTAGGACTAGGTAGAGTTAGTAGTTAATGGGACCAGGTTAGGACTAGGTAGGGTTAGTAGTCAGTAGTTACTGGTACCAGGTTAGAACTAGGTAGGGTTAATAGTTACTGGGACCAGGTTAGGACTAGGTAGGGTTAGTAGTTACTGGGACCAGGTTAGGACTAGGTAGGGTTAGTAGTCAGTAGTTACTGGGACCAGGTTAGGACTAGGTAGGGTTAGTAGTTACTGGGACCAGGTTAGGACTAGGTAGGGTTAGTAGTCAGTAGTTACTGGGACCAGGTTACGACTTGGTAGGGTTATTAGTTACTGGGACCAGGTTAGGACTAGGTAGGGTTAGTAGTCAGTAGTTACTGGGACCAGGTTAGGACTTGGGAAGGTTAGTAGTTACTGGGACCAGGTTAGGAATAGGTAGGGTTAGTAGTCAGTAGTTACTGGGACCAGGTTAGGACTAGGTAGGGTTAGTAGTCAGTAGTTACTGGGACCAGGTTAGGACTTGGTAGAGTCAGTAGTTACTGGGACCAGGTTAGGACTTGGTAGGGTTAGTAGTTACTGAGACCAGGTTAGGACTAGGTAGGGTTAGTAGTTACTGGGACCAGGTTAGGACTAGGTAGGGTTAGTAGTTCCTGGGACCAGGTTAGGACTAGGTAGGGTTAGTAGTTAATGGGACCAGGTTAGGACAAGGTAGGATTAGTAGTCAGTAGTTACTGACACCAGGTTAGGACTTGGTAGAGTCAGTAGTTACTGGGACCAGGTAGGACTAGGTAGGGTTAGTAGTTACTGGGACCAGGTTAAGACTAGGTAGGGTTAGTAGTTACTGGGACCAGGTTACAACTAGGTAGGGTTAGTAGTTACTGGGACCAGGTTACGACTAGGTAGGGTTAGTAGTTCCTGGGACCAGGTTAGGACTAGGTAGGGTTAGTAGTTCCTGGGACCAGGTTAGGACTAGGTAGGGTCAGTAGTTACTGGGACCAGGTTAGGACTAGGTAGGGTTAGACGTCAGTAGTTACTGGTACCAGGTTAGGACTTGGTAGGGTTAGTAGTTACTGGGACCAGGTTAGGACTAGGTAGGGTTAGTAGTCAGTAGTTACTGGGACCAGGTTAGGACTATGTAGGGTTAGTAGTTACTGGGAACAGGTTAGGACTTGGTAGGGTTAGTAATTACCGGGACCAGGTTAGGACTAGGTAGGGTTAGTAGTTACTGGGACCAGGTTAGGAATAGGTAGGGTTAGTAGTCATTAGTTACTGGGACCAGGTTAGGACTTGGTAGGGTTAGTAGTTACTGGGACCAGGTTAGGACTAGGTAGGGTTAGTAGTTACTGGGACCAGGTTAGGACTAGGTAGGGTTAGTAGTCAGTAGTTACTGGGACCAGGTTAGGACTTGGTAGGGTTATTAGTTACTGGGACCAGGTTAGGACTAGGTAAGGTTAGTAGTCAGTAGTTACTGGGACCAGGTTAGGACTTGGTAGGGTTAGTAGTTACTGGGACCAGGTTAGGAATAGGTAGGGTTAGTAGTCAGTAGTTACTGGAACCAGGTTAGGACTAGGTAGGGTTAGTAGTCAGTAGTTACTGGGACCAGGTTAGGACTTGGTAGGGTTAGTAGTTACTGGGACCAGGTTAGGACTAGGTAGGGTTAGTAGTTACTGGGACCAGGTTAGGACTAGGTAGGGTTAGTAGTTACTGGGACCAGGTTAGGACTAGGTAGGGTTAGTAGTCAGTAGTTACTGGGACCAGGTTAGGACTAGGTAGGGTTAGTAGTCAGTAGTTACTGACACCAGGTTAGGACTTGGTAGAGTCAGTAGTTACTGGGAGCAGGTTAGGACTAGGTAGCGTTAGTAGTTACTGGGACCAGGTTAAGACTAGGTAGGGTTAGTAGTTACTGGGACCAGGTTACGACTAGGTAGGGTTAGTAGTTCCTGGGACCAGGTTAGGACTAGTTAGGGTTAGTAGTTCCTGGGACCAGGTTAGGACTAGGTAGGGTTAGTAGTTACTGGGACCAGGTTAGGACTAGGTAGGGTTAGACGTCAGTAGTTACTGGGACCAGGTTAGGACTTGGTAGGGTTAGTAGTTACTGGGACCAGGTTAGGACTAGGTAGGGTTAGTAGTCAGTAGTTACTGGGACCAGGTTAGGACTATGTAGGGTTAGTAGTTACTGGAAACAGGTTAGGACTTGGTAGGGTTAGTAGTTACCGGGACCAGGTTAGGACTAGGTAGGGTTAGTATTCCCTGGGGCCAGGTTAGGACTAGGTAGGGTTAGTAGTTACTGGGACCAGGTTAGGACTAGGTAGGGTTAGTAGTCAGTAGTTACTGGGACCAGGTTAGGACTTGGTAGGGTTAGTAGTTACTGGGACCAGGTTAGGACTAGGTAGGGTTAGTAGTCAGTAGTTACTGGGACCAGGTTAGGACTTGGCAGGGTTAGTAGTCAGTAGTTACTGGGACCAGGTTAGGACTAGGTAGGGTTAGTAGTCAGTAGTTACTGGGACCAGGTTAGGACTAGGTAGGGTTATTAGTTACTGGGACCAGGTTAGGACTTGGTAGGGTTAGTAGTTACTGGGACCAGGTTAGGACTAGGTAGGGTTAGTAGTCAGTAGTTACTGGGACCAGGTTAGGACTTGGTAGGGTTAGTAGTTACTGGGACCAGGTTAGGACTAGGTAAGGTTAGTATTCAGTAGTTACTGGGACCAGGTTAGGACTTGGTAGGGTTAGTAGTTACTGGGACCAGGTTAGGAATAGGTAGGGTTAATAGTCAGTAGTTACTGGAACCAGGTTAGGACTAGGTAGGGTTAGTAGTCAGTAGTTACTGGGACCAGGTTAGGACTTGGTAGGGTTAGTAGTTACTGGGACCAGGTTAGGACTAGGTAGGGTTAGTAGTCAGTAGTTACTGGGACCAGGTTAGGACTAGGTAGGGTTAGTAGTTACTGGGACCAGGTTAGGACTAGGTAGGGTTAGTAGTTACTGGGACCAGGTTAGGACTAGGTAGGGTTAGTAGTTACTGGGACCAGGTTAGGACTAGGTAGGGTTAGTAGTTCCTGGGACCAGGTTAGGACTAGGTAGGGTTAGTAGTTACTGGGAACAGGTTAGGACTAGGTAGGGTTAGTAGTCAGTAGTTACTGGGACAAGGTTAGGACTTGGTAGGGTTAGTAGTCAGTAGTTACTGGGACCAGGTTAGGACTTGGTAGGGTTAGTAGTCAGTAATTACTGGGACCAGGTTAGAACTAGGTAGGTTTAATAGTTACTGGGACCAGGTTAGGACTAGGTAGGGTTAGTAGTTACTGGGACCAGGTTAGGACTAGGTAGGGTTAGTAGTTACTGGGACCAGGTTAGGACTAGGTAGGGTTAGTAGTTAATGGGACCAGGTTAGGACTAGGTAGGGTTAGTAGTTACTGGGACCAGGTTAGGACTAGGTCAGGTTAGTAGTTACTGGGACCAGGTTAGGACTAGGTAGGGTTAATAGTTAGTAGTTACTGGGACCAGGTTAGGACTAGGTAGGGTTAGTAGTTAGTAGTTATTGGGACCAGGTTAGGAGTAGGTAGGGTTAGTAGTCAGTAGTTACAAGGACCAGGTTCGGACTAGGTAGGGTTAGTAGTTTCTGGGACCAGGTTAGGACTAGGTAGGGTTAGTAGTTACTGGGACCAGGTTAGGACTAGGTAGGGTTAGTAGTTACTGGGACCAGGTTAGGACTAGGTAGAGTTAGTAGTTCCTGGGACCAGGTTAGGACTAGGTAGGGTTAGTAGTTACTGGGACCAGGTTAGGACTAGGTAGGGTTAGTAGTTACTGGGACCAGGTTAGGACTAGGTAGGGTTAGTAGTCAGTAGTTACTGGGACCAGGTTAGGACTTGGTAGGGTTAGTAGTTAATGGGACCAGGTTAGGACTTGATGAGGTTAGCAGTCAGTAGTTACTGGGACCAGGTTAGAACTAGGTAGGGTTAATAGTTACTGGGACCATGTTAGGACTAGGTAGGGTTAGTAGTTACTGGGACCAGGTTAGGACTAGGTAGGGTTAGTAGTCAGTAGTTACTGGGACCAGGTTAGGACTTGGTAGGGTTAGTAGTTACTGGGACCAGGTTAGGACTAGGTAGGGTTAGTAGTTACTGGGACCAGGTTAGGACTAGGTAGGGTTAGTAGTCAGTAGTTACTGGGACCAGGTTAGGACTTGGTAGGGTTACTAGTTACTGGGACCAGGTTAGGACTAGGTAGGGTTAGTAGTCAGTAGTTACTGGGACCAGGTTAGGACTAGTTAGGGTTAGTAGTCAGTAGTTACTGGGACCAGGTTAGGACTTGGTAGAGTCAGTAGTTACTGGGACCAGGTTAGGACTAGCTAGGGTTATTAGTTACTGGGACCAGGTTAGGACTAGGTCAGGTTAGTAGTTACTGGGACCAGGTTAGGACTAGTTAAGGTTAATAGTTAGTAGTTACTGGGACCAGGTTATGACTTGGTAGGGTTAGTAGTCAGTAGTTACTGGGACCAGGTTAGGACTTGGTAGGGTTAGTAGTTACTGGGACCAGGTTAGGACTAGGTAGGGTTAGTAGTTACTGGGACCAGGTTAGGACTAGGTAGGGTTAGTAGTCAGTAGTTACTGGGACCAGGTTAGGACTAGGTAGGGTTAGTAGTTACTGGGACCAGGTTAGGACTAGGTAGGGGTAGTAGTTACTGGGACCAGGTTAGGACTAGGTAGGGTTAGTAGTTACTGGGACCAGGTTAGGACTAGGTAGGGTAAGTAGTTACTGGGACCAGGTTAGGACTAGGTAGGGTTAGTAGTTACTGGGACCAGGTTAGGACTAGGTAGGGTTAGTAGTTACTGGGAACAGGTTAGGACTAGGTAGGGTTAGTAGTTAATGGGACCAGGTTAGGACTAGGTAGGGTTAGTAGTTACTGGGACCAGGTTAGGACTAGGTCAGGTTAGTAGTTACTGGGACCAGGTTAGGACTAGGTAGGGTTAATAGTTAGTAGTTACTGGTACCAGGTTAGGACTAGGTAGGGTTAGTATTTAGTAGTTATAGGGACCAGGTTAGGACTAGGTAGGGTTAGTAGTCAGTAGTTACAAGGACCAGGTTAGGACTAGGTAGGGTTAGTAGTTTCTGGGACCAGGTTTGGACTAGGTAGGGTTAGTAGTTACTGGGACCAGGTTAGGACTAGGTAGGGTCAGTAGTTACTGGGACCAGGTTAGGACTAGGTAGAGTTAGTAGTTAATGGGACCAGGTTAGGACTAGGTAGGGTTAGTAGTCAGTAGTTACTGGTACCAGGTTAGAACTAGGTAGGGTTAATAGTTACTGGGACCAGGTTAGGACTAGGTAGGGTTAGTAGTTACTGGGACCAGGTTAGGACTAGGTAGGGTTAGTAGTCAGTAGTTACTGGGACCAGGTTAGGACTAGGTAGGGTTAGTAGTTACTGGGACCAGGTTAGGACTAGGTAGGGTTAGTAGTCAGTAGTTACTGGGACCAGGTTACGACTTGGTAGGGTTATTAGTTACTGGGACCAGGTTAGGACTAGGTAGGGTTAGTAGTCAGTAGTTACTGGGACCAGGTTAGGACTTGGGAAGGTTAGTAGTTACTGGGACCAGGTTAGGAATAGGTAGGGTTAGTAGTCAGTAGTTACTGGGACCAGGTTAGGACTAGGTAGGGTTAGTAGTCAGTAGTTACTGGGACCAGGTTAGGACTTGGTAGAGTCAGTAGTTACTGGGACCAGGTTAGGACTTGGTAGGGTTAGTAGTTACTGAGACCAGGTTAGGACTAGGTAGGGTTAGTAGTTACTGGGACCAGGTTAGGACTAGGTAGGGTTAGTAGTTCCTGGGACCAGGTTAGGACTAGGTAGGGTTAGTAGTTAATGGGACCAGGTTAGGACAAGGTAGGATTAGTAGTCAGTAGTTACTGGGACCAAGTTAGGACTTGGTAGAGTCAGTAGTTACTGGGACCAGGTTAGGACTTGGTAGGGTTAGTAGTTACTGGGACCAGGTTAGGACTAGGTAGGGTTAGTAGTCAGTAGTTACTGGGACCAGGTTAGGACTTGGTAGGGTTAGTAGTTACTGGGACCAGGTTAGGACTAGGTAGGGTTAGTAGTCAGTACCTACTGGGACCAGGTTAGGACTTGGTAGGGTTAGTAGTTACTTGGACCAGGTTAGGACTAGGTAGGGTTAGTAGTTACTGGGACCAGGTTAGGACTAGGTAGGGTTAGTAGTTACTGGGACCAGGTTAGGACTAGGTAGGGTTAGTAGTTACTGGGACCAGGTTAGGACTAGGTAGGGTTAGTAGTTACTGGGACCAGGTTAGGACTAGGTAGGGTTAGTAGTCAGTAGTTACTGGGACCAGGTTAGGACTTGGTAGGGTTAGTAGTTACTGGGACCAGGTTAGGACTAGGTAGGGTTAGTAGTTACTGGGACCAGGTTAGGACTAGGTAGGGTTAGTAGTCAGTAGTTACTGGGACCAGGTTAGGACTTGGTAGGGTTATTAGACACTGGGACCAGGTTAGGACTTGGTAGGGTTAGTTGTTACTGGGACCAGGTTAGGACTAGGTAGGGTTAGTAGTCAGTAGTTACTGGGACCAGGTTAGGACTTGGTAGGGTTAGTAGTTACTGGGACCAGGTTAGGACTAGGTATGGTTAGTAGTCAGTAGTTACTGGGACCAGGTTAGGACTTGGTAGGGTTAGTAGTTACTGGGACCAGGTTAGGAATAGGTAGGGTTAGTAGTCAGTAGTTACTGGAACCAGGTTAGGACTAGGTAGGGTTAGTAGTCAGTAGTTACTGGGACCAGGTTAGGCCTTGGTAGAGTCAGTAGTTACTGGGACCAGGTTAGGACTTGGTAGGGTTAGTAGTTACTGGGACCAGGTTAGGACTAGGTAGGGTTAGTAGTTACTGGGACCAGGTTAGGACTAGGTAGGGTTAGTAGTTACTGGGACCAGGTTAGGACTAGGTAGGGTTAGTAGTCAGTAGTTACTGGGACCAGGTTAGGACTAGGTAGGGTTAGTAGTCAGTAGTTACTGACACCAGGTTAGGACTTGGTAGAGTCAGTAGTTACTGGGACCAGGTTAGGACTAGGTAGGGTTAGTAGTTACTGGGACCAGGTTAGGACTAGGTAGGGTTAGTAGTCAGTAGTTACTGGGACCAGGTTAGGACTTGGTAGGGTTATTTGTTACTGGGACCAGGTTAGGACTTGGTAGGGTTAGTAGTTACTGGGACCAGGTTAGGACTAGGTAGGGTTAGTAGTTCCTGGGACCAGGTTAGGACTAGGTAGGGTTAGTATTTACTGGGACCAGGTTAGGACTAGGTAGGGTTAGACGTCAGTAGTTACTGGGACCAGGTTAGGACTTGGTAGGGTTAGTAGTTACTGGGACCAGGTTAGGACTAGGTAGGGTTAGTAGTCAGTAGTTACTGGGACCAGGTTAGGACTAGGTATGGTTAGTAGTTACTGGGAACAGGTTAGGACTAGGTAGGGTTAGTAGTTACCGGGACCAGGTTAGGACTAGGTAGGGTTAGTATTCCCTGGGGCCAGGTTAGGACTAGGTAGGGTTAGTAGTTACTGGGACCAGGTTAGGACTAAGTAGGGTTAGTAGTCAGTAGTTACTGGGACCAGGTTAGGACTTGGAAGGGTTAGTAGTCAGTAGTTACTGGGACCAGGTTAGGACTAGGTAGGGTTAGTAGTCAGTAGTTACTGGGACCAGGTTAGGACTAGGTAGGGTTATTAGTTACTGGGACCAGGTTAGGACTTGGTAGGGTTAGTAATTACTGGGACCAGGTTAGGACTAGGTAGGGTTAGTAGTAAGTAGTTACTGGGACCAGGTTAGGACTTGGTAGGGTTAGTAGTTACTGGGACCAGGTTAGGACTAGGTAAGGTTAGTAGTCAGTAGTTACTGAGACCAGGTTAGGACTTGGTAGGGTTAGTAGTTACTGGGACCAGGTTAGGAATAGGTAGGGTTAGTAGTCAGTAGTTACTGGAACCAGGTTAGGACTAGGTAGGGTTAGTAGTCAGTAGTTACTGGGACCAGGTTAGGACTTGGTAGAGTCAGTAGTTACTGGGACCAGGTTAGGACTTGGTAGGGTTAGTATTTACTGGGACCAGGTTAGGACTAGGTAGGGATAGTAGTTCCTGGGACCAGTTTAGGACTAGGTAGGGTTAGTAGTCAGTAGTTACTGGGACCAGGTTAGGACTTGGTAGTGTTAGTAGTTACTGGGACCAGGTTAGGACTAGGTAGGGTTAGTAGTCAGTAGTTACTGGGACCAGATTAGGACTTGGTAGGGTTAGTAGTTACTGGGACCAGGTTAGGACTAGGTAGGGTTAGTAGTCAGTAGTTACTGGGACCAGGTTAGGACTTGGTAGAGTCAGTAGTTACTGGGACCAGGTTAGGACTTGGTAGGGTTAGTAGTTACTGGGACCAGGTTAGGACTTGGTAGGGTTAGTAGTTACTGGGACCAGGTTAGGACTAGGTAGGGTTAGTAGTCAGTGGTTACTGTGACCAGGTTAGGACTTGGTAGGGTTAGTAGTTACTGGGACCAGGTTAGGACTAGGTAGGGTTAGTAGTCGGTAGTTACTGGGACCAGGTTAGGACTTGGTAGGGTTAGTAGTTACTGGGACCAGGTTAGGACTAGGTAGGGTTAGTAGTTACTGGGACCAGGTTAGGACTAGGTAGGGTTAGTAGTTACTGGGACCAGGTTAGGACTAGGTAGGGTTAGTAGTTACTGGGACCAGGTTAGGACTAGGTAGGGTTAGTAGTTACTGGGACCAGGTTAGGACTAGGTAGGGTTAGTAGTTACTGGGACCAGGTTAGGACTAGGTAGGGTTAGTAGTTACTGGGACCAGGTTAGGACTAGGTAGGGTTAGTAGTTCCTGGGACCAGTTTAGGACGAGGTAGGGTTAGTAGTTCCTGGGACCAGGTTAGGACTAGGTAGGGTTAGTAGTTCCTGGGACCAGGTTAGGACTAGGTAGGGTCAGTAGTTCCTGGGACCAGGTTAGGACTAGGTAGGGTTAGTAGTTACTGGGACCAGGTTAGGACTAGGTAGGGTTAGTAGTCAGTAGTTACTGGGACCAGGTTAGGACTTGGTAGGGTTAGTAGTTACTGGGACCAGGTTAGGACTAGGTAGGGTTAGTAGTCAGTAGTTACTGGGACCAGGTTAGGACTTGGTAGGGTTATTAGTTAATGGGACCAGGTTAGGACTAGGAAGGGTTAGTAGTTACTGGGAACAGGTTAGGACTAGGTAGGGTTAGTAGTTACCGGGACCAGGTTAGGACTAGGTAGGATTAGTAGTTACTGGGACCAGGTTAGGACTAGGTAGGGTTAGTAGTCAGTAGTTACTGGGACCAGGTTAGGACTTTGTAGGGTTAGTAGTTACTGGGACCAGGTGAGGACTAGGTAGGGTTAGTAGTCAGTAGTTACTGGGACCAGGTTAGGACTTGGTAGGGTTAGTAGTCATTAGTTACTGGGACCAGGTTAGGACTAGGTAGGGTTAGTAGTCAGTAGTTACTGGGAGCAGGTTAGGACTAGGTAGGGTTAGTAGTTACTGGGACCAGGTTAGGACTAGGTAGGGTTAGCAGTCAGTAGTTACTGGGACCAGGTTAGAACTAGGTAGGGTTAGTAGGTACTAGGACTAGGTTAGGAATAGGTAGGGTTAGTAGTTACTGGGACCAGGTTAGGACTAGATAGGGTTAGTAATCAGTAGTTACTGCGACCAGGTTAGAACTAGGCAGGGTTAATAGTTACTGGGACCAGGTTAGGACTAGGTAGGGTTAGTAGTTAATGGGACCAGGTTAGGACAAGGTAGGGTTAGCAGTCAGTAGTTACTGGGACCAGGTTAAGACTATGTAGGGACAGTAGTTAATGGGACCAGGTTAGGACTAGGTAGGGTTAGCAGTCAGTAGTTACTGGGACCAGGTTAGGACTAGGGGTAGGGTTAGTAGTTACTGGGACCAGGTTAGGACTAGGTAGGGTTAGTAGTTACAGGGACCAGGTTTGGACTAGGTAGGGTTAGTAGTTACTGGGACCAGGTTAGGACTAGGTAGGGTTAGTAGTTACTGGGACCAGGTTAGGACTAGGTAGGGTTAGTAGTCAGTAGTTACTGGGACCAGGTTAGGACTTGGTAGGGTTATTAGTTAATGGGACCAGGTTAGGACTAGGAAGGGTTAGTAGTTACTGGGAACAGGTTAGGACTAGGTAGGGTTAGTAGTTACCGGGACCAGGTTAGGACTAGGTAGGGTTAGTAGTTACTGGGACCAGGTTAGGACTAGGTAGGGTTAGTAGTCAGTAGTTACTGGGACCAGGTTAGGACTTTGTAGGGTTAGTAGTTACTGGGACCAGGTGAGGACTAGGTAGGGTTAGTAGTCAGTAGTTACTGGGACCAGGTTAGGACTTGGTAGGGTTAGTAGTCATTAGTTACTGGGACCAGGTTAGGACTAGGTAGGGTTAGTAGTCAGTAGTTACTGGGAGCAGGTTAGGACTAGGTAGGGTTAGTAGTTACTGGGACCAGGTTAGGACTAGGTAGGGTTAGCAGTCAGTAGTTACTGGGACCAGGTTAGAACTAGGTAGGGTTAGTAGGTACTAGGACTAGGTTAGGAATAGGTAGGGTTAGTAGTTACTGGGACCAGGTTAGGACTAGATAGGGTTAGTAATCAGTAGTTACTGCGACCAGGTTAGAACTAGGCAGGGTTAATAGTTACTGGGACCAGGTTAGGACTAGGTAGGGTTAGTAGTTAATGGGACCAGGTTAGGACAAGGTAGGGTTAGCAGTCAGTAGTTACTGGGACCAGGTTAAGACTATGTAGGGACAGTAGTTAATGGGACCAGGTTAGGACTAGGTAGGGTTAGCAGTCAGTAGTTACTGGGACCAGGTTAGGACTAGGGGTAGGGTTAGTAGTTACTGGGACCAGGTTAGGACTAGGTAGGGTTAGTAGTTACAGGGACCAGGTTTGGACTAGGTAGGGTTAGTAGTTACTGGGACCAGGTTAGGACTAGGTAGGGTTAGTAGTTACTGGGACCAGGTTAGGACTAGGTAGGGTTAGTAGTTACTGGGACCAGGTTAGGACTAGGTAGGGTTAGTAGTTACTGGGACCAGGTTAGGACTATGTAGGGTTAGCAGTCAGTAGTTATTGGGACCAGGTTAGAACTAGGTAGGGTTAATAGTTACTTGGACCAGGTTAGGACTAGGTAGGGTTAGTAGTTACTTGGACCAGGTTAGGACTAGGTAGGGTTAGTAGTTACTGGGACCAGGTTAGGACTAGGTAGGGTTAGTAGTTACTGGGACCAGGTTAGGACTAGGTAGGGTTAATAGTTAGTAGTTACTGGGACCAGGTTAGGACTTGGTAGGGTTAGTAGTCAGTAGTTACTGGGACCAGGTTAGGACTTGGTAGGGTTAGTAGGTACTGGGACCAGGTTAGGACTAGGTAGGGTTAGTAGTTACTGGGACCAGGTTAGGACTAGGTAGGGTTAGTAGTCAGTAGTTACTGGGACCAGGTTAGGACTAGGTAGGGTTAGTAGTTACTGGGACCAGGTTAGGACTAGGTAGGGTTAGTAGTTACTGGGACCAGGTTAGGACTAGGTAGGGTTAGTAGTTACTGGGACCAGGTTAGGACTAGGTAGGGTTAGTAGTTACTGGGACCAGGTTAGGACTAGGTAGGGTTAGTAGTTACTGGGACCAGGTTAGGACTAGGTAGGGTTAGTAGTTACTGGGACCAGGTTAGGACTAGGTAGGGTTAGTAGTTAATGGGACCAGGTTAGGACTAGGTAGGGTTAGTAGTTACTGGGACCAGGTTAGGACTAGGTCAGGTTAGTAGTTACTGGGACCAGGTTAGGACTAGGTAGGGTTAATAGTTAGTAGTTACTGGGACCAGGTTAGGACTATGTAGGGTTAGTAGTTAGTAGTTATTGGGACCAGGTTAGGACTAGGTAGGGTTAGTAGTCAGTAGTTACAAGGACCAGGTTAGGACTAGGTAGGGTTAGTAGTTTCTGGGACCAGGTTAGGACTAGGTAGGGTTAGTAGTTACTGGGACCAGTTTAGGACTAGGTAGGGTCAGTAGTTACTGGGACAAGGTTAGGACTAGGTAGAGTCAGTAGTTACTGGGACCAGGTTAGAACTAGGTAGGGTTAATAGTTACTGGGACCAGGTTAGGACTAGGTAGGGTTAGTAGTTACTGGGACCAGGTTAGGACTAGGTAGGGTTAGTAGTCAGTAGTTACTGGGACCAGGTTAGGACTTGGTAGGGTTAGTAGTTAATGGGACCAGGTTAGGACTAGGTAGGGTTAGTAGTTACTGGGACCAGGTTAGGACTAGGTAGGGTTAGTAGTCAGTAGTTACTGGGAACAGGTTAGGACTTGGTAGGGTTAGTAGTTACTGGGACCAGGTTAGGACTAGGTAGGGTTAGTAGTCAGTAGTTACTGGGACCAGGTTAGGACTTGGTAGGGTTAGTAGTTACTGGGACCAGGCTAGGACTAGGTAGGGTTAGTAGTCAGTAGTTACTGGGACCAGGTTAGGACTAGGTAGGGTTAGTAGTCAGTAGTTACTGACACCAGGTTAGGACTTGGTAGAGTCAGTAGTTACTGGGACCAGGTTAGGACTTGGTAGGGTTAGTAATTACTGGGACCAGGTTAGGACTAGGTAGGGTTAGTAGTTACTGGGACCAGGTTAGGACTAGGTAGGGTTAGTAGTTACTGGGACCAGGTTAGGACTAGGTAGGGTTAGTAGTTACTGGGACCAGGTTACGACTAGGTAGGGTTAGTAGTTCCTGGGACCAGGTTAGGACCAGGTAGGGTTAGTAGTTCCTGGGGCCAGGTTAGGACTAGGTAGGGTTAGTAGTTATTGGGACCAGGTTAGGACTAGGTAGGGTTAGACGTCAGTAGTTACTGGGACCAGGTTAGGACTTGGTAGGGTTAGTAGTTACTGGGACCAGGTTAGGACTAGGTAGGGTTAGTAGTCAGTAGTTACTGGGACCAGGTTAGGACTAGGTAGGGTTTATAGTTACTGGGACCAGGTTAGGACTAGGTAGGGTTAGTAGTTACTGGGAACAGGTTAGGACTAGGTAGGGTTAGTAGTTACCGGGACCAGGTTAGGACTAGGTAGAGTTAGTATTCCCTGGGGCCAGGTTAGGACTAGGTAGGGTTAGTAGTTACTGGGACCAGGTTAGGACTAGGTAGGGTTAGTAGTCAGTAGTTACTGGGACCAGGTTAGGACTTGGTAGGGTTAGTAATTACTGGGACCAGGTTAGGACTAGGTAGGGTTAGTAGTTGCTGGGACCAGGTTAGGACTAGGTAGGGTTAGTAGTTACTGGGACCAGGTTAGGACTAGGTAGGGTTAGTAGTTACTGGGACCAGGTTACGACTAGGTAGGGTTAGTAGTTCCTGGGACCAGGTTAGGACTAGGTAGGGTTAGTAGTTCCTGGGGCCAGGTTAGGACTAGGTAGGGTTAGTAGTTACTGGGACCAGGTTAGGACTAGGTAGGGTTAGACGTCAGTAGTTACTGGGACCAGGTTAGGACTTGGTAGGGTTAGTAGTTACTGGGACCAGGTTAGGACTAGGTAGGGTTAGTAGTCAGTAGTTACTGGGACCAGGTTAGGACTAGGTAGGGTTAATAGTTACTGGGACCAGGTTAGGACTAGGTAGGGTTAGTAGTTACTGGGAACAGGTTAGGACTAGGTAGGGTTAGTAGTTACCGGGACCAGGTTAGGACTAGGTAGGGTTAGTATTCCCTGGGGCCAGGTTAGGACTAGGTAGGGTTAGTAGTTACTGGGACCAGGTTAGGACTAGGTAGGGTTAGTAGTCAGTAGTTACTGGGACCAGGTTAGGACTTGGTAGGGTTAGTAGTTACTGGGACCAGGTTAGGACTAGGTAGGGTTAGTAGTCAGTAGTTACTGGGACCAGGTTAGGACTAGGTAGGGTTAGTAGTTACTGGGACCAGGTTAGGACTAGGTAGGGTTAGCAGTCAGTAGTTACTGGGACCAGGTTAGGACTAGGTAGGGTTAGTAGTTACTGGGACCAGGTTAGGACTAGGTAGGGTTAGTAGTTACTGGGACTAGGTTAGGACTAGGTAGGGTTAGTAGTTACTGGGACCAGGTTAGGACTAGGTAGGGTTAGTAGTTACTGGGACCAGGTTAGGACTAGGTAGGGTTAGTAGTTACTGGGACCAGGTTAGGACTAGGTAGGGTTAGTAGTTAATGGGACCAGGTTAGGACTAGGTAGGGTTAGTAGTTACTGGGACCAGGTTAGGACTAGGTCAGGTTAGTAGTTACTGGGACCAGGTTAGGACTAGGTAGGGTTAATAGTTAGTAGTTACTGGGACCAGGTTAGGACTAGGTAGGGTTAGTAGTTAGTAGTTATTGGGACCAGGTTAGGACTAGGTAGGGTTAGTAGTCAGCAGTTACAAGGACCAGGTTAGGACTAGGTAGGGTTAGTAGTTTCTGGGACCAGGTTAGGACTAGGTAGGGTTAGACGTCAGTAGTTACTGGGACCAGGTTAGGACTTGGTAGGGTTAGTAGTTACTGGGACCAGGTTAGGACTAGGTAGGGTTAGTAGTCAGTAGTTACTGGGACCAGGTTAGGACTAGGTAGGGTTAATAGTTACTGGGACCAGGTTAGGACTAGGTAGGGTTAGTAGTTACTGGGAACAGGTTAGGACTAGGTAGGGTTAGTAGTTACCGGGACCAGGTTAGGACTAGGTAGGGTTAGTATTCCCTGGGGCCAGGTTAGGACTAGGTAGGGTTAGTAGTTACTGGGACCAGGTTAGGACTAGGTAGGGTTAGTAGTCAGTAGTTACTGGGACCAGGTTAGGACTTGGTAGGGTTAGTAGTTACTGGGACCAGGTTAGGACTAGGTAGGGTTAGTAGTCAGTAGTTACTGGGACCAGGTTAGGACTAGGTAGGGTTAGTAGTTACTGGGACCAGGTTAGGACTAGGTAGGGTTAGTAGTTACTGGGACCAGGTTAGGACTAGGTAGGGTTAGTAGTTACTGGGACTAGGTTAGGACTAGGTAGGGTTAGTAGTTACTGGGACCAGGTTAGGACTAGGTAGGGTTAGTAGTTACTGGGACCAGGTTAGGACTAGGTAGGGTTAGTAGTTACTGGGACCAGGTTAGGACTAGGTAGGGTTAGTAGTTAATGGGACCAGGTTAGGACTAGGTAGGGTTAGTAGTTACTGGGACCAGGTTAGGACTAGGTCAGGTTAGTAGTTACTGGGACCAGGTTAGGACTAGGTAGGGTTAATAGTTAGTAGTTACTGGGACCAGGTTAGGACTAGGTAGGGTTAGTAGTTAGTAGTTATTGGGACCAGGTTAGGACTAGGTAGGGTTAGTAGTCAGCAGTTACAAGGACCAGGTTAGGACTAGGTAGGGTTAGTAGTTTCTGGGACCAGGTTAGGACTAGGTAGGGTTAGTAGTTACTGGGACCAGGTTAGGACTAGGTAGGGTCAGTAGTTACTGGGACCAGGTTAGGACTAGGTAGAGTTAGTAGTTCCTGGGACCAGGTTAGGACTAGGTAGGGTTAGTAGTTACTGGGACCAGGTTAGGACTAGGTAGGGTTAGTAGTTACTGGGACCAGGTTAGGACTAGGTAGGGTTAGTAGTCAGTAGTTACTGGGACCAGGTAAGGAGTTGGTAGGGTTAGTAGTTACTGGGACCAGGTTAGGACTTGATAGGGTTAGCAGTAGGTAGTTACTGGGACCAGGTTAGAACTAGGTAGGGTTAATAGTTACTGGGACCAGGTTAGGACTAGGTAGGGTTAGTAGTTACTGGGACCATGTTAGGACTAGGTAGGGTTAGTAGTCAGTAGTTACTGGGACCAGGTTAGGACTTGGTAGGGTTAGTAGTTACTGGGACCAGGTTAGGACTAGGTAGGGTTAGTAGTCAGTAGTTACTGGGACCAGGTTAGGACTTGGTAGTGTTATTAGTTACTGGGACCAGGTTAGGACTAGGTAGGGTTAGTAGTCAGTAGTTACTGGGACCAGGTTAGGACTAGGTAGGGTTAGTAGTTACTGTGACCAGGTTAGAACTAGGTAGGTTTAGTAGTTACTGGGACCAGGTGAGGACTAGGTAGGGTTAGTAGTCAGTAGTTACTGGGACCAGGTTAGGACTTGGTAGGGTTAGTAGTCATTAGTTACTGGGACCAGGTTAGGACTAGGTAGGGTTAGTAGTCAGTAGTTACTGGGAGCAGGTTAGGACTAGGTAGGGTTAGTAGTTACTGGGACCAGGTTAGGACTAGGTAGAGTTAGCAGTCAATAGTTACTGGGACCAGGTTAGAACTAGGTAGGGTTAATAGTTACTGGGACCAGGTTAGGACTAGGTAGGGTTAGTAGTTACTGGGACCAGGTTAGGACTAGGTAAGGTTAGTAGTCAGTAGTTACTGAGACCAGGTTAGGACTTGGTAGGGTTAGTAGTTACTGGGACCAGGTTAGGAATAGGTAGGGTTAGTAGTCAGTAGTTACTGGAACCAGGTTAGGACTAGGTAGGGTTAGTAGTCAGTAGTTACTGGGACCAGGTTAGGACTTGGTAGAGTCAGTAGTTACTGGGACCAGGTTAGGACTTGGTAGGGTTAGTATTTACTGGGACCAGGTTAGGACTAGGTAGGGATAGTAGTTCCTGGGACCAGTTTAGGACTAGGTAGGGTTAGTAGTCAGTAGTTACTGGGACCAGGTTAGGACTTGGTAGTGTTAGTAGTTACTGGGACCAGGTTAGGACTAGGTAGGGTTAGTAGTCAGTAGTTACTGGGACCAGATTAGGACTTGGTAGGGTTAGTAGTTACTGGGACCAGGTTAGGACTAGGTAGGGTTAGTAGTCAGTAGTTACTGGGACCAGGTTAGGACTTGGTAGAGTCAGTAGTTACTGGGACCAGGTTAGGACTTGGTAGGGTTAGTAGTTACTGGGACCAGGTTAGGACTTGGTAGGGTTAGTAGTTACTGGGACCAGGTTAGGACTAGGTAGGGTTAGTAGTCAGTGGTTACTGTGACCAGGTTAGGACTTGGTAGGGTTAGTAGTTACTGGGACCAGGTTAGGACTAGGTAGGGTTAGTAGTCGGTAGTTACTGGGACCAGGTTAGGACTTGGTAGGGTTAGTAGTTACTGGGACCAGGTTAGGACTAGGTAGGGTTAGTAGTTACTGGGACCAGGTTAGGACTAGGTAGGGTTAGTAGTTACTGGGACCAGGTTAGGACTAGGTAGGGTTAGTAGTTACTGGGACCAGGTTAGGACTAGGTAGGGTTAGTAGTTACTGGGACCAGGTTAGGACTAGGTAGGGTTAGTAGTTACTGGGACCAGGTTAGGACTAGGTAGGGTTAGTAGTTACTGGGACCAGGTTAGGACTAGGTAGGGTTAGTAGTTCCTGGGACCAGTTTAGGACGAGGTAGGGTTAGTAGTTCCTGGGACCAGGTTAGGACTAGGTAGGGTTAGTAGTTCCTGGGACCAGGTTAGGACTAGGTAGGGTCAGTAGTTCCTGGGACCAGGTTAGGACTAGGTAGGGTTAGTAGTTACTGGGACCAGGTTAGGACTAGGTAGGGTTAGTAGTCAGTAGTTACTGGGACCAGGTTAGGACTTGGTAGGGTTAGTAGTTACTGGGACCAGGTTAGGACTAGGTAGGGTTAGTAGTCAGTAGTTACTGGGACCAGGTTAGGACTTGGTAGGGTTATTAGTTAATGGGACCAGGTTAGGACTAGGAAGGGTTAGTAGTTACTGGGAACAGGTTAGGACTAGGTAGGGTTAGTAGTTACCGGGACCAGGTTAGGACTAGGTAGGGTTAGTAGTTACTGGGACCAGGTTAGGACTAGGTAGGGTTAGTAGTCAGTAGTTACTGGGACCAGGTTAGGACTTTGTAGGGTTAGTAGTTACTGGGACCAGGTGAGGACTAGGTAGGGTTAGTAGTCAGTAGTTACTGGGACCAGGTTAGGACTTGGTAGGGTTAGTAGTCATTAGTTACTGGGACCAGGTTAGGACTAGGTAGGGTTAGTAGTCAGTAGTTACTGGGAGCAGGTTAGGACTAGGTAGGGTTAGTAGTTACTGGGACCAGGTTAGGACTAGGTAGGGTTAGCAGTCAGTAGTTACTGGGACCAGGTTAGAACTAGGTAGGGTTAGTAGGTACTAGGACTAGGTTAGGAATAGGTAGGGTTAGTAGTTACTGGGACCAGGTTAGGACTAGATAGGGTTAGTAATCAGTAGTTACTGCGACCAGGTTAGAACTAGGCAGGGTTAATAGTTACTGGGACCAGGTTAGGACTAGGTAGGGTTAGTAGTTAATGGGACCAGGTTAGGACAAGGTAGGGTTAGCAGTCAGTAGTTACTGGGACCAGGTTAAGACTATGTAGGGACAGTAGTTAATGGGACCAGGTTAGGACTAGGTAGGGTTAGCAGTCAGTAGTTACTGGGACCAGGTTAGGACTAGGGGTAGGGTTAGTAGTTACTGGGACCAGGTTAGGACTAGGTAGGGTTAGTAGTTACAGGGACCAGGTTTGGACTAGGTAGGGTTAGTAGTTACTGGGACCAGGTTAGGACTAGGTAGGGTTAGTAGTTACTGGGACCAGGTTAGGACTAGGTAGGGTTAGTAGTCAGTAGTTACTGGGACCAGGTTAGGACTTGGTAGGGTTATTAGTTAATGGGACCAGGTTAGGACTAGGAAGGGTTAGTAGTTACTGGGAACAGGTTAGGACTAGGTAGGGTTAGTAGTTACCGGGACCAGGTTAGGACTAGGTAGGGTTAGTAGTTACTGGGACCAGGTTAGGACTAGGTAGGGTTAGTAGTCAGTAGTTACTGGGACCAGGTTAGGACTTTGTAGGGTTAGTAGTTACTGGGACCAGGTGAGGACTAGGTAGGGTTAGTAGTCAGTAGTTACTGGGACCAGGTTAGGACTTGGTAGGGTTAGTAGTCATTAGTTACTGGGACCAGGTTAGGACTAGGTAGGGTTAGTAGTCAGTAGTTACTGGGAGCAGGTTAGGACTAGGTAGGGTTAGTAGTTACTGGGACCAGGTTAGGACTAGGTAGGGTTAGCAGTCAGTAGTTACTGGGACCAGGTTAGAACTAGGTAGGGTTAGTAGGTACTAGGACTAGGTTAGGAATAGGTAGGGTTAGTAGTTACTGGGACCAGGTTAGGACTAGATAGGGTTAGTAATCAGTAGTTACTGCGACCAGGTTAGAACTAGGCAGGGTTAATAGTTACTGGGACCAGGTTAGGACTAGGTAGGGTTAGTAGTTAATGGGACCAGGTTAGGACAAGGTAGGGTTAGCAGTCAGTAGTTACTGGGACCAGGTTAAGACTATGTAGGGACAGTAGTTAATGGGACCAGGTTAGGACTAGGTAGGGTTAGCAGTCAGTAGTTACTGGGACCAGGTTAGGACTAGGGGTAGGGTTAGTAGTTACTGGGACCAGGTTAGGACTAGGTAGGGTTAGTAGTTACAGGGACCAGGTTTGGACTAGGTAGGGTTAGTAGTTACTGGGACCAGGTTAGGACTAGGTAGGGTTAGTAGTTACTGGGACCAGGTTAGGACTAGGTAGGGTTAGTAGTTACTGGGACCAGGTTAGGACTAGGTAGGGTTAGTAGTTACTGGGACCAGGTTAGGACTATGTAGGGTTAATAGTTAGTAGTTACTGGGACCAGGTTAGGACTTGGTAGGGTTAGTAGTCAGTAGTTACTGGGACCAGGTTAGGACTTGGTAGGGTTAGTAGGTACTGGGACCAGGTTAGGACTAGGTAGGGTTAGTAGTTACTGGGACCAGGTTAGGACTAGGTAGGGTTAGTAGTCAGTAGTTACTGGGACCAGGTTAGGACTAGGTAGGGTTAGTAGTTACTGGGACCAGGTTAGGACTAGGTAGGGTTAGTAGTTACTGGGACCAGGTTAGGACTAGGTAGGGTTAGTAGTTACTGGGACCAGGTTAGGACTAGGTAGGGTTAGTAGTTACTGGGACCAGGTTAGGACTAGGTAGGGTTAGTAGTTACTGGGACCAGGTTAGGACTAGGTAGGGTTAGTAGTTACTGGGACCAGGTTAGGACTAGGTAGGGTTAGTAGTTAATGGGACCAGGTTAGGACTAGGTAGGGTTAGTAGTTACTGGGACCAGGTTAGGACTAGGTCAGGTTAGTAGTTACTGGGACCAGGTTAGGACTAGGTAGGGTTAATAGTTAGTAGTTACTGGGACCAGGTTAGGACTATGTAGGGTTAGTAGTTAGTAGTTATTGGGACCAGGTTAGGACTAGGTAGGGTTAGTAGTCAGTAGTTACAAGGACCAGGTTAGGACTAGGTAGGGTTAGTAGTTTCTGGGACCAGGTTAGGACTAGGTAGGGTTAGTAGTTACTGGGACCAGTTTAGGACTAGGTAGGGTCAGTAGTTACTGGGACAAGGTTAGGACTAGGTAGAGTCAGTAGTTACTGGGACCAGGTTAGAACTAGGTAGGGTTAATAGTTACTGGGACCAGGTTAGGACTAGGTAGGGTTAGTAGTTACTGGGACCAGGTTAGGACTAGGTAGGGTTAGTAGTCAGTAGTTACTGGGACCAGGTTAGGACTTGGTAGGGTTAGTAGTTAATGGGACCAGGTTAGGACTAGGTAGGGTTAGTAGTTACTGGGACCAGGTTAGGACTAGGTAGGGTTAGTAGTCAGTAGTTACTGGGAACAGGTTAGGACTTGGTAGGGTTAGTAGTTACTGGGACCAGGTTAGGACTAGGTAGGGTTAGTAGTCAGTAGTTACTGGGACCAGGTTAGGACTTGGTAGGGTTAGTAGTTACTGGGACCAGGCTAGGACTAGGTAGGGTTAGTAGTCAGTAGTTACTGGGACCAGGTTAGGACTAGGTAGGGTTAGTAGTCAGTAGTTACTGACACCAGGTTAGGACTTGGTAGAGTCAGTAGTTACTGGGACCAGGTTAGGACTTGGTAGGGTTAGTAATTACTGGGACCAGGTTAGGACTAGGTAGGGTTAGTAGTTACTGGGACCAGGTTAGGACTAGGTAGGGTTAGTAGTTACTGGGACCAGGTTAGGACTAGGTAGGGTTAGTAGTTACTGGGACCAGGTTACGACTAGGTAGGGTTAGTAGTTCCTGGGACCAGGTTAGGACTAGGTAGGGTTAGTAGTTCCTGGGGCCAGGTTAGGACTAGGTAGGGTTAGTAGTTATTGGGACCAGGTTAGGACTAGGTAGGGTTAGACGTCAGTAGTTACTGGGACCAGGTTAGGACTTGGTAGGGTTAGTAGTTACTGGGACCAGGTTAGGACTAGGTAGGGTTAGTAGTCAGTAGTTACTGGGACCAGGTTAGGACTAGGTAGGGTTTATAGTTACTGGGACCAGGTTAGGACTAGGTAGGGTTAGTAGTTACTGGGAACAGGTTAGGACTAGGTAGGGTTAGTAGTTACCGGGACCAGGTTAGGACTAGGTAGGGTTAGTATTCCCTGGGGCCAGGTTAGGACTAGGTAGGGTTAGTAGTTACTGGGACCAGGTTAGGACTAGGTAGGGTTAGTAGTCAGTAGTTACTGGGACCAGGTTAGGACTTGGTAGGGTTAGTAATTACTGGGACCAGGTTAGGACTAGGTAGGGTTAGTAGTTGCTGGGACCAGGTTAGGACTAGGTAGGGTTAGTAGTTACTGGGACCAGGTTAGGACTAGGTAGGGTTAGTAGTTACTGGGACCAGGTTACGACTAGGTAGGGTTAGTAGTTCCTGGGACCAGGTTAGGACTAGGTAGGGTTAGTAGTTCCTGGGGCCAGGTTAGGACTAGGTAGGGTTAGTAGTTACTGGGACCAGGTTAGGACTAGGTAGGGTTAGACGTCAGTAGTTACTGGGACCAGGTTAGGACTTGGTAGGGTTAGTAGTTACTGGGACCAGGTTAGGACTAGGTAGGGTTAGTAGTCAGTAGTTACTGGGACCAGGTTAGGACTAGGTAGGGTTAATAGTTACTGGGACCAGGTTAGGACTAGGTAGGGTTAGTAGTTACTGGGAACAGGTTAGGACTAGGTAGGGTTAGTAGTTACCGGGACCAGGTTAGGACTAGGTAGGGTTAGTATTCCCTGGGGCCAGGTTAGGACTAGGTAGGGTTAGTAGTTACTGGGACCAGGTTAGGACTAGGTAGGGTTAGTAGTCAGTAGTTACTGGGACCAGGTTAGGACTTGGTAGGGTTAGTAGTTACTGGGACCAGGTTAGGACTAGGTAGGGTTAGTAGTCAGTAGTTACTGGGACCAGGTTAGGACTAGGTAGGGTTAGTAGTTACTGGGACCAGGTTAGGACTAGGTAGGGTTAGCAGTCAGTAGTTACTGGGACCAGGTTAGGACTAGGTAGGGTTAGTAGTTACTGGGACCAGGTTAGGACTAGGTAGGGTTAGTAGTTACTGGGACTAGGTTAGGACTAGGTAGGGTTAGTAGTTACTGGGACCAGGTTAGGACTAGGTAGGGTTAGTAGTTACTGGGACCAGGTTAGGACTAGGTAGGGTTAGTAGTTACTGGGACCAGGTTAGGACTAGGTAGGGTTAGTAGTTAATGGGACCAGGTTAGGACTAGGTAGGGTTAGTAGTTACTGGGACCAGGTTAGGACTAGGTCAGGTTAGTAGTTACTGGGACCAGGTTAGGACTAGGTAGGGTTAATAGTTAGTAGTTACTGGGACCAGGTTAGGACTAGGTAGGGTTAGTAGTTAGTAGTTATTGGGACCAGGTTAGGACTAGGTAGGGTTAGTAGTCAGCAGTTACAAGGACCAGGTTAGGACTAGGTAGGGTTAGTAGTTTCTGGGACCAGGTTAGGACTAGGTAGGGTTAGACGTCAGTAGTTACTGGGACCAGGTTAGGACTTGGTAGGGTTAGTAGTTACTGGGACCAGGTTAGGACTAGGTAGGGTTAGTAGTCAGTAGTTACTGGGACCAGGTTAGGACTAGGTAGGGTTAATAGTTACTGGGACCAGGTTAGGACTAGGTAGGGTTAGTAGTTACTGGGAACAGGTTAGGACTAGGTAGGGTTAGTAGTTACCGGGACCAGGTTAGGACTAGGTAGGGTTAGTATTCCCTGGGGCCAGGTTAGGACTAGGTAGGGTTAGTAGTTACTGGGACCAGGTTAGGACTAGGTAGGGTTAGTAGTCAGTAGTTACTGGGACCAGGTTAGGACTTGGTAGGGTTAGTAGTTACTGGGACCAGGTTAGGACTAGGTAGGGTTAGTAGTCAGTAGTTACTGGGACCAGGTTAGGACTAGGTAGGGTTAGTAGTTACTGGGACCAGGTTAGGACTAGGTAGGGTTAGTAGTTACTGGGACCAGGTTAGGACTAGGTAGGGTTAGTAGTTACTGGGACTAGGTTAGGACTAGGTAGGGTTAGTAGTTACTGGGACCAGGTTAGGACTAGGTAGGGTTAGTAGTTACTGGGACCAGGTTAGGACTAGGTAGGGTTAGTAGTTACTGGGACCAGGTTAGGACTAGGTAGGGTTAGTAGTTAATGGGACCAGGTTAGGACTAGGTAGGGTTAGTAGTTACTGGGACCAGGTTAGGACTAGGTCAGGTTAGTAGTTACTGGGACCAGGTTAGGACTAGGTAGGGTTAATAGTTAGTAGTTACTGGGACCAGGTTAGGACTAGGTAGGGTTAGTAGTTAGTAGTTATTGGGACCAGGTTAGGACTAGGTAGGGTTAGTAGTCAGCAGTTACAAGGACCAGGTTAGGACTAGGTAGGGTTAGTAGTTTCTGGGACCAGGTTAGGACTAGGTAGGGTTAGTAGTTACTGGGACCAGGTTAGGACTAGGTAGGGTCAGTAGTTACTGGGACCAGGTTAGGACTAGGTAGAGTTAGTAGTTCCTGGGACCAGGTTAGGACTAGGTAGGGTTAGTAGTTACTGGGACCAGGTTAGGACTAGGTAGGGTTAGTAGTTACTGGGACCAGGTTAGGACTAGGTAGGGTTAGTAGTCAGTAGTTACTGGGACCAGGTAAGGAGTTGGTAGGGTTAGTAGTTACTGGGACCAGGTTAGGACTTGATAGGGTTAGCAGTAGGTAGTTACTGGGACCAGGTTAGAACTAGGTAGGGTTAATAGTTACTGGGACCAGGTTAGGACTAGGTAGGGTTAGTAGTTACTGGGACCATGTTAGGACTAGGTAGGGTTAGTAGTCAGTAGTTACTGGGACCAGGTTAGGACTTGGTAGGGTTAGTAGTTACTGGGACCAGGTTAGGACTAGGTAGGGTTAGTAGTCAGTAGTTACTGGGACCAGGTTAGGACTTGGTAGTGTTATTAGTTACTGGGACCAGGTTAGGACTAGGTAGGGTTAGTAGTCAGTAGTTACTGGGACCAGGTTAGGACTAGGTAGGGTTAGTAGTTACTGTGACCAGGTTAGAACTAGGTAGGTTTAGTAGTTACTGGGACCAGGTGAGGACTAGGTAGGGTTAGTAGTCAGTAGTTACTGGGACCAGGTTAGGACTTGGTAGGGTTAGTAGTCATTAGTTACTGGGACCAGGTTAGGACTAGGTAGGGTTAGTAGTCAGTAGTTACTGGGAGCAGGTTAGGACTAGGTAGGGTTAGTAGTTACTGGGACCAGGTTAGGACTAGGTAGAGTTAGCAGTCAATAGTTACTGGGACCAGGTTAGAACTAGGTAGGGTTAATAGTTACTGGGACCAGGTTAGGACTAGGTAGGGTTAGTAGTTACTGGGACCAGGTTAGGACTTGGTAGGGTTATTAGTTACTGGGACCAGGTTAGGACTAGGTAGGGTTAGTAGTCAGTAGTTACTGGGACCAGGTTAGGACAAGGTAGGGTTAGTAGTTACTGGGACCAGGTTAGAACTAGGTAGGTTTAGTAGTTACTGGGACCAGGTGAGGACTAGGTAGGGTTAGTAGTCAGTAGTTACTGGGACCAGGTTAGGACTTGGTAGGGTTAGTAGTCATTAGTTACTGGGACCAGGTTAGGACTAGGTAGGGTTAGTAGTCAGTAGTTACTATGAGCAGGTTAGGACTAGGTAGGGTTAGTAGTTACTGGGACCAGGTTAGGACTAGGTAGAGTTAGCAGTCAATAGTTACTGGGACCAGGTTAGAACTAGGTAGGGTTAATAGTTACTGGGACCAGGTTAGGACTAGGTAGGGTTAATAGGTACTAGGACTAGGTTAGGAATAGGTAGGGTTAGTAGTTACTGGGACCAGGTTAGGACTAGATAGGGTTAGTAGTCAGTAGTTACTGGGACCAGGTTAGAACTAGGTAGGGTTAATAGTTACTGGGACCAGGTTAGGACTAGGTAGGGTTAGTAGTTAATGGGACCAGGTTAGGACAAGGTAGGGTTAGCAGTCAGTAGTTACTGGGACCAGGTTAAGACTATGTAGGGACAGTAGTTAATGGGACCAGGTTAGGACTAGGTAGGGTTAGCAGTCAGTAGTTACTGGGACCAGGTTAGGACTAGGGGTAGGGTTAGTAGTTACTGGGACCAGGTTAGGACTAGGTAGGGTTAGTAGTTACAGGGACCAGGTTTGGACTAGGTAGGGTTAGTAGTTACTGGGACCAGGTTAGGACTAGGTAGGGTTTGTAGTTACTGGGACCAGGTTAGGACTAGGTAGGGTTAGTAGTTACTGGGACCAGGTTAGGACTAGGTAGGGTTAGCAGTCAGTAGTTATTGGGACCAGGTTAGAACTAGGTAGGGTTAATAGTTACTGGGACCAGGTTAGGACTAGGTAGGGTTAGTAGTTACTTGGACCAGGTTAGGACTAGGTAGGGTTAGTAGTTACTGGGACCAGGTTAGGACTAGGTAGGGTTAGTAGTCATTAGTTACTGGGACCAGGTTAGGACACGGTAGGGTTAGTAGTTACTGGGACCAGGTTAGGACTAGGTCAGGTTAGTAGTTACTGGGACCAGGTTAGGACTAGGTAGGGTTAATAGTTAGTAGTTACTGGGACCAGGTTAGGACTTGGTAGGGTTAGTAGTCAGGAGTTACTGGGACCAGGTTAGGTCTTGGTAGGGCTAGTAGTTACTGGGACCAGGTTAGGACTTGATAGGGTTAGCAGTCAGTAGTTACTGGGTCCAGGTTAGAACTAGGTAGGGTTAATAGTTACTGGGACCAGGTTAGGACTAGGTAGGGTTAGTAGTCAGTAGTTACTGGGACCAGGTTAGGACTTGGTAGGGTTAGTAGTTACTGGGACCAGGTTAGGACTAGGTAGGGTTAGTAGTTACTGGGACCAGGTTAGGACTAGGTAGGGTTAGTAGTCAGTAGTTACTGGGACCAGGTTAGGACTTGGTAGAGTCAGTAGTTACTGGGACCAAGTTAGGACTAGGTAGGGTTAGTAGTTACTGGGACCAGGTTAGGACTAGGTAGGGTTAGTAGTTACTGGGACCAGGTTAGGACTAGGTAGGGTTAGTAGTCAGTAGTTACTGGGACCAGGTAAGGACTTGGTAGGGTTAGTAGTTACTGGGACCAGGTTAGGACTTGATAAGGTTAGCAGTCAGTAGTTACTGGGACCAGGTTAGAACTAGGTAGGTTTAGTAGTTACTGGGACCAGGTGAGGACTAGGTAGGGTTAGTAGTCAGTAGTTACTGGGACCAGGTTAGGACTTGGTAGGGTTAGTAGTCATTAGTTACTGGGACCAGGTTAGGACTAGGTAGGGTTAGTAGTCAGTAGTTACTGGGACCAGGTTAGGACTAGGTAGGGTTAGTAGTTACTGGGACCAGGTTAGGACTAGGTAGGGTTAGCAGTCAGTAGTTACTGGGACCAGGTTAGAACTAGGTAGGGTTAATAGTTACTGGGACCAGGTTAGGACTAGGTAGGGTTAGTAGGTACTAGGACTAGGTTAGGAATAGGTAGGGTTAGTAGTTACTGGGACCAGGTTAGGACTAGATAGGGTTAGTAGTCAGTAGTTACTGGGACCAGGTTAGAACTAGGTAGGGTTAATAGTTACTGGGACCAGGTTAGGACTAGGTAGGGTTAGTAGTTAATGGGACCAGGTTAGGACAAGGTAGGGTTAGCAGTCAGTAGTTACTGGGACCAGGTTAAGACTATGTAGGGACAGTAGTTAATGGGACCAGGTTAGGACTAGGTAGGGTTAGCAGTCAGTAGTTACTGGGACCAGGTTAGGACTAGGGGTAGGGTTAGTAGTTACTGGGACCAGGTTAGGACTAGGTAGGGTTAGTAGTTACAGGGACCAGGTTTGGACTAGGTAGGGTTAGTAGTTACTGGGACCAGGTTAGGACTAGGTAGGGTTAGTAGTTACTGGGACCAGGTTAGGACTAGGTAGGGTTAGTAGTTAATGGGACCAGGTTAGGACTAGGTAGGGTTAGTAGTTACTGGGACCAGGTTAGGACTAGGTCAGGTTAGTAGTTACTGGGACCAGGTTAGGACTAGGTAGGGTTAATAGTTAGTAGTTACTGGGACCAGGTTAGGACTTGGTAGGGTTAGTAGTCAGTAGTTACTGGGACCAGGTTAGGACTTGGTAGGGTTAGTAGGTACTGGGACCAGGTTAGGACTAGGTAGGGTTAGTAGTTACTGGGACCAGGTTAGGACTAGGTAGGGTTAGTAGTCAGTAGTTACTGGGACCAGGTTAGGACTAGGTAGGGTTAGTAGTTACTGGGACCAGGTTAGGACTAGGTAGGGTTAGTAGTTACTGGGACCAGGTTAGGACTAGGTAGGGTTAGTAGTTACTGGGACCAGGTTAGGACTAGGTAGGGTTAATAGTTAGTAGTTACTGGGACCAGGTTAGGACTTGGTAGGGTTAGTAGTCAGGAGTTACTGGGACCAGGTTAGGTCTTGGTAGGGTTAGTAGTTACTGGGACCAGGTTAGGACTTGATAGGGTTAGCAGTCAGTAGTTACTGGGACCAGGTTAGAACTAGGTAGGGTTAATAGTTACTGGGACCAGGTTAGGACTAGGTAGGGTTAGTAGTTACTGGGACCAGGTTAGGACTAGGTAGGGTTAGTAGTCAGTAGTTACTGGGACCAGGTTAGGACTTGGTAGGGTTAGTAGTTACTGGGACCAGGTTAGGACTAGGTAGGGTTAGTAGGTACTAGGACTAGGTTAGGAATAGGTAGGGTTAGTAGTTACTGGGACCAGGTTAGGACTAGATAGGGTTAGTAGTCAGTAGTTACTGGGACCAGGTTAGAACTAGGTAGGGTTAATAGTTACTGGGACCAGGTTAGGACTAGGTATGGTTAGTAGTTAATGGGACCAGGTTAGGACAAGGTAGGGTTAGCAGTCAGTAGTTACTGGGACCAGGTTAAGACTATGTAGGGACAGTAGTTATTGGGACCAGGTTAGGACTAGGTAGGGTTAGCAGTCAGTAGTTACTGGGACCAGGTTAGGACTAGGGGTAGGGTTAGTAGTTACTGGGACCAGGTTAGGACTAGGTAGGGTTAGTAGTTACAGGGACCAGGTTTGGACTAGGTAGGGTTAGTAGTTACTGGGACCAGGTTAGGACTAGGTAGGTTAAGTAGTTACTGGGACCAGGTTAGGACTAGGTAGGGTTAGTAGTTAATGGGACCAGGTTAGGACTAGGTATGGTTAGTAGTTACTGGGACCAGGTTAGGACTAGGTCAGGTTAGTAGTTACTGGGACCAGGTTAGGACTAGGTAGGGTTAATAGTTAGTAGTTACTGGGACCAGGTTAGGACTTGGTAGGGTTAGTAGGTACTGGGACCAGGTTAGGACTTGGTAGGGTTAGTAGGTACTGGGACCAGGTTAGGACTAGGTAGGGTTAGTAGTTACTGGGACCAGGTTAGGACTAGGTAGGGTTAGTAGTCAGTAGTTACTGGGACCAGGTTAGGACTAGGTAGGGTTAGTAGTTACTGGGACCAGGTTAGGACTAGGTAGGGTTAGTAGTTACTGGGACCAGGTTAGGACTAAGTAGGGTTAGTAGTTACTGGGACCAGGTTAGGACTAGGTAGGGTTAGTAGTTACTGGGACCAGGTTAGGACTAGGTAGGGTTAGTAGTTACTGGGACCAGGTTAGGACTAGGTAGGGTTAGTAGTTACTGGGACCAGGTTAGGACTAGGTAGGGTTAGTAGTTAATGGGACCAGGTTAGGACTAGGTAGGGTTAGTAGTTACTGGGACCAGTTTAGGACTAGGTCAGGTTAGTAGTTACTGGGACCAGGTTAGGACTAGGTAGGGTTAATAGTTAGTAGTTACTGGGACCAGGTTAGGACTATGTAGGGTTAGTAGTTAGTAGTTATTGGGACCAGGTTAGGACTAGGTAGGGTTAGTAGTTTCTGGGACCAGGTTAGGACTAGGTAGGGTTAGTAGTTACTGGGACCAGTTTAGGACTAGGTAGGGTCAGTAGTTACTGGGAACAGGTTAGGACTAGGTAGAGTTAGTAGTTCCTGGGACCAGGTTAGGACTAGGTAGGGTTAGTAGTTACTGGGACCAGGTTAGGACTAGGTAGGGTTAGTAGTTACTGGGACCAGGTTAGGACTAGGTAGGGTTAGTAGTCAGTAGTTACTGGGACCAGGTTAGGACTTGGTAGGGTTAGTCGTTATTGGGACCAGGTTAGGACTTGATAGGGTTAGCAGTCAGTAGTTACTGGGACCAGGTTAGAACTAGGTAGGGTTAATAGTTACTGGGACCAGGTTAGGACTAGGTAGGGTTAGTAGTTACTGGGACCAGGTTAGGACTAGGTAGGGTTAGTAGTCAGTAGTTACTGGGACCAGGTTAGGACTTGGTAGGGTTAGTAGTTAATGGGACCAGGTTAGGACTAGGTAGGGTTAGTAGTTACTGGGACCAGGTTAGGACTAGGTAGGGTTAGTAGTCAGTAGTTACTGGGAACAGGTTAGGACTTGGTAGGGTTAGTAGTTACTGGGACCAGGTTAGGACTAGGTAGGGTTAGTAGTCAGTAGTTACTGGGACCAGGTTAGGACTTGGTAGGGTTAGTAGTTACTGGGACCAGGTTAGGACTAGGTAGGGTTAGTAGTCAGTAGTTACTGGGACCAGGTTAGGACTACGTAGGGTTAGTAGTCAGTAGTTACTGACACCAGGTTAGGACTTGGTAGAGTCAGTAGTTACTGGGACCAGGTTAGGACTTGGTAGGGTTAGTAGTTACTGGGACCAGGTTAGGACTAGGTAGGGTTAGTAGTTACTGGGACCAGGTTAGGACTAGGTAGGGTTAGTAGTTACTGGGACCAGGTTAGGACTAGGTAGGGTTAGTAGTTACTGGGACCAGGTTACGACTTGTTAGGGTTAGTAGTTCCTGGGACCAGGTTAGGACTAGGTAGGGTTAGTAGTTCCTGGGACCAGGTTGGGACTAGGTAGGGTTAGTAGTTACTGGGACCAGGTTAGGACTAGGTAGGGTTAGACGTCAGTAGTTACTGGGACCAGGTTAGGACTTGGTAGGGTTAGTAGTTACTGGGACCAGGTTAGGACTAGGTAGGGTTAGTAGTCAGTAGTTACTGGGACCAGGTTAGGACTAGGTAGGGTTAATAGTTACTTGGACCAGGTTAGGACTAGGTAGGGTTAGTAGTTACCGGGACCAGGTTAGGACTAGGTAGGGTTAGTATTCCCTGGGGCCAGGTTAGGACTAGGTAGGGTTAGTAGTTACTGGGACCAGGTTAGGACTAGGTAGGGTTAGTAGTCAGTAGTTACTGGGACCAGGTTAGGACTTGGTAGGGTTAGTAGTTACTGGGACCAGGTTAGGACTAGGTAGGGTTAGTAGTCAGTAGTTACTGGGACCAGGTTAGGACTTGGCAGGGTTAGTAGTCAGTAGTTACTGGGACCAGGTTAGGACTAGGTAGGGTTAGTAGTCAGTAGTTATTGGGACCAGGTTAGGACTAGGTAGGGTTAGTAGTTACTGGGACAAGGTTAGGACTAGGTAGGGTTAGCAGTAAGTAGTTACTGGGACCAGGTTAGGACTAGGTAGGGTTAGTAGTTACTGGGACCAGGTTAGAACTAGGTAGGGTTAGTAGTTACTGGGACTAGGTTAGGACTAGGTAGGGTTAGTAGTTACTGGGACCAGGTTAGGACTAGGTAGGGTTAGTAGTTACTGGGACCAGGTTAGGACTAGGTAGGGTTAGTAGTTACTGGGACCAGGTTAGGACTAGGTAGGGTTAGTAGTTAATGGGACCAGGTTAGGACTAGGTAGGGTTAGTAGTTACTGGGACCAGGTTAGGACTAGGTCAGGTTAGTAGTTACTGGGACCAGGTTAGGACTAGGTAGGGTTAATAGTTAGTAGTTACTGGGACCAGGTTAGGACTAGGTAGGGTTAGTAGTTAGTAGTTATTGGGACCAGGTTAGGACTAGGTAGGGTTAGTAGTCAGTAGTTACAAGGACCAGGTTAGGACTAGGTAGGGTTAGTAGTTTCTGGGACCAGGTTAGGACTAGGTAGGGTTAGTAGTTACTGGGACCAGGTTAGGACTAGGTAGGGTCAGTAGTTACTGGGACCAGGTTAGGACTAGGTAGAGTTATTAGTTCCTGGGACCAGGTTAGGACTAGGTAGGGTTAGTAGTTACTGGGACCAGGTTAGGACTAGGTAGGGTTAGTAGTTACTGGGACCAGGTTAGGACTAGGTAGGGTTAGTAGTCAGTAGTTACTGGGACCAGGTAAGGACTTGGTAGGGTTAGTAGTTACTGGGACCAGGTTAGGACTTGATAGGGTTAGCAGTCAGTAGTTACTGGGACCAGGTTAGAACTAGGTAGGGTTAATAGTTACTGGGACCAGGTTAGGACTAGGTAGGGTTAGTAGTTACTGGGACCAGGTTAGGACTAGGTAGGGTTAGTAGTCAGTAGTTACTGGGACCAGGTTAGGACTTGGTCAGGTTAGTAGTTACTGGGACCAGGTTAGGACTAGGTAGGGTTAGTAGTCAGTAGTTACTGGGACCAGGTTAGGACTTGGTAGGGTTATTAGTTACTGGGACCAGGTTAGGACTAGGTAGGGTTAGTAGTCAGTAGTTACTGGGACCAGGTTAGGACTAGGTAGGGTTAGTAGTCAGTAGTTACTGGGACCAGGTTAGGACTTGGTAGAGTCAGTAGTTACTGGGACCAGGTTAGGACTAGGTAGGGTTAGTAGTTACTGGGACCAGGTTAGAACTAGGTAGGTTTAGTAGTTACTGGGACCAGGTGAGGACTAGGTAGGGTTAGTAGTCAGTAGTTACTGGGACCAGGTTAGGACTTGGTAGGGTTAGTAGTCATTAGTTACTGGGACCAGGTTAGGACTAGGTAGGGTAAGTAGTCAGTAGTTACTGGGAGCAGGTTAGGACTAGGTAGGGTTAGTAGTTACTGGGACCAGGTTAGGACGAGGTAGAGTTAGCAGTCAATAGTTACTGGGACCAGGTTAGAACTAGGTAGGGTTAATAGTTACTGGGACCAGGTTAGGACTAGGTAGGGTTAGTAGGTACTAGGACTAGGTTAGGAATAGGTAGGGTTAGTAGTTACTGGGACCAGGTTAGGACTAGATAGGGTTAGTAGTCAGTAGTTACTGGGACCAGGTTAGAACTAGGTAGGGTTAATAGTTACTGGGACCAGGTTAGGACTAGGTAGGGTTAGTAGTTAATGGGACCAGGTTAGGACAAGGTAGGGTTAGCAGTCAGTAGTTACTGGGACCAGGTTAAGACTATGTAGGGACAGTAGTTAATGGGACCAGGTTAGGACTAGGTAGGGTTAGCAGTCAGTAGTTACTGGGACCAGGTTAGGACTCGGGGTAGGGTTAGTAGTTACTGGGACCAGGTTAGGACTAGGTAGGGTTTGTAGTTACAGGGACCAGGTTTGGACTAGGTAGGGTTAGTAGTTACTGGGACCAGGTTAGGACTAGGTAGGGTTAGTAGTTACTGGGACCAGGTTAGGACTAGGTAGGGTTAGCAGTCAGTAGTTATTGGGACCAGGTTAGAACTAGGTAGGGTTAATAGTTACTGGGACCAGGTTAGGACTATATAGGGTTAGTAGTTACTTGGACCAGGTTAGGACTAGGTAGGGTTAGTAGTTACTGGGACCAGGTTAGGACTAGGTAGGGTTAGTAGTCATTAGTTACTGGGACCAGGTTAGGACTTGGTAGGGTTAGTCGTTATTGGGACCAGGTTAGGACTTGATAGGGTTAGCAGTCAGTAGTTACTGGGACCAGGTTAGAACTAGGTAGGGTTAATAGTTACTGGGACCAGGTTAGGACTAGGTAGGGTTAGTAGTTACTGGGACCAGGTTAGGACTAGGTAGGGTTAGTAGTCAGTAGTTACTGGGACCAGGTTAGGACTTGGTAGGGTTAGTAGTTAATGGGACCAGGTTAGGACTAGGTAGGGTTAGTAGTTACTGGGACCAGGTTAGGACTAGGTAGGGTTAGTAGTCAGTAGTTACTGGGAACAGGTTAGGACTTGGTAGGGTTAGTAGTTACTGGGACCAGGTTAGGACTAGGTAGGGTTAGTAGTCAGTAGTTACTGACACCAGGTTAGGACTTGGTAGAGTCAGTAGTTACTGGGACCAGGTTAGGACTTGGTAGGGTTAGTAGTTACTGGGACCAGGTTAGGACTAGGTAGGGTTAGTAGTTACTGGGACCAGGTTAGGACTAGGTAGGGTTAGTAGTTACTGGGACCAGGTTAGGACTAGGTAGGGTTAGTAGTTACTGGGACCAGGTTACGACTTGGTAGGGTTAGTAGTTCCTGGGACCAGGTTAGGACTAGGTAGGGTTAGTAGTTCCTGGGACCAGGTTGGGACTAGGTAGGGTTAGTAGTTACTGGGACCAGGTTAGGACTAGGTAGGGTTAGACGTCAGTAGTTACTGGGACCAGGTTAGGACTTGGTAGGGTTAGTAGTTACTGGGACCAGGTTAGGACTAGGTAGGGTTAGTAGTCAGTAGTTACTGGGACCAGGTTAGGACTAGGTAGGGTTAATAGTTACTGGGACCAGGTTAGGACTAGGTAGGGTTAGTAGTTACCGGGACCAGGTTAGGACTAGGTAGGGTTAGTATTCCCTGGGGCCAGGTTAGGACTAGGTAGGGTTAGTAGTTACTGGGACCAGGTTAGGACTAGGTAGGGTTAGTAGTCAGTAGTTACTGGGACCAGGTTAGGACTTGGTAGGGTTAGTAGTTACTGGGACCAGGTTAGGACTAGGTAGGGTTAGTAGTCAGTAGTTACTGGGACCAGGTTAGGACTTGGCAGGGTTAGTAGTCAGTAGTTACTGGGACCAGGTTAGGACTAGGTAGGGTTAGTAGTCAGTAGTTATTGGGACCAGGTTAGGACTAGGTAGGGTTAGTAGTTACTGGGACAAGGTTAGGACTAGGTAGGGTTAGCAGTAAGTAGTTACTGGGACCAGGTTAGGACTAGGTAGGGTTAGTAGTTACTGGGACCAGGTTAGAACTAGGTAGGGTTAGTAGTTACTGGGACTAGGTTAGGACTAGGTAGGGTTAGTAGTTACTGGGACCAGGTTAGGACTAGGTAGGGTTAGTAGTTACTGGGACCAGGTTAGGACTAGGTAGGGTTAGTAGTTACTGGGACCAGGTTAGGACTAGGTAGGGTTAGTAGTTAATGGGACCAGGTTAGGACTAGGTAGGGTTAGTAGTTACTGGGACCAGGTTAGGACTAGGTCAGGTTAGTAGTTACTGGGACCAGGTTAGGACTAGGTAGGGTTAATAGTTAGTAGTTACTGGGACCAGGTTAGGACTAGGTAGGGTTAGTAGTCAGTAGTTACAAGGACCAGGTTAGGACTAGGTAGGGTTAGTAGTTTCTGGGACCAGGTTAGGACTAGGTAGGGTTAGTAGTCAGTAGTTACAAGGACCAGGTTAGGACTAGGTAGGGTTAGTAGTTTCTGGGACCAGGTTAGGACTAGGTAGGGTTAGTAGTTACTGGGACCAGGTTAGGACTAGGTAGGGTCAGTAGTTACTGGGACCAGGTTAGGACTAGGTAGAGTTAGTAGTTCCTGGGACCAGGTTAGGACTAGGTAGGGTTAGTAGTTACTGGGACCAGGTTAGGACTAGGTAGGGTTAGTAGTTACTGGGACCAGGTTAGGACTAGGTAGGGTTAGTAGTCAGTAGTTACTGGGACCAGGTAAGGACTTGGTAGGGTTAGTAGTTACTGGGACCAGGTTAGGACTTGATAGGGTTAGCAGTCAGTAGTTACTGGGACCAGGTTAGAACTAGGTAGGGTTAATAGTTACTGGGACCAGGTTAGGACTAGGTAGGGTTAGTAGTTACTGGGACCAGGTTAGGACTAGGTAGGGTTAGTAGTCAGTAGTTACTGGGACCAGGTTAGGACTTGGTAGGGTTAGTAGTTACTGGGACCAGGTTAGGACTAGGTAGGGTTAGTAGTCAGTAGTTACTGGGACCAGGTTAGGACTTGGTAGGGTTATTAGTTACTGGGACCAGGTTAGGACTAGGTAGGGTTAGTAGTCAGTAGTTACTGGGACCAGGTTAGGACTAGGTAGGGTTAGTAGTCAGTAGTTACTGGGACCAGGTTAGGACTTGGTAGAGTCAGTAGTTACTGGGACCAGGTTAGGACTAGGTAGGGTTAGTAGTTACTGGGACCAGGTTAGAACTAGGTAGGTTTAGTAGTTACTGGGACCAGGTGAGGACTAGGTAGGGTTAGTAGTCAGTAGTTACTGGGACCAGGTTAGGACTTGGTAGGGTTAGTAGTCATTAGTTACTGGGACCAGGTTAGGACTAGGTAGGGTTAGTAGTCAGTAGTTACTGGGAGCAGGTTAGGACTAGGTAGGGTTAGTAGTTACTGGGACCAGGTTAGGACGAGGTAGAGTTAGCAGTCAATAGTTACTGGGACCAGGTTAGAACTAGGTAGGGTTAATAGTTACTGGGACCAGGTTAGGACTAGGTAGGGTTAGTAGGTACTAGGACTAGGTTAGGAATAGGTAGGGTTAGTAGTTACTGGGACCAGGTTAGGACTAGATAGGGTTAGTAGTCAGTAGTTACTGGGACCAGGTTAGAACTAGGTAGGGTTAATAGTTACTGGGACCAGGTTAGGACTAGGTAGGGTTAGTAGTTAATGGGACCAGGTTAGGACAAGGTAGGGTTAGCAGTCAGTAGTTACTGGGACCAGGTTAAGACTATGTAGGGACAGTAGTTAATGGGACCAGGTTAGGACTAGGTAGGGTTAGCAGTCAGTAGTTACTGGGACCAGGTTAGGACTCGGGGTAGGGTTAGTAGTTACTGGGACCAGGTTAGGACTAGGTAGGGTTTGTAGTTACAGGGACCAGGTTTGGACTAGGTAGGGTTAGTAGTTACTGGGACCAGGTTAGGACTAGGTAGGGTTAGTAGTTACTGGGACCAGGTTAGGACTAGGTAGGGTTAGCAGTCAGTAGTTATTGGGACCAGGTTAGAACTAGGTAGGGTTAATAGTTACTGGGACCAGGTTAGGACTATATAGGGTTAGTAGTTACTTGGACCAGGTTAGGACTAGGTAGGGTTAGTAGTTACTGGGACCAGGTTAGGACTAGGTAGGGTTAGTAGTCATTAGTTACTGGGACCAGGTTAGGACTTGGTAGGGTTAGTCGTTATTGGGACCAGGTTAGGACTTGATAGGGTTAGCAGTCAGTAGTTACTGGGACCAGGTTAGAACTAGGTAGGGTTAATAGTTACTGGGACCAGGTTAGGACTAGGTAGGGTTAGTAGTTACTGGGACCAGGTTAGGACTAGGTAGGGTTAGTAGTCAGTAGTTACTGGGACCAGGTTAGGACTTGGTAGGGTTAGTAGTTAATGGGACCAGGTTAGGACTAGGTAGGGTTAGTAGTTACTGGGACCAGGTTAGGACTAGGTAGGGTTAGTAGTCAGTAGTTACTGGGAACAGGTTAGGACTTGGTAGGGTTAGTAGTTACTGGGACCAGGTTAGGACTAGGTAGGGTTAGTAGTCAGTAGTTACTGGGACCAGGTTAGGACTTGGTAGGGTTAGTAGTTACTGGGACCAGGTTAGGACTAGGTAGGGTTAGTAGTCAGTAGTTACTGGGACCAGGTTAGGACTACGTAGGGTTAGTAGTCAGTAGTTACTGACACCAGGTTAGGACTTGGTAGAGTCAGTAGTTACTGGGACCAGGTTAGGACTTGGTAGGGTTAGTAGTTACTGGGACCAGGTTAGGACTAGGTAGGGTTAGTAGTTACTGGGACCAGGTTAGGACTAGGTAGGGTTAGTAGTTACTGGGACCAGGTTAGGACTAGGTAGGGTTAGTAGTTACTGGGACCAGGTTACGACTTGGTAGGGTTAGTAGTTCCTGGGACCAGGTTAGGACTAGGTAGGGTTAGTAGTTCCTGGGACCAGGTTGGGACTAGGTAGGGTTAGTAGTTACTGGGACCAGGTTAGGACTAGGTAGGGTTAGACGTCAGTAGTTACTGGGACCAGGTTAGGACTTGGTAGGGTTAGTAGTTACTGGGACCAGGTTAGGACTAGGTAGGGTTAGTAGTCAGTAGTTACTGGGACCAGGTTAGGACTAGGTAGGGTTAATAGTTACTGGGACCAGGTTAGGACTAGGTAGGGTTAGTAGTTACCGGGACCAGGTTAGGACTAGGTAGGGTTAGTATTCCCTGGGGCCAGGTTAGGACTAGGTAGGGTTAGTAGTTACTGGGACCAGGTTAGGACTAGGTAGGGTTAGTAGTCAGTAGTTACTGGGACCAGGTTAGGACTTGGTAGGGTTAGTAGTTACTGGGACCAGGTTAGGACTAGGTAGGGTTAGTAGTCAGTAGTTACTGGGACCAGGTTAGGACTTGGCAGGGTTAGTAGTCAGTAGTTACTGGGACCAGGTTAGGACTAGGTAGGGTTAGTAGTCAGTAGTTATTGGGACCAGGTTAGGACTAGGTAGGGTTAGTAGTTACTGGGACAAGGTTAGGACTAGGTAGGGTTAGCAGTAAGTAGTTACTGGGACCAGGTTAGGACTAGGTAGGGTTAGTAGTTACTGGGACCAGGTTAGAACTAGGTAGGGTTAGTAGTTACTGGGACTAGGTTAGGACTAGGTAGGGTTAGTAGTTACTGGGACCAGGTTAGGACTAGGTAGGGTTAGTAGTTACTGGGACCAGGTTAGGACTAGGTAGGGTTAGTAGTTACTGGGACCAGGTTAGGACTAGGTAGGGTTAGTAGTTAATGGGACCAGGTTAGGACTAGGTAGGGTTAGTAGTTACTGGGACCAGGTTAGGACTAGGTCAGGTTAGTAGTTACTGGGACCAGGTTAGGACTAGGTAGGGTTAATAGTTAGTAGTTACTGGGACCAGGTTAGGACTAGGTAGGGTTAGTAGTCAGTAGTTACAAGGACCAGGTTAGGACTAGGTAGGGTTAGTAGTTTCTGGGACCAGGTTAGGACTAGGTAGGGTTAGTAGTCAGTAGTTACAAGGACCAGGTTAGGACTAGGTAGGGTTAGTAGTTTCTGGGACCAGGTTAGGACTAGGTAGGGTTAGTAGTTACTGGGACCAGGTTAGGACTAGGTAGGGTCAGTAGTTACTGGGACCAGGTTAGGACTAGGTAGAGTTAGTAGTTCCTGGGACCAGGTTAGGACTAGGTAGGGTTAGTAGTTACTGGGACCAGGTTAGGACTAGGTAGGGTTAGTAGTTACTGGGACCAGGTTAGGACTAGGTAGGGTTAGTAGTCAGTAGTTACTGGGACCAGGTAAGGACTTGGTAGGGTTAGTAGTTACTGGGACCAGGTTAGGACTTGATAGGGTTAGCAGTCAGTAGTTACTGGGACCAGGTTAGAACTAGGTAGGGTTAATAGTTACTGGGACCAGGTTAGGACTAGGTAGGGTTAGTAGTTACTGGGACCAGGTTAGGACTAGGTAGGGTTAGTAGTCAGTAGTTACTGGGACCAGGTTAGGACTAGGTAGGGTTAGTAGTCAGTAGTTACTGGGACCAGGTTAGGACTTGGTAGAGTCAGTAGTTACTGGGACCAGGTTAGGACTAGGTAGGGTTAGTAGTTACTGGGACCAGGTTAGAACTAGGTAGGTTTAGTAGTTACTGGGACCAGGTGAGGACTAGGTAGGGTTAGTAGTCAGTAGTTACTGGGACCAGGTTAGGACTTGGTAGGGTTAGTAGTCATTAGTTACTGGGACCAGGTTAGGACTAGGTAGGGTTAGTAGTCAGTAGTTACTGGGAGCAGGTTAGGACTAGGTAGGGTTAGTAGTTACTGGGACCAGGTTAGGACGAGGTAGAGTTAGCAGTCAATAGTTACTGGGACCAGGTTAGAACTAGGTAGGGTTAATAGTTACTGGGACCAGGTTAGGACTAGGTAGGGTTAGTAGGTACTAGGACTAGGTTAGGAATAGGTAGGGTTAGTAGTTACTGGGACCAGGTTAGGACTAGATAGGGTTAGTAGTCAGTAGTTACTGGGACCAGGTTAGAACTAGGTAGGGTTAATAGTTACTGGGACCAGGTTAGGACTAGGTAGGGTTAGTAGTTAATGGGACCAGGTTAGGACAAGGTAGGGTTAGCAGTCAGTAGTTACTGGGACCAGGTTAAGACTATGTAGGGACAGTAGTTAATGGGACCAGGTTAGGACTAGGTAGGGTTAGCAGTCAGTAGTTACTGGGACCAGGTTAGGACTAGGGGTAGGGTTAGTAGTTACTGGGACCAGGTTAGGACTAGGTAGGGTTTGTAGTTACAGGGACCAGGTTTGGACTAGGTAGGGTTAGTAGTTACTGGGACCAGGTTAGGACTAGGTAGGGTTAGTAGTTACTGGGACCAGGTTAGGACTAGGTAGGGTTAGTAGTTACTGGGACCAGGTTAGGACTAGGTAGGGTTAGCAGTCAGTAGTTATTGGGACCAGGTTAGAACTAGGTAGGGTTAATAGTTACTGGGACCAGGTTAGGACTATATAGGGTTAGTAGTTACTTGGACCAGGTTAGGACTAGGTAGGGTTAGTAGTTACTGGGACCAGGTTAGGACTAGGTAGGGTTAGTAGTCATTAGTTACTGGGACCAGGTTAGGACACGGTAGGGTTAGTAGTTACTGGGACCAGGTTAGGACTAGGTCAGGTTAGTAGTTACTGGGACCAGGTTAGGACTAGGTAGGGTTAATAGTTAGTAGTTACTGGGACCAGGTTAGGACTTGGTAGGGTTAGTAGTCAGGAGTTACTGGGACCAGGTTAGGTCTTGGTAGGGTTAGTAGTTACTGGGACCAGGTTAGGACTTGATAGGGTTAGCAGTCAGTAGTTACTGGGACCAGGTTAGAACTAGGTAGGGTTAATAGTTACTGGGACCAGGTTAGGACTAGGTAGGGTTAGTAGTTACTGGGACCAGGTTAGGACTAGGTAGGGTTAGTAGTCAGTAGTTACTGGGACCAGGTTAGGACTTGGTAGGGTTAGTAGTTACTGGGACCAGGTTAGGACTAGGTAGGGTTAGTAGTTACTGGGACCAGGTTAGGACTAGGTAGGGTTAGTAGTCAGTAGTTACTGGGACCAGGTTAGGACTTGGTACGGTTATTAGTTACTGGGACCAGGTTAGGACTAGGTAGGGTTAGTAGTCAGTAGTTACTGGGACCAGGTTATAACTAGGTAGGGTTAGTAGTCAGTAGTTACTGGGACCAGGTTAGGACTTGGTAGAGTCAGTAGTTACTGGGACCAAGTTAGGACTAGGTAGGGTTAGTAGTTACTGGGACCAGGTTAGGACTAGGTAGGGTTAGTAGTTACTGGGACCAGGTTAGGACTAGGTAGGGTTAGTAGTCAGTAGTTACTGGGACCAGGTAAGGACTTGGTAGGGTTAGTAGTTACTGGGACCAGGTTAGGACTTGATAAGGTTAGCAGTCAGTAGTTACTGGGACCAGGTTAGAACTAGGTAGGTTTAGTAGTTACTGGGACCAGGTGAGGACTAGGTAGGGTTAGTAGTCAGTAGTTACTGGGACCAGGTTAGGACTTGGTAGGGTTAGTAGTCATTAGTTACTGGGACCAGGTTAGGACTAGGTAGGGTTAGTAGTCAGTAGTTACTGGGAGCAGGTTAGGACTAGGTAGGGTTAGTAGTTACTGGGACCAGGTTAGGACTAGGTAGGGTTAGCAGTCAGTAGTTACTGGGACCAGGTTAGAACTAGGTAGGGTTAATAGTTACTGGGACCAGGTTAGGACTAGGTAGGGTTAGTAGGTACTAGGACTAGGTTAGGAATAGGTAGGGTTAGTAGTTACTGGGACCAGGTTAGGACTAGATAGGGTTAGTAGTCAGTAGTTACTGGGACCAGGTTAGAACTAGGTAGGGTTAATAGTTACTGGGACCAGGTAAGGACTTGGTAGGGTTAGTAGTTAATGGGTCCAGGTTAGGACAAGGTAGGGTTAGCAGTCAGTAGTTACTGGGACCAGGTTAAGACTATGTAGGGACAGTAGTTACTGGGACCAGGTTAGGACTAGGGGTAGGGTTAGTAGTTACTGGGACCAGGTTAGGACTAGGTAGGGTTAGTAGTTACTGGGACCAGGTTTGGACTAGGTAGGGTTAGTAGTTACTGGGACCAGGTTAGGACTAGGTAGGGTTAGTAGTTACTGGGACCAGGTTAGGACTAGGTCAGGTTAGTAGTTACTGGGACCAGGTTAGGACTAGGTAGGGTTAGTAGTTAGTAGTTATTGGGACCAGGTTAGGACTAGGTAGGGTTAGTAGTCAGTAGTTACAAGGACCAGGTTAGGACTAGGTAGGGTTAGTAGTTTCTGGGACCAGGTTAGGACTAGATAGGGTTAGTAGTTACTGGGACCAGTTTAGGACTAGGTAGGGTCAGTAGTTACTGGGACCAGGTTAGGACTAGGTAGAGTTAGTAGTTCCTGGGACCAGGTTAGGACTAGGTAGGGTTAGTAGTTACTGGGACCAGGTTAGGACTAGGTAGGGTTAGTAGTTACTGGGACCAGGTTAGGACTAGGTAGGGTTAGTAGTCAGTAGTTACTGGGACCAGGTTAGGACTTGGTAGGGTTAGTAGTTATTGGGACCAGGTTAGGACTTGATAGGGTTAGCAGTCAGTAGTTATTGGGACCAGGTTAGAACTAGGTAGGGTTAATAGTTACTGGGACCAGGTTAGGACTAGGTAGGGTTAGTAGTTACTGGGACCAGGTTAGAAATAGGTAGGGTTAGTAGTCAGTAGTTACTGGGACCAGGTTAGGACTTGGTAGGGTTAGTAGTAAATGGGACCAGGTTAGGACTAGGTAGGGTTAGTAGTTACTGGGACCAGGTTAGGACTAGGTAGGGTTAGTAGTCAGTAGTTACTGGGAACAGGTTAGGACTTGGTAGGGTTAGTAGTTACTGGGACCAGGTTAGGACTAGGTAGGGTTAGTAGTCAGTAGTTACTGGGACCAGGTTAGGACTTGGTAGGGTTACTAGTTACTGGGACCAGGTTAGGACTAGGTATGGTTAGTAGTCAGTAGTTACTAGGACCAGGTTAGGACTAGGTAGGGTTAGTAGTCAGTAGTTACTGACACCAGGTTAGGACTTGGTAGAGTCAGTAGTTACTGGGACCAGGTTAGGACTTGGTAGGGTTAGTAGTTACTGGGACCAGGTTAGGACTAGGTAGGTTTAGTAGTTACTGGGACCAGGTTAGGACTAGGTAGGGTTAGTAGTTAATGGGACCAGGTTAGGACTAGGTAGGGTTAGTAGTTACTGGGACCAGGTTAGGACTAGGTCAGGTTAGTAGTTACTGGGACCAGGTTAGGACTAGGTAGGGTTAATAGTTAGTAGTTACTGGGACCAGGTTAGGACTTGGTAGGGTTAGTAGTCAGTAGTTACTGGGACCAGGTTAGGACTTGGTAGGGTTAGTAGGTACTGGGACCAGGTTAGGACTAGGTAGGGTTAGTAGTTACTGGGACCAGGTTAGGACTAGGTAGGGTTAGTAGTCAGTAGTTACTGGGACCAGGTTAGGACTAGGTAGGGTTAGTAGTTACTGGGACCAGGTTAGGACTAGGTAGGGTTAGTAGTTACTGGGACCAGGTTAGGACTAGGTAGGGTTAGTAGTTACTGGGACCAGGTTAGGACTAGGTAGGGTTAGTAGTTACTGGGACCAGGTTAGGACTAGGTAGGGTTAGTAGTTACTGGGACCAGGTTAGGACTAGGTAGGGTTAGTAGTTACTGGGACCAGGTTAGGACTAGGTAGGGTTAGTAGTTAATGGGACCAGGTTAGGACTAGGTAGGGTTAGTAGTTACTGGGACCAGGTTAGGACTAGGTCAGGTTAGTAGTTACTGGGACCAGGTTAGGACTAGGTAGGGTTAATAGTTAGTAGTTACTGGGACCAGGTTAGGACTATGTAGGGTTAGTAGTTAGTAGTTATTGGGACCAGGTTAGGACTAGGTAGGGTTAGTAGTTTCTGGGACCAGGTTAGGACTAGGTAGGGTTAGTAGTTACTGGGACCAGTTTAGGACTAGGTAGGGTCAGTAGTTACTGGGACCAGGTTAGGACTAGGTAGAGTTAGTAGTTCCTGGGACCAGGTTAGGACTAGGTAGGGTTAGTAGTTACTGGGACCAGGTTAGGACTAGGTAGGGTTAGTAGTTACTGGGACCAGGTTAGGACTAGGTAGGGTTAGTAGTCAGTAGTTACTGGGACCAGGTTAGGACTTGGTAGGGTTAGTCGTTATTGGGACCAGGTTAGGACTTGATAGGGTTAGCAGTCAGTAGTTACTGGGACCAGGTTAGAACTAGGTAGGGTTAATAGTTACTGGGACCAGGTTAGGACTAGGTAGGGTTAGTAGTTACTGGGACCAGGTTAGGACTAGGTAGGGTTAGTAGTCAGTAGTTACTGGGACCAGGTTAGGACTTGGTAGGGTTAGTAGTTAATGGGACCAGGTTAGGACTAGGTAGGGTTAGTAGTTACTGGGACCAGGTTAGGACTAGGTAGGGTTAGTAGTCAGTAGTTACTGGGAACAGGTTAGGACTTGGTAGGGTTAGTAGTTACTGGGACCAGGTTAGGACTAGGTAGGGTTAGTAGTCAGTAGTTACTGGGACCAGGTTAGGACTTGGTAGGGTTAGTAGTTACTGGGACCAGGTTAGGACTAGGTAGGGTTAGTAGTCAGTAGTTACTGGGACCAGGTTAGGACTACGTAGGGTTAGTAGTCAGTAGTTACTGACACCAGGTTAGGACTTGGTAGAGTCAGTAGTTACTGGGACCAGGTTAGGACTTGGTAGGGTTAGTAGTTACTGGGACCAGGTTAGGACTAGGTAGGGTTAGTAGTTACTGGGACCAGGTTAGGACTAGGTAGGGTTAGTAGTTACTGGGACCAGGTTAGGACTTGGTAGGGTTAGTAGTTACTGGGACCAGGTTAGGACTAGGTAGGTTTAGTAGTTACTGGGACCAGGTTAGGACTAGGTAGGGTTAGTAGTTAATGGGACCAGGTTAGGACTAGGTAGGGTTAGTAGTTACTGGGACCAGGTTAGGACTAGGTCAGGTTAGTAGTTACTGGGACCAGGTTAGGACTAGGTAGGGTTAATAGTTAGTAGTTACTGGGACCAGGTTAGGACTTGGTAGGGTTAGTAGTCAGTAGTTACTGGGACCAGGTTAGGACTAGGTAGGGTTAGTAGTTACTGGGACCAGGTTAGGACTAGGTAGGGTTAGTAGTCAGTAGTTACTGGGACCAGGTTAGGACTAGGTAGGGTTAGTAGTTACTGGGACCAGGTTAGGACTAGGTAGGGTTAGTAGTTACTGGGACCAGGTTAGGACTAGGTAGGGTTAGTAGTTACTGGGACCAGGTTAGGACTAGGTAGGGTTAGTAGTTACTGGGACCAGGTTAGGACTAGGTAGGGTTAGTAGTTACTGGGACCAGGTTAGGACTAGGTAGGGTTAGTAGTTACTGGGACCAGGTTAGGACTAGGTAGGGTTAGTAGTTAATGGGACCAGGTTAGGACTAGGTAGGGTTAGTAGTTACTGGGACCAGGTTAGGACTAGGTCAGGTTAGTAGTTACTGGGACCAGGTTAGGACTAGGTAGGGTTAATAGTTAGTAGTTACTGGGACCAGGTTAGGACTATGTAGGGTTAGTAGTTAGTAGTTATTGGGACCAGGTTAGGACTAGGTAGGGTTAGTAGTTTCTGGGACCAGGTTAGGACTAGGTAGGGTTAGTAGTTACTGGGACCAGTTTAGGACTAGGTAGGGTCAGTAGTTACTGGGACCAGGTTAGGACTAGGTAGAGTTAGTAGTTCCTGGGACCAGGTTAGGACTAGGTAGGGTTAGTAGTTACTGGGACCAGGTTAGGACTAGGTAGGGTTAGTAGTTACTGGGACCAGGTTAGGACTAGGTAGGGTTAGTAGTCAGTAGTTACTGGGACCAGGTTAGGACTTGGTAGGGTTAGTCGTTATTGGGACCAGGTTAGGACTTGATAGGGTTAGCAGTCAGTAGTTACTGGGACCAGGTTAGAACTAGGTAGGGTTAATAGTTACTGGGACCAGGTTAGGACTAGGTAGGGTTAGTAGTTACTGGGACCAGGTTAGGACTAGGTAGGGTTAGTAGTCAGTAGTTACTGGGACCAGGTTAGGACTTGGTAGGGTTAGTAGTTAATGGGACCAGGTTAGGACTAGGTAGGGTTAGTAGTTACTGGGACCAGGTTAGGACTAGGTAGGGTTAGTAGTCAGTAGTTACTGGGAACAGGTTAGGACTTGGTAGGGTTAGTAGTTACTGGGACCAGGTTAGGACTAGGTAGGGTTAGTAGTCAGTAGTTACTGGGACCAGGTTAGGACTTGGTAGGGTTAGTAGTTACTGGGACCAGGTTAGGACTAGGTAGGGTTAGTAGTCAGTAGTTACTGGGACCAGGTTAGGACTACGTAGGGTTAGTAGTCAGTAGTTACTGACACCAGGTTAGGACTTGGTAGAGTCAGTAGTTACTGGGACCAGGTTAGGACTTGGTAGGGTTAGTAGTTACTGGGACCAGGTTAGGACTAGGTAGGGTTAGTAGTTACTGGGACCAGGTTAGGACTAGGTAGGGTTAGTAGTTACTGGGACCAGGTTAGGACTAGGTAGGGTTAGTAGTTACTGGGACCAGGTTACGACTAGGTAGGGTTAGTAGTTCCTGGGACCAGGTTAGGACTAGGTAGGGTTAGTAGTTCCTGGGACCAGGTTGGGACTAGGTAGGGTTAGTAGTTACTGGGACCAGGTTAGGACTAGGTAGGGTTAGACGTCAGTAGTTACTGGGACCAGGTTAGGACTTGGTAGGGTTAGTAGTTACTGGGACCAGGTTAGGACTAGGTAGGGTTAGTAGTCAGTAGTTACTGGGACCAGGTTAGGACTAGGTAGGGTTAATAGTTACTGGGACCAGGTTAGGACTAGGTAGGGTTAGTAGTTACCGGGACCAGGTTAGGACTAGGTAGGGTTAGTATTCCCTGGGGCCAGGTTAGGACTAGGTAGGGTTAGTAGTTACTGGGACCAGGTTAGGACTAGGTAGGGTTAGTAGTCAGTAGTTACTGGGACCAGGTTAGGACTTGGTAGGGTTAGTAGTTACTGGGACCACGTTAGGACTAGGTAGGGTTAGTAGTCAGTAGTTACTGGGACCAGGTTAGGACTTGGCAGGGTTAGTAGTCAGTAGTTACTGGGACCAGGTTAGGACTAGGTAGGGTTAGTAGTCAGTAGTTATTGGGACCAGGTTAGGACTAGGTAGGGTTAGTAGTTACTGGGACAAGGTTAGGACTAGGTAGGGTTAGCAGTAAGTAGTTACTGGGACCAGGTTAGGACTAGGTAGGGTTAGTAGTTACTGGGACCAGGTTAGAACTAGGTAGGGTTAGTAGTTACTGGGACTAGGTTAGGACTAGGTAGGGTTAGTAGTTACTGGGACCAGGTTAGGACTAGGTAGGGTTAGTAGTTACTGGGACCAGGTTAGGACTAGGTAGGGTTAGTAGTTACTGGGACCAGGTTAGGACTAGGTAGGGTTAGTAGTTAATGGGACCAGGTTAGGACTAGGTAGGGTTAGTAGTTACTGGGACCAGGTTAGGACTAGGTCAGGTTAGTAGTTACTGGGACCAGGTTAGGACTAGGTAGGGTTAATAGTTAGTAGTTACTGGGACCAGGTTAGGACTAGGTAGGGTTAGTAGTTAGTAGTTATTGGGACCAGGTTAGGACTAGGTAGGGTTAGTAGTCAGTAGTTACAAGGACCAGGTTAGGACTAGGTAGGGTTAGTAGTTTCTGGGACCAGGTTAGGACTAGGTAGGGTTAGTAGTTACTGGGACCAGGTTAGGACTAGGTAGGGTCAGTAGTTACTGGGACCAGGTTAGGACTAGGTAGAGTTAGTAGTTCCTGGGACCAGGTTAGGACTAGGTAGGGTTAGTAGTTACTGGGACCAGGTTAGGACTAGGTAGGGTTAGTAGTTACTGGGACCAGGTTAGGACTAGGTAGGGTTAGTAGTCAGTAGTTACTGGGACCAGGTAAGGACTTGGTAGGGTTAGTAGTTACTGGGACCAGGTTAGGACTTGATAGGGTTAGCAGTCAGTAGTTACTGGGACCAGGTTAGAACTAGGTAGGGTTAATAGTTACTGGGACCAGGTTAGGACTAGGTAGGGTTAGTAGTTACTGGGACCAGGTTAGGACTAGGTAGGGTTAGTAGTCAGTAGTTACTGGGACCAGGTTAGGACTTGGTAGGGTTAGTAGTTACTGGGACCAGGTTAGGACTAGGTAGGGTTAGTAGTCAGTAGTTACTGGGACCAGGTTAGGACTTTGTAGGGTTATTAGTTACTGGGACCAGGTTAGGACTAGGTAGGGTTAGTAGTCAGTAGTTACTGGGACCAGGTTAGGACTAGGTAGGGTTAGTAGTCAGTAGTTACTGGGACCAGGTTAGGACTTGGTAGAGTCAGTAGTTACTGGGACCAGGTTAGGACTAGGTAGGGTTAGTAGTTACTGGGACCAGGTTAGAACTAGGTAGGTTTAGTAGTTACTGGGACCAGGTGAGGACTAGGTAGGGTTAGTAGTCAGTAGTTACTGGGACCAGGTTAGGACTTGGTAGGGTTAGTAGTCATTAGTTACTGGGACCAGGTTAGGACTAGGTAGGGTTAGTAGTCAGTAGTTACTGGGAGCAGGTTAGGACTAGGTAGGGTTAGTAGTTACTGGGACCAGGTTAGGACGAGGTAGAGTTAGCAGTCAATAGTTACTGGGACCAGGTTAGAACTAGGTAGGGTTAATAGTTACTGGGACCAGGTTAGGACTAGGTAGGGTTAGTAGGTACTAGGACTAGGTTAGGAATAGGTAGGGTTAGTAGTTACTGGGACCAGGTTAGGACTAGATAGGGTTAGTAGTCAGTAGTTACTGGGACCAGGTTAGAACTAGGTAGGGTTAATATTTACTGGGACCAGGTTAGGACTAGGTAGGTTTAGTAGTTAATGGGACCAGGTTAGGACAAGGTAGGGTTAGCAGTCAGTAGTTACTGGGACCAGGTTAAGACTATGTAGGGACAGTAGTTAATGGGACCAGGTTAGGACTAGGTAGGGTTAGCAGTCAGTAGTTACTGGGACCAGGTTAGGACTAGGGGTAGGGTTAGTAGTTACTGGGACCAGGTTAGGACTAGGTAGGGTTTGTAGTTACAGGGACCAGGTTTGGACTAGGTAGGGTTAGTAGTTACTGGGACCAGGTTAGGACTAGGTAGGGTTAGTAGTTACTGGGACCAGGTTAGGACTAGGTAGGGTTAGTAGTTACTGGGACCAGGTTAGGACTAGGTAGGGTTAGCAGTCAGTAGTTATTGGGACCAGGTTAGAACTAGGTAGGGTTAATAGTTACTGGGACCAGGTTAGGACTAGGTAGGGTTAGTAGTTACTTGGACCAGGTTAGGACTAGGTAGGGTTAGTAGTTACTGGGACCAGGTTAGGACTAGGTAGGGTTAGTAGTCATTAGTTACTGGGACCAGGTTAGGACACGGTAGGGTTAGTAGTTACTGGGACCAGGTTAGGACTAGGTCAGGTTAGTAGTTACTGGGACCAGGTTAGGACTAGGTAGGGTTAATAGTTAGTAGTTACTGGGACCAGGTTAGGATTATGTAGGGTTAGTAGTTAGTAGTTATTGGGACCAGGTTAGGACTAGGTAGGGTTAGTAGTTTCTGGGACCAGGTTAGGACTAGGTAGGGTTAGTAGTTACTGGGACCAGTTTAGGACTAGGTAGGGTCAGTAGTTACTGGGACCAGGTTAGGACTAGGTAGAGTTAGTAGTTCCTGGGACCAGGTTAGGACTAGGTAGGGTTAGTAGTTACTGGGACCAGGTTAGGACTAGGTAGGGTTAGTAGTTACTGGGACCAGGTTAGGACTAGGTAGGGTTAGTAGTCAGTAGTTACTGGGACCAGGTTAGGACTTGGTAGGGTTAGTCGTTATTGGGACCAGGTTAGGACTTGATAGGGTTAGCAGTCAGTAGTTACTGGGACCAGGTTAGAACTAGGTAGGGTTAATAGTTACTGGGACCAGGTTAGGACTAGGTAGGGTTAGTAGTTACTGGGACCAGGTTAGGACTAGGTAGGGTTAGTAGTCAGTAGTTACTGGGACCAGGTTAGGACTTGGTAGGGTTAGTAGTTAATGGGACCAGGTTAGGACTAGGTAGGGTTAGTAGTTACTGGGACCAGGTTAGGACTAGGTAGGGTTAGTAGTCAGTAGTTACTGGGAACAGGTTAGGACTTGGTAGGGTTAGTAGTTACTGGGACCAGGTTAGGACTAGGTAGGGTTAGTAGTCAGTAGTTACTGGGACCAGGTTAGGACTTGGTAGGGTTAGTAGTTACTGGGACCAGGTTAGGACTAGGTAGGGTTAGTAGTCAGTAGTTACTGGGACCAGGTTAGGACTACGTAGGGTTAGTAGTCAGTAGTTACTGACACCAGGTTAGGACTTGGTAGAGTCAGTAGTTACTGGGACCAGGTTAGGACTTGGTAGGGTTAGTAGTTACTGGGACCAGGTTAGGACTAGGTAGGGTTAGTAGTTACTGGGACCAGGTTAGGACTAGGTAGGGTTAGTAGTTACTGGGACCAGGTTAGGACTAGGTAGGGTTAGTAGTTACTGGGACCAGGTTACGACTAGGTAGGGTTAGTAGTTCCTGGGACCAGGTTAGGACTAGGTAGGGTTAGTAGTTCCTGGGACCAGGTTGGGACTAGGTAGGGTTAGTAGTTACTGGGACCAGGTTAGGACTAGGTAGGGTTAGACGTCAGTAGTTACTGGGACCAGGTTAGGACTTGGTAGGGTTAGTAGTTACTGGGACCAGGTTAGGACTAGGTAGGGTTAGTAGTCAGTAGTTACTGGGACCAGGTTAGGACTAGGTAGGGTTAATAGTTACTGGGACCAGGTTAGGACTAGGTAGGGTTAGTAGTTACCGGGACCAGGTTAGGACTAGGTAGGGTTAGTATTCCCTGGGGCCAGGTTAGGACTAGGTAGGGTTAGTAGTTACTGGGACCAGGTTAGGACTAGGTAGGGTTAGTAGTCAGTAGTTACTGGGACCAGGTTAGGACTTGGTAGGGTTAGTAGTTACTGGGACCACGTTAGGACTAGGTAGGGTTAGTAGTCAGTAGTTACTGGGACCAGGTTAGGACTTGGCAGGGTTAGTAGTCAGTAGTTACTGGGACCAGGTTAGGACTAGGTAGGGTTAGTAGTCAGTAGTTATTGGGACCAGGTTAGGACTAGGTAGGGTTAGTAGTTACTGGGACAAGGTTAGGACTAGGTAGGGTTAGCAGTAAGTAGTTACTGGGACCAGGTTAGGACTAGGTAGGGTTAGTAGTTACTGGGACCAGGTTAGAACTAGGTAGGGTTAGTAGTTACTGGGACTAGGTTAGGACTAGGTAGGGTTAGTAGTTACTGGGACCAGGTTAGGACTAGGTAGGGTTAGTAGTTACTGGGACCAGGTTAGGACTAGGTAGGGTTAGTAGTTACTGGGACCAGGTTAGGACTAGGTAGGGTTAGTAGTTAATGGGACCAGGTTAGGACTAGGTAGGGTTAGTAGTTACTGGGACCAGGTTAGGACTAGGTCAGGTTAGTAGTTACTGGGACCAGGTTAGGACTAGGTAGGGTTAATAGTTAGTAGTTACTGGGACCAGGTTAGGACTAGGTAGGGTTAGTAGTTAGTAGTTATTGGGACCAGGTTAGGACTAGGTAGGGTTAGTAGTCAGTAGTTACAAGGACCAGGTTAGGACTAGGTAGGGTTAGTAGTTTCTGGGACTAGGTTAGGACTAGGTAGGGTTAGTAGTTACTGGGACCAGGTTAGGACTAGGTAGGGTCAGTAGTTACTGGGACCAGGTTAGGACTAGGTAGAGTTAGTAGTTCCTGGGACCAGGTTAGGACTAGGTAGGGTTAGTAGTTACTGGGACCAGGTTAGGACTAGGTAGGGTTAGTAGTTACTGGGACCAGGTTAGGACTAGGTAGGGTTAGTAGTCAGTAGTTACTGGGACCAGGTAAGGACTTGGTAGGGTTAGTAGTTACTGGGACCAGGTTAGGACTTGATAGGGTTAGCAGTCAGTAGTTACTGGGACCAGGTTAGAACTAGGTAGGGTTAATAGTTACTGGGACCAGGTTAGGACTAGGTAGGGTTAGTAGTTACTGGGACCAGGTTAGGACTAGGTAGGGTTAGTAGTCAGTAGTTACTGGGACCAGGTTAGGACTTGGTAGGGTTAGTAGTTACTGGGACCAGGTTAGGACTAGGTAGGGTTAGTAGTCAGTAGTTACTGGGACCAGGTTAGGACTTGGTAGGGTTATTAGTTACTGGGACCAGGTTAGGACTAGGTAGGGTTAGTAGTCAGTAGTTACTGGGACCAGGTTAGGACTAGGTAGGGTTAGTAGTCAGTAATTACTGGGACCAGGTTAGGACTTGGTAGAGTCAGTAGTTACTGGGACCAGGTTAGGACTAGGTAGGGTTATTAGTTACTGGGACCAGGTTAGAACTAGGTAGGTTTAGTAGTTACTGGGACCAGGTGAGGACTAGGTAGGGTTAGTAGTCAGTAGTTACTGGGACCAGGTTAGGACTTGGTAGGGTTAGTAGTCATTAGTTACTGGGACCAGGTTAGGACTAGGTAGGGTTAGTAGTCAGTAGTTACTGGGAGCAGGTTAGGACTAGGTAGGGTTAGTAGTTACTGGGACCAGGTTAGGACGAGGTAGAGTTAGCAGTCAATAGTTACTGGGACCAGGTTAGAACTAGGTAGGGTTAATAGTTACTGGGACCAGGTTAGGACTAGGTAGGGTTAGTAGGTACTAGGACTAGGTTAGGAATAGGTAGGGTTAGTAGTTACTGGGACCAGGTTAGGACTAGATAGGGTTAGTAGTCAGTAGTTACTGGGACCAGGTTAGAACTAGGTAGGGTTAATATTTACTGGGACCAGGTAAGGACTAGGTAGGGTTAGTAGTTAATGGGACCAGGTTAGGACAAGGTAGGGTTAGCAGTCAGTAGTTACTGGGACCAGGTTAAGACTATGTAGGGACAGTAGTTAATGGGACCAGGTTAGGACTAGGTAGGGTTAGCAGTCAGTAGTTACTGGGACCAGGTTAGGACTAGGGGTAGGGTTAGTAGTTACTGGGACCAGGTTAGGACTAGGTAGGGTTTGTAGTTACAGGGACCAGGTTTGGACTAGGTAGGGTTAGTAGTTACTGGGACCAGGTTAGGACTAGGTAGGGTTAGTAGTTACTGGGACCAGGTTAGGACTAGGTAGGGTTAGTAGTTACTGGGACCAGGTTAGGACTAGGTAGGGTTAGCAGTCAGTAGTTATTGGGACCAGGTTAGAACTAGGTAGGGTTAATAGTTACTGGGACCAGGTTAGGACTAGGTAGGGTTAGTAGTTACTTGGACCAGGTTAGGACTAGGTAGGGTTAGTAGTTACTGGGACCAGGTTAGGACTAGGTAGGGTTAGTAGTCATTAGTTACTGGGACCAGGTTAGGACACGGTAGGGTTAGTAGTTACTGGGACCAGGTTAGGACTAGGTCAGGTTAGTAGTTACTGGGACCAGGTTAGGACTAGGTAGGGTTAATAGTTAGTAGTTACTGGGACCAGGTTAGGACTTGGTAGGGTTAGTAGTCAGGAGTTACTGGGACCAGGTTAGGTCTTGGTAGGGTTAGTAGTTACTGGGACCAGGTTAGGACTTGATAGGGTTAGCAGTCAGTAGTTACTGGGACCAGGTTAGAACTAGGTAGGGGTAATAGTTACTGGGACCAGGTTAGGACTAGTTAGGGTTCGTAGTTACTGGGACCAGGTTAGGACTAGGTAGGGTTAGTAGTCAGTAGTTACTGGGACCAGGTTAGGACTTGGTAGGGTTAGTAGTTACTGGGACCAGGTTAGGACTAGGTAGGGTTAGTAGTTACTGGGACCAGGTTAGGACTAGGTAGGGTTAGTAGTCAGTAGTTACTGGGACCAGGTTAGGACTTGGTACGGTTATTAGTTACTGGGACCAGGTTAGGACTAGGTAGGGTTAGTAGTCAGTAGTTACTGGGACCAGGTTATAACTAGGTAGGGTTAGTAGTCAGTAGTTACTGGGACCAGGTTAGGACTTGGTAGAGTCAGTAGTTACTGGGACCAAGTTAGGACTAGGTAGGGTTAGTAGTTACTGGGACCAGGTTAGGACTAGGTAGGGTTAGTAGTTACTGGGACCAGGTTAGGACTAGGTAGGGTTAGTAGTTACTGGGACCAGGTTACGACTAGGTAGGGTTAGTAGTTCCTGGGACCAGGTTAGGACTAGGTAGGGTTAGTCGTTCCTGGGACCAGGTTAGGACTAGGTGGGGTTAGTCGTTACTGGGACCAGGTTAGGACTAGGTAGGGTTAGACGTCAGTAGTTACTGGGACCAGGTTAGGACTTGGTAGGGTTAGTAGTTACTGGGACCAGGTTAGGACTAGTTAGGGTTAGTAGTCAGTAGTTACTGGGACCAGGTTAGGACTAGGTAGGGTTAATAGTTACTGGGACCAGGTTAGGACTAGGTAGGGTTAGTAGTTACTGGGAACAGGTTAGGACTAGGTAGGGTTAGTAGTTACCGGGACCAGGTTAGGACTAGGTAGGGTTAGTATTCCCTGGGGCCAGGTTAGGACTAGGTAGGGTTAGTAGTTACTGGGACCAGGTTAGGACTAGGTAGGGTTAGTAGTCAGTAGTTACTGGGACCAGGTTAGGACTTGGTAGGGTTAGTAGTTACTGGGACCAGGTTAGGACTAGGTAGGGTTAGTAGTCAGTAGTTACTGGGACCAGGTTAGGACTTGGCAGGGTTAGAAGTCAGTAGTTACTGGGACCAGGTTAGGACTAGGTAGGGTTAGTAGTCAGTAGTTACTGGGACCAGGTTAGGACTAGGTAGGGTTAGTAGTTACTGGGACCAGGTTAGGACTAGGTCAGGTTAGTAGTTACTGGGACCAGGTTAGGACTAGGTCAGGTTAGTAGTTACTGGGACCAGGTTAGGACTAGGTAAGGTTAATAGTTAGTAGTTACTGGGACCAGGTTAGGACTAGTTAGGGTTAGTAGTCAGTAGTTACTGGGGCCAGGTTAGGACTAGGTAGGGTTAGTAGTTACTGGGACCAGGTTAGGACTAGGTAGGGTTAGCAGTCAGTAGTTACTGGGACCAGGTTAGGACTAGGTAGGGTTAGTAGTTACTGGGACCAGGTTAGGACTATGTAGGGTTAGTAGTTACTGGGACCAGGTTAGGACTAGGTAGGTTTAGTAGTTACTGGGACCAGGTTAGGACTAGGTAGGGTTAGTAGTTACTGGGACCAGGTTAGGACTAGGTAGGGTTAGTAGTTACTGGGACCAGGTTAGGACTAGGTAGGGTTAGTAGTTACTTGGACCAGGTTAGGACTAGGTAGGGTTAGTAGTCAGTAGTTACTGGGACCAGGTTAGGACTTGGTAGGGTTAGTAGTCAGTAGTTACTGGGACCAGGTTAGGACTTGGTAGGGTTAGTAGTTACTGGGACCAGGTTAGGACTAGGTAGGGTTAGTAGTTACTGGGACCAGGTTAGGACTAGGTAGGGTTAGTAGTCAGTAGTTCCTGGGACCAGGTTAGGACTAGGTAGGGTTAGCAGTCAGTAGTTACTGGGACCAGGTTAGAACTAGGTAGGGTTAATAGTTACTGGGACCAGGTTAGGACTAGGTAGGGTTAGTAGTTACTGGGACCAGGTTAGGACTAGGTAGGGTTAGTAGTTACTGGGTCCAGGTTAGGACTAGATAGGGTTAGTAGTCAGTAGTTACTGGGACCAGGTTAGAACTAGGTAGGGTTAATAGTTACTGGGACCAGGTTAGGACTAGGTAGGGTTAGTAGTTAATGGGACCAGGTTAGGACAAGGTAGGGTTAGCAGTCAGTAGTTACTGGGACCAGGTTAGGACTAGGTCGGGTTAGTAGTTAATGGGACCAGGTTAGGACTAGTTAGGGTTATTAGTCAGTTGTTACAGGGACCAGGTAAGGTAGGGTTAATAGTTACTGGGACCAGGTTAGGACTAGGTAGGGTTAGTAGTTACTGGGACCAGGTTAGGACTAGGTAGGGTTAGTAGTTACTGGGACCAGGTTAGGACTTGGTAGGGTTAGTAGTTACTGGGACCAGGTTAGGACTAGGTAGGGTTAGTAGTTACTGGGACCAGGTTAGGACTAGGTAGGGTTAGTAGTTACTGGGACCAGGTTAGGACTAGGTAGGGTTAGTAGTTACTGGGACCAGGTTAGGACTAGGTAGGGTTAGTAGTTACTGGGACCAGGTTAGGACTAGGTCAGGTTAGTAGTTACTGGGACCAGGTTAGGACTAGGTAGGGTTAATAGTTAGTAGGTACTGGGACCAGGTTAGGACTAGGTAGGGTTAGTAGTTAGTAGTTATTGGGACCAGGTTAGGACTAGGTAGGGTTAGTAGTCAGTAGTTACAAGGACCAGGTTAGGACTAGGTAGGGTTAGTAGTTTCTGGGACCAGGTTAGGACTAGGTAGGGTTAGTAGTTACTGGGACCAGGTTAGGACTAGGTAGGGTTAGTAGTTACTGGGACCAGGTTAGGACTAGGTAGAGTTAGTAGTTCCTGGGACCAGGTTAGGACTAGGTAGGGTTAGTAGTTACTGGGACCAGGTTAGGACTAGGTAGGGTTAGTAGTTACTCGGACCAGGTTAGGACTAGGTAGGGTTAGTAGTCAGTAGTTACTGGGACCAGGTTAGGACTTGGTAGGGTTAGTAGTTAATGGGACCAGGTTAGGACTTGATAGGGTTAGCAGTCAGTAGTTACTGGGACCAGGTTAGAACTAGGTAGGGTTAATAGTTACTGGGACCAGGTTAGGACTAGGTAGGGTTAGTAGTTACTGGGACCAGGTTAGGACTAGGTAGGGTTAGTAGTCAGTAGTTACTGGGACCAGGTTAGGACTTGGTAGGGTTAGTAGTTACTGGGACCAGGTTAGGACTAGGTAGGGTTAGTAGTTACTGGGACCAGGTTAGGACTAGGTAGGGTTAGTAGTCAGTAGTTACTGGGACGAGGTTAGGACTTGGTAGGGTTATTAGTTACTGGGACCAGGTTGGGACTAGGTAGGGTTAGTAGTCAGTAGTTACTGGGACCAGGTTAGGACTAGGTAGGGTTAGTAGTTAGTAGTTATTGGGACCAGGTTAGGACTAGGTAGGGTTAGTAGTCAGTAGTTACAAGGACCAGGTTAGGACTAGGTAGGGTTAGTAGTTTCTGGGACCAGGTTAGGACTAGGTAGGGTTAGTAGTTACTGGGACCAGGTTAGGACTAGGTAGGGTTAGTAGTTACTGGGACTAGGTTAGGACTAGGTAGAGTTAGTAGTTCCTGGGACCAGGTTAGGACTAGGTAGGGTTAGTAGTTACTGGGACCAGGTTAGGACTAGGTAGGGTTAGTAGTTACTGGGACCAGGTTAGGACTAGGTAGGGTTAGTAGTCAGTAGTTACTGGGACCAGGTTAGGACTTGGTAGGGTTAGTAGTTAATGGGACCAGGTTAGGACTTGATAGGGTTAGCAGTCAGTAGTTACTGGGACCAGGTTAGAACTAGGTAGGGTTAATAGTTACTGGGACCAGGTTAGGACTAGGTAGGGTTAGTAGTTACTGGGACCAGGTTAGGACTAGGTAGGGTTAGTAGTCAGTAGTTACTGGGACCAGGTTAGGACTTGGTAGGGTTAGTAGTTACTGGGACCAGGTTAGGACTAGGTAGGGTTAGTAGTTACTGGGACCAGGTTAGGACTAGGTAGGGTTAGTAGTCAGTAGTTACTGGGACGAGGTTAGGACTTGGTAGGGTTATTAGTTACTGGGACCAGGTTGGGACTAGGTAGGGTTAGTAGTCAGTAGTTACTGGGACCAGGTTTGGACTAGGTAGGGTTAGTAGTCAGTAGTTACTGGGACCAGGTTAGGGCTTGGTAGAGTCAGTAGTTACTGGGACCAGGTTAGGACTAGGTAGGGTTATTAGTTACTGGGACCAGGTTAGGACTAGGTAGGGTTAGTAGTTACTGGGACCAGGTTAGGACTAGGTAGGGTTAGTAGTTACTGGGACCAGGTTAGGACTAGGTAGGGTTAGTAGTTCCTAGGACCAGGTTACGACTAGGTAGGGTTAGTAGTCAGTAGTTACTGGGACCAGGTTAGGACTTGGTAGGGTTAGTAGTTACTGGGACCAGGTTAGGACTAGGTAGGGTTAGTAGTTACTGGGACCAGGTTAGGACTAGGTAGGGTTAGTAGTCAGTAGTTACTGGGACGAGGTTAGGACTTGGTAGGGTTATTAGTTACTGGGACCAGGTTGGGACTAGGTAGGGTTAGTAGTCAGTAGTTACTGGGACCAGGTTAGGACTAGGTAGGGTTAGTAGTTAGTAGTTATTGGGACCAGGTTAGGACTAGGTAGGGTTAGTAGTCAGTAGTTACAAGGACCAGGTTAGGACTAGGTAGGGTTAGTAGTTTCTGGGACCAGGTTAGGACTAGGTAGGGTTAGTAGTTACTGGGACCAGGTTAGGACTAGGTAGGGTTAGTAGTTACTGGGACCAGGTTAGGACTAGGTAGGGTTAGTAGTCAGTAGTTACTGGGACGAGGTTAGGACTTGGTAGGGTTATTAGTTACTGGGACCAGGTTGGGACTAGGTAGGTTTAGTAGTCAGTAGTTACTGGGACCAGGTTTGGACTAGGTAGGGTTAGTAGTCAGTAGTTACTGGGACCAGGTTAGGGCTTGGTAGAGTCAGTAGTTACTGGGACCAGGTTAGGACTAGGTAGGGTTATTAGTTACTGGGACCAGGTTAGGACTAGGTAGGGTTAGTAGTTACTGGGACCAGGTTAGGACTAGGTAGGGTTAGTAGTTACTGGGACCAGGTTAGGACTAGGTAGGGTTAGTAGTTCCTAGGACCAGGTTACGACTAGGTAGGGTTAGTAGTCAGTAGTTACTGGGACCAGGTTAGGACTTGGTAGGGTTAGTAGTTACTGGGACCAGGTTAGGACTAGGTAGGGTTAGTAGTTACTGGGACCAGGTTAGGACTAGGTAGGGTTAGTAGTCAGTAGTTACTGGGACGAGGTTAGGACTTGGTAGGGTTATTAGTTACTGGGACCAGGTTGGGACTAGGTAGGGTTAGTAGTCAGTAGTTACTGGGACCAGGTTAGGACTAGGTAGGGTTAGTAGTTAGTAGTTATTGGGACCAGGTTAGGACTAGGTAGGGTTAGTAGTCAGTAGTTACAAGGACCAGGTTAGGACTAGGTAGGGTTAGTAGTTTCTGGGACCAGGTTAGGACTAGGTAGGGTTAGTAGTTACTGGGACCAGGTTAGGACTAGGTAGGGTTAGTAGTTACTGGGACCAGGTTAGGACTAGGTAGAGTTAGTAGTTCCTGGGACCAGGTTAGGACTAGGTAGGGTTAGTAGTTACTGGGACCAGGTTAGGACTAGGTAGGGTTAATAGTTAGTAGTTACTGGGACCAGGTTAGGACTTGGTAGGGTTAGTAGTCAGGAGTTACTGGGACCAGGTTAGGTCTTGGTAGGGTTAGTAGTTACTGGGACCAGGTTAGGACTTGATAGGGTTAGCAGTCAGTAGTTACTGGGACCAGGTTAGAACTAGGTAGGGGTAATAGTTACTGGGACCAGGTTAGGACTAGTTAGGGTTCGTAGTTACTGGGACCAGGTTAGGACTAGGTAGGGTTAGTAGTCAGTAGTTACTGGGACCAGGTTAGGACTTGGTAGGGTTAGTAGTTACTGGGACCAGGTTAGGACTAGGTAGGGTTAGTAGTTACTGGGACCAGGTTAGGACTAGGTAGGGTTAGTAGTCAGTAGTTACTGGGACCAGGTTAGGACTTGGTACGGTTATTAGTTACTGGGACCAGGTTAGGACTAGGTAGGGTTAGTAGTCAGTAGTTACTGGGACCAGGTTATAACTAGGTAGGGTTAGTAGTCAGTAGTTACTGGGACCAGGTTAGGACTTGGTAGAGTCAGTAGTTACTGGGACCAAGTTAGGACTAGGTAGGGTTAGTAGTTACTGGGACCAGGTTAGGACTAGGTAGGGTTAGTAGTTACTGGGACCAGGTTAGGACTAGGTAGGGTTAGTAGTTACTGGGACCAGGTTACGACTAGGTAGGGTTAGTAGTTCCTGGGACCAGGTTAGGACTAGGTAGGGTTAGTCGTTCCTGGGACCAGGTTAGGACTAGGTGGGGTTAGTCGTTACTGGGACCAGGTTAGGACTAGGTAGGGTTAGACGTCAGTAGTTACTGGGACCAGGTTAGGACTTGGTAGGGTTAGTAGTTACTGGGACCAGGTTAGGACTAGTTAGGGTTAGTAGTCAGTAGTTACTGGGACCAGGTTAGGACTAGGTAGGGTTAATAGTTACTGGGACCAGGTTAGGACTAGGTAGGGTTAGTAGTTACTGGGAACAGGTTAGGACTAGGTAGGGTTAGTAGTTACCGGGACCAGGTTAGGACTAGGTAGGGTTAGTATTCCCTGGGGCCAGGTTAGGACTAGGTAGGGTTAGTAGTTACTGGGACCAGGTTAGGACTAGGTAGGGTTAGTAGTCAGTAGTTACTGGGACCAGGTTAGGACTTGGTAGGGTTAGTAGTTACTGGGACCAGGTTAGGACTAGGTAGGGTTAGTAGTCAGTAGTTACTGGGACCAGGTTAGGACTTGGCAGGGTTAGAAGTCAGTAGTTACTGGGACCAGGTTAGGACTAGGTAGGGTTAGTAGTCAGTAGTTACTGGGACCAGGTTAGGACTAGGTAGGGTTAGTAGTTACTGGGACCAGGTTAGGACTAGGTCAGGTTAGTAGTTACTGGGACCAGGTTAGGACTAGGTCAGGTTAGTAGTTACTGGGACCAGGTTAGGACTAGGTAAGGTTAATAGTTAGTAGTTACTGGGACCAGGTTAGGACTAGTTAGGGTTAGTAGTCAGTAGTTACTGGGGCCAGGTTAGGACTAGGTAGGGTTAGTAGTTACTGGGACCAGGTTAGGACTAGGTAGGGTTAGCAGTCAGTAGTTACTGGGACCAGGTTAGGACTAGGTAGGGTTAGTAGTTACTGGGACCAGGTTAGGACTATGTAGGGTTAGTAGTTACTGGGACCAGGTTAGGACTAGGTAGGTTTAGTAGTTACTGGGACCAGGTTAGGACTAGGTAGGGTTAGTAGTTACTGGGACCAGGTTAGGACTAGGTAGGGTTAGTAGTTACTGGGACCAGGTTAGGACTAGGTAGGGTTAGTAGTTACTTGGACCAGGTTAGGACTAGGTAGGGTTAGTAGTCAGTAGTTACTGGGACCAGGTTAGGACTTGGTAGGGTTAGTAGTCAGTAGTTACTGGGACCAGGTTAGGACTTGGTAGGGTTAGTAGTTACTGGGACCAGGTTAGGACTAGGTAGGGTTAGTAGTTACTGGGACCAGGTTAGGACTAGGTAGGGTTAGTAGTCAGTAGTTCCTGGGACCAGGTTAGGACTAGGTAGGGTTAGCAGTCAGTAGTTACTGGGACCAGGTTAGAACTAGGTAGGGTTAATAGTTACTGGGACCAGGTTAGGACTAGGTAGGGTTAGTAGTTACTGGGACCAGGTTAGGACTAGGTAGGGTTAGTAGTTACTGGGTCCAGGTTAGGACTAGATAGGGTTAGTAGTCAGTAGTTACTGGGACCAGGTTAGAACTAGGTAGGGTTAATAGTTACTGGGACCAGGTTAGGACTAGGTAGGGTTAGTAGTTAATGGGACCAGGTTAGGACAAGGTAGGGTTAGCAGTCAGTAGTTACTGGGACCAGGTTAGGACTAGGTCGGGTTAGTAGTTAATGGGACCAGGTTAGGACTAGTTAGGGTTATTAGTCAGTTGTTACAGGGACCAGGTAAGGTAGGGTTAATAGTTACTGGGACCAGGTTAGGACTAGGTAGGGTTAGTAGTTACTGGGACCAGGTTAGGACTAGGTAGGGTTAGTAGTTACTGGGACCAGGTTAGGACTTGGTAGGGTTAGTAGTTACTGGGACCAGGTTAGGACTAGGTAGGGTTAGTAGTTACTGGGACCAGGTTAGGACTAGGTAGGGTTAGTAGTTACTGGGACCAGGTTAGGACTAGGTAGGGTTAGTAGTTACTGGGACCAGGTTAGGACTAGGTAGGGTTAGTAGTTACTGGGACCAGGTTAGGACTAGGTCAGGTTAGTAGTTACTGGGACCAGGTTAGGACTAGGTAGGGTTAATAGTTAGTAGGTACTGGGACCAGGTTAGGACTAGGTAGGGTTAGTAGTTAGTAGTTATTGGGACCAGGTTAGGACTAGGTAGGGTTAGTAGTCAGTAGTTACAAGGACCAGGTTAGGACTAGGTAGGGTTAGTAGTTTCTGGGACCAGGTTAGGACTAGGTAGGGTTAGTAGTTACTGGGACCAGGTTAGGACTAGGTAGGGTTAGTAGTTACTGGGACCAGGTTAGGACTAGGTAGAGTTAGTAGTTCCTGGGACCAGGTTAGGACTAGGTAGGGTTAGTAGTTACTGGGACCAGGTTAGGACTAGGTAGGGTTAGTAGTTACTCGGACCAGGTTAGGACTAGGTAGGGTTAGTAGTCAGTAGTTACTGGGACCAGGTTAGGACTTGGTAGGGTTAGTAGTTAATGGGACCAGGTTAGGACTTGATAGGGTTAGCAGTCAGTAGTTACTGGGACCAGGTTAGAACTAGGTAGGGTTAATAGTTACTGGGACCAGGTTAGGACTAGGTAGGGTTAGTAGTTACTGGGAACAGGTTAGGACTAGGTAGGGTTAGTAGTCAGTAGTTACTGGGACCAGGTTAGGACTTGGTAGGGTTAGTAGTTACTGGGACCAGGTTAGGACTAGGTAGGGTTAGTAGTTACTGGGACCAGGTTAGGACTAGGTAGGGTTAGTAGTCAGTAGTTACTGGGACGAGGTTAGGACTTGGTAGGGTTATTAGTTACTGGGACCAGGTTGGGACTAGGTAGGGTTAGTAGTCAGTAGTTACTGGGACCAGGTTAGGACTAGGTAGGGTTAGTAGTTAGTAGTTATTGGGACCAGGTTAGGACTAGGTAGGGTTAGTAGTCAGTAGTTACAAGGACCAGGTTAGGACTAGGTAGGGTTAGTAGTTTCTGGGACCAGGTTAGGACTAGGTAGGGTTAGTAGTTACTGGGACCAGGTTAGGACTAGGTAGGGTTAGTAGTTACTGGGACTAGGTTAGGACTAGGTAGAGTTAGTAGTTCCTGGGACCAGGTTAGGACTAGGTAGGGTTAGTAGTTACTGGGACCAGGTTAGGACTAGGTAGGGTTAGTAGTTACTGGGACCAGGTTAGGACTAGGTAGGGTTAGTAGTCAGTAGTTACTGGGACCAGGTTAGGACTTGGTAGGGTTAGTAGTTAATGGGACCAGGTTAGGACTTGATAGGGTTAGCAGTCAGTAGTTACTGGGACCAGGTTAGAACTAGGTAGGGTTAATAGTTACTGGGACCAGGTTAGGACTAGGTAGGGTTAGTAGTTACTGGGACCAGGTTAGGACTAGGTAGGGTTAGTAGTCAGTAGTTACTGGGACCAGGTTAGGACTTGGTAGGGTTAGTAGTTACTGGGACCAGGTTAGGACTAGGTAGGGTTAGTAGTTACTGGGACCAGGTTAGGACTAGGTAGGGTTAGTAGTCAGTAGTTACTGGGACGAGGTTAGGGCTTGGTAGAGTCAGTAGTTACTGGGACCAGGTTAGGACTAGGTAGGGTTATTAGTTACTGGGACCAGGTTAGGACTAGGTAGGGTTAGTAGTTACTGGGACCAGGTTAGGACTAGGTAGGGTTAGTAGTCAGTAGTTACTGGGACCAGGTTTGGACTAGGTAGGGTTAGTAGTCAGTAGTTACTGGGACCAGGTTAGGGCTTGGTAGAGTCAGTAGTTACTGGGACCAGGTTAGGACTAGGTAGGGTTATTAGTTACTGGGACCAGGTTAGGACTAGGTAGGGTTAGTAGTTACTGGGACCAGGTTAGGACTAGGTAGGGTTAGTAGTTACTGGGACCAGGTTAGGACTAGGTAGGGTTAGTAGTTCCTAGGACCAGGTTACGACTAGGTAGGGTTAGTAGTCAGTAGTTACTGGGACCAGGTTAGGACTTGGTAGGGTTAGTAGTTACTGGGACCAGGTTAGGACTAGGTAGGGTTAGTAGTTACTGGGACCAGGTTAGGACTAGGTAGGGTTAGTAGTCAGTAGTTACTGGGACGAGGTTAGGACTTGGTAGGGTTATTAGTTACTGGGACCAGGTTGGGACTAGGTAGGGTTAGTAGTCAGTAGTTACTGGGACCAGGTTAGGACTAGGTAGGGTTAGTAGTTAGTAGTTATTGGGACCAGGTTAGGACTAGGTAGGGTTAGTAGTCAGTAGTTACAAGGACCAGGTTAGGACTAGGTAGGGTTAGTAGTTTCTGGGACCAGGTTAGGACTAGGTAGGGTTAGTAGTTACTGGGACCAGGTTAGGACTAGGTAGGGTTAGTAGTTACTGGGACCAGGTTAGGACTAGGTAGAGTTAGTAGTTCCTGGGACCAGGTTAGGACTAGGTAGGGTTAGTAGTTACTGGGACCAGGTTAGGACTAGGTAGGGTTAGTAGTTACTGGGACCAGGTTAGGACTAGGTAGGGTTAGTAGTCAGTAGTTACTGGGACCAGGTTAGGACTTGGTAGGGTTAGTAGTTAATGGGACCAGGTTAGGACTTGATAGGGTTAGCAGTCAGTAGTTACTGGGACCAGGTTAGAACTAGGTAGGGTTAATAGTTACTGGGACCAGGTTAGGACTAGGTAGGGTTAGTAGTTACTGGGACCAGGTTAGGACTAGGTAGGGTTAGTAGTCAGTAGTTACTGGGACCAGGTTAGGACTTGGTAGGGTTAGTAGTTACTGGGACCAGGTTAGGACTAGGTAGGGTTAGTAGTTACTGGGACCAGGTTAGGACTAGGTAGGGTTAGTAGTCAGTAGTTACTGGGACGAGGTTAGGACTTGGTAGGGTTATTAGTTACTGGGACCAGGTTGGGACTAGGTAGGGTTAGTAGTCAGTAGTTACTGGGACCAGGTTAGGACTAGGTAGGGTTAGTAGTCAGTAGTTACTGGGACCAGGTTAGGGCTTGGTAGAGTCAGTAGTTACTGGGACCAGGTTAGGACTAGGTAGGGTTATTAGTTACTGGGACCAGGTTAGGACTAGGTAGGGTTAGTAGTTACTGGGACCAGGTTAGGACTAGGTAGGGTTAGTAGTTACTGGGACCAGGTTAGGACTAGGTAGGGTTAGTAGTTCCTAGGACCAGGTTACGACTAGGTAGGGTTAGTAGTTCCTGGGACCAGGTTAGGACTAGGTAGGGTTGGTAGTTACTGGGACCAGGTTAGGACTAGGTAGGGTTGGTAGTTAATGGGACCAGGTTAGGACTAGGTAGGGTTAATAGTTACTGGGACCAGGTTAGGACTAGGTCAGGTTAGTAGTTACTGGGACCAGGTTAGGACTAGGTAAGGTTAATAGTTAGTAGTTACTGGGACCAGGTTATGACTTGGTAGGGTTAGTAGTCAGTAGTTACTGGGACCAGGTTAGGACTAGGTAGGGTTAGTAGTTACTGGGACCAGGTTAGGACTAGGTAGGGTTAGTAGTTACTGGGACCAGGTTAGGACTAGGTAGGGTTAGTAGTTACTGGGACCAGGTTAGGACTAGGTAGGGTTAGTAGTTACTGGGACCAGGTTAGGACTAGGTAGGGTTAGTAGTTACTGGGACCAGGTTAGGACTAGGTAGGGTAAGTAGTTACTGGGACCAGGTTAGGACTAGGTAGGGTTAGTAGTTACTGGGACCAGGTTAGGACTAGGTAGGGTTAGTAGTTACTGGGACCAGGTTAGGACTAGGTAGGGTTAGTAGTTAATGGGACCAGGTTAGGACTAGGTAGAGTTAGTAGTTACTGGGACCAGGTTAGGACTAGGTCAGGTTAGTAGTTACTGGGACCAGGTTAGGAATAGGTAGGGTTAATAGTTAGTAGTTACTTGTACCAGGTTAGGACTAGGTAGGGTTAGTAGTTAGTAGTTATAGGGACCAGGTTAGGACTAGGTAGGGTTAGTAGTCAGTAGTTACAAGGACCAGGTTAGGACAAGGTAGGGTTAGTAGTTTCTGGGACCAGGTTAGGACTAGGTAGGGTTAGTAGTTACTGGGACCAGGTTAGGACTAGGTAGGGTCAGTAGTTACTGGGACCAGGTTAGGACTAGGTAGAGTTAGTAGTTCCTGGGACCAGGTTAGGACTAGGTATGGTTAGTAGTTACTGGGACCAGGTTAGGACTAGGTAGTGTTAGTAGTTACTGGGACCAGGTTAGGACTAGGTAGGGTTAGTAGTCAGTAGTTACTGGGACCAGGTTAGGACTAGGAAGGGTTAGTAGTTACTGGGACCAGGTTAGGACTTGATAGGGTTAGCAGTCAGTAGTTACTGGTACCAGGTTAGAACTAGGTAGGGTTAATAGTTACTGGGACCAGGTTAGGACTAGGTAGGGTTAGTAGTTACTGGGACCAGGTTAGGACTAGGTAGGGTTAGTAGTCAGTAGTTAATGGGACCAGGTTAGGACTTGGTAGGGTTAGTAGTTACTGGGACCAGGTTAGGACTAGGTAGGGTTAGTAGTTACTGGGACCAGGTTAGGACTAGGTAGGGTTAGTAGTCAGTAGTTACGGGGACCAGGTTACGACTTGGTAGGGTTATTAGTTACTGGGACCAGGTTAGGACTAGGTAGGGTTAGTAGTCAGTAGTTACTGGGACCAGGTTAGGACTTGGTAAGGTTAGTAGTTACTGGGACCAGGTTAGGAATAGGTAGGGTTAGTAGTCAGTAGTTACTGGGACCAGGTTAGGACTAGGTAGGGTTAGTAGTCAGTAGTTACTGGGACCAGGTTAGGACTTGGTAGAGTCAGTAGTTACTGGGACCAGGTTAGGACTAGGTAGGGTTAGTAGTTACTGGGACCAGGTTAGGACTAGGTAGGGTTGGTAGTTCCTGGGACCAGGTTAGGACTAGGTAGGGTTAGTAGTTAATGGGACCAGGTTAGGACTTGATAGGGTTAGCAGTCAGTAGTTACTGGGACCAGGTTAGAACTAGGTAGGGTTAATAGTTACTGGGACCAGGTTAGGACTAGGTAGGGTTAGTAGTTACTGGGACCAGGTTAGGACTAGGTAGGGTTAGTAGTCAGTAGTTACTGGGACCAGGTTAGGACTTGGTAGGGTTAGTAGTTACTGGGACCAGGTTAGGACTAGGTAGGGTTAGTAGTTACTGGGACCAGGTTAGGACTGGGTAGGGTTAGTAGTCAGTAGTTACTGGGACGAGGTTAGGACTTGGTAGGGTTATTAGTTACTGGGACCAGGTTGGGACTAGGTAGGGTTAGTAGTCAGTAGTTACTGGGACCAGGTTTGGACTAGGTAGGGTTAGTAGTCAGTAGTTACTGGGACCAGGTTAGGGCTTGGTAGAGTCAGTAGTTACGGGGACCAGGTTAGGACTAGGTAGGGTTATTAGTTACTGGGACCAGGTTAGGACTAGGTAGGGTTAGTAGTTACTGGGACCAGGTTAGGACTAGGTAGGGTTAGTAGTTACTGGGACCAGGTTAGGACTAGGTAGGGTTAGTAGTTCCTAGGACCAGGTTACGACTAGGTAGGGTTAGTAGTCAGTAGTTACTGGGACCAGGTTAGGACTTGGTAGGGTTAGTAGTTACTGGGACCAGGTTAGGACTAGGTAGGGTTAGTAGTTACTGGGACCAGGTTAGGACTAGGTAGGGTTAGTAGTCAGTAGTTACTGGGACGAGGTTAGGGCTTGGTAGAGTCAGTAGTTACTGGGACCAGGTTAGGACTAGGTAGGGTTATTAGTTACTGGGACCAGGTTAGGACTAGGTAGGGTTAGTAGTTACTGGGACCAGGTTAGGACTAGGTAGGGTTAGTAGTCAGTAGTTACTGGGACCAGGTTTGGACTAGGTAGGGTTAGTAGTCAGTAGTTACTGGGACCAGGTTAGGGCTTGGTAGAGTCAGTAGTTACTGGGACCAGGTTAGGACTAGGTAGGGTTATTAGTTACTGGGACCAGGTTAGGACTAGGTAGGGTTAGTAGTTACTGGGACCAGGTTAGGACTAGGTAGGGTTAGTAGTTACTGGGACCAGGTTAGGACTAGGTAGGGTTAGTAGTTCCTAGGACCAGGTTACGACTAGGTAGGGTTAGTAGTCAGTAGTTACTGGGACCAGGTTAGGACTTGGTAGGGTTAGTAGTTACTGGGACCAGGTTAGGACTAGGTAGGGTTAGTAGTTACTGGGACCAGGTTAGGACTAGGTAGGGTTAGTAGTCAGTAGTTACTGGGACGAGGTTAGGACTTGGTAGGGTTATTAGTTACTGGGACCAGGTTGGGACTAGGTAGGGTTAGTAGTCAGTAGTTACTGGGACCAGGTTAGGACTAGGTAGGGTTAGTAGTTAGTAGTTATTGGGACCAGGTTAGGACTAGGTAGGGTTAGTAGTCAGTAGTTACAAGGACCAGGTTAGGACTAGGTAGGGTTAGTAGTTTCTGGGACCAGGTTAGGACTAGGTAGGGTTAGTAGTTACTGGGACCAGGTTAGGACTAGGTAGGGTTAGTAGTTACTGGGACCAGGTTAGGACTAGGTAGAGTTAGTAGTTCCTGGGACCAGGTTAGGACTAGGTAGGGTTAGTAGTTACTGGGACCAGGTTAGGACTAGGTAGGGTTAGTAGTTACTGGGACCAGGTTAGGACTAGGTAGGGTTAGTAGTCAGTAGTTACTGGGACCAGGTTAGGACTTGGTAGGGTTAGTAGTTAATGGGACCAGGTTAGGACTTGATAGGGTTAGCAGTCAGTAGTTACTGGGACCAGGTTAGAACTAGGTAGGGTTAATAGTTACTGGGACCAGGTTAGGACTAGGTAGGGTTAGTAGTTACTGGGACCAGGTTAGGACTAGGTAGGGTTAGTAGTCAGTAGTTACTGGGACCAGGTTAGGACTTGGTAGGGTTAGTAGTTACTGGGACCAGGTTAGGACTAGGTAGGGTTAGTAGTTACTGGGACCAGGTTAGGACTAGGTAGGGTTAGTAGTCAGTAGTTACTGGGACGAGGTTAGGACTTGGTAGGGTTATTAGTTACTGGGACCAGGTTGGGACTAGGTAGGGTTAGTAGTCAGTAGTTACTGGGACCAGGTTAGGACTAGGTAGGGTTAGTAGTCAGTAGTTACTGGGACCAGGTTAGGGCTTGGTAGAGTCAGTAGTTACTGGGACCAGGTTAGGACTAGGTAGGGTTATTAGTTACTGGGACCAGGTTAGGACTAGGTAGGGTTAGTAGTTACTGGGACCAGGTTAGGACTAGGTAGGGTTAGTAGTTACTGGGACCAGGTTAGGACTAGGTAGGGTTAGTAGTTCCTAGGACCAGGTTACGACTAGGTAGGGTTAGTAGTTCCTGGGACCAGGTTAGGACTAGGTAGGGTTGGTAGTTACTGGGACCAGGTTAGGACTAGGTAGGGTTGGTAGTTAATGGGACCAGGTTAGGACTAGGTAGGGTTAATAGTTACTGGGACCAGGTTAGGACTAGGTCAGGTTAGTAGTTACTGGGACCAGGTTAGGACTAGGTAAGGTTAATAGTTAGTAGTTACTGGGACCAGGTTATGACTTGGTAGGGTTAGTAGTCAGTAGTTACTGGGACCAGGTTAGGACTAGGTAGGGTTAGTAGTTACTGGGACCAGGTTAGGACTAGGTAGGGTTAGTAGTTACTGGGACCAGGTTAGGACTAGGTAGGGTTAGTAGTTACTGGGACCAGGTTAGGACTAGGTAGGGTTAGTAGTTACTGGGACCAGGTTAGGACTAGGTAGGGTTAGTAGTTACTGGGACCAGGTTAGGACTAGGTAGGGTAAGTAGTTACTGGGACCAGGTTAGGACTAGGTAGGGTTAGTAGTTACTGGGACCAGGTTAGGACTAGGTAGGGTTAGTAGTTACTGGGACCAGGTTAGGACTAGGTAGGGTTAGTAGTTAATGGGACCAGGTTAGGACTAGGTAGAGTTAGTAGTTACTGGGACCAGGTTAGGACTAGGTCAGGTTAGTAGTTACTGGGACCAGGTTAGGAATAGGTAGGGTTAATAGTTAGTAGTTACTTGTACCAGGTTAGGACTAGGTAGGGTTAGTAGTTAGTAGTTATAGGGACCAGGTTAGGACTAGGTAGGGTTAGTAGTCAGTAGTTACAAGGACCAGGTTAGGACAAGGTAGGGTTAGTAGTTTCTGGGACCAGGTTAGGACTAGGTAGGGTTAGTAGTTACTGGGACCAGGTTAGGACTAGGTAGGGTCAGTAGTTACTGGGACCAGGTTAGGACTAGGTAGAGTTAGTAGTTCCTGGGACCAGGTTAGGACTAGGTATGGTTAGTAGTTACTGGGACCAGGTTAGGACTAGGTAGTGTTAGTAGTTACTGGGACCAGGTTAGGACTAGGTAGGGTTAGTAGTCAGTAGTTACTGGGACCAGGTTAGGGCTAGGAAGGGTTAGTAGTTACTGGGACCAGGTTAGGACTTGATAGGGTTAGCAGTCAGTAGTTACTGGTACCAGGTTAGAACTAGGTAGGGTTAATAGTTACTGGGACCAGGTTAGGACTAGGTAGGGTTAGTAGTTACTGGGACCAGGTTAGGACTAGGTAGGGTTAGTAGTCAGTAGTTAATGGGACCAGGTTAGGACTTGGTAGGGTTAGTA